>NC_080788.1:136395425-136717092 GCF_028018385.1 Neofelis nebulosa
AGATTTAGTTAAGGGTCCTGAGATGACCTTATCCTGCACTAAGAAGTCGAGCCCTAAATCTGATGGCAAGTGTCCCCAGAAGAGATGAGAGAAGACCATGTGACAATGGAGGCAGAGATCAGAGGGGCATGACCATGGCCAGTGAGGCCAGGGAAGGCCAATATCCCCCTGAAGCTGGAAGAGGGAAGAGCCATGCTTCTTTAGAGCTGCTGGAGGGAGCGCGACCTTGCCGACATCTTGATTTTGGATTTCCGGACTCCAGACCTGGGAGGGAATAAATTCCCACTGCTCTAGGCCACTCAGCTTCTGGTCCTTTGTTTCAGCAGTCCCAGGAAATGAATAGAACTGGTAACCTTAACCAAAGGAAAAGCCAACTCCGTTGATGACGGAAGCCAGTAATGACCAAAGAAAGCCTCTGAGTGGCATTGAGTCGTTGGCGGGACTCAGTTCTAAGAAGGGCCGGGGCGGATTGGATCTACTGAACCCAGAGACAGAACTCATGTCAGAGAAAGTTCACTAGCCAAGGCTGGGTGTGTGTGTTCCTTTTGGCCTGGTTCTCATTTGTTTTTCCTATCTGGTTATTTGCCCAATACTAGTTAGCGTCCTTCAGGAAGACTTTCTCTCTCTGATGAAGAGGTCCCTGTTGAGAGGAATGGCCTAGTTATGGGCCTATCTCGGGGGGACGTTCTCTTCACAAAGACAGTTCCTTTGCCCTCCTGGCTTCCTGTTGGCAATGGCACAGCCCGCCCGGCCACCAGGAGGATGGTTTACTTCATTTTCCTGGACATCTGGCTTGGCGTGGGTGGCCGAGAGCAGGTTCCTCACTGCTCTGCCAAGCAACTCCTCCTGGAGACAGCAGAGTGAAACACCATCTGGCTGCTGAGACGTTTGGAAGCAGACGGCTCAGACCAAGGCCAGGCGTTCTGCCCCACGGCTCCCTTCCAGCTGGCCTTGCCCGGCCATCCCGCACACTCACAGCCCAAGTCAGAACCTGAGGGGCGAGCTTCCCTCCTCTGCCTTCCTCACCCACAGCTGCTTTTCTGGACTGATGGTTCTTCTGACCCGAGCATGCTACAAAGAAGAGCTGAAGAAAGTGAGGATGCTGGGGCGCCTGGGTGGCTCAGTTGGGTGACCTTCAGCGTGGGTCATGGTCTCACAGCTCATGGGTTCGAGCCCTGTGTCAGCTGTGCTGACATCTTGGAGCCTGGAGCTGCTTTGGATTCTGTGTCTTCCTCTCTCTCTGCTCCTCCCCCCACTTGTGCTCTCTCTCTCTCTCTCTCTCTCAAAAATAAATAAACATTAAAAAAAAAAAAAAGAAAGAAAGTGAGGATGTTGATTTAGCCTAGAAAGGAGAAGACAGGAAGCTGCTGAGTGCAACCCAGAGGTGGGGAAGGAGCTTTGTAGATGGACTGGGCCTGGCCCGAGAGGCTCCTGACCCAGAGGGAGCAGGTTCAAGAGACAGGTTTACCTTTATTCGTAAACACAGACATGACTATCAGAGCGAGGGGGCTGTGCATGGAGAGCTTTCCTCACCCCCGGCCCATTTCTGGAACAGCTACCCAGCCCATACCTCTGCTGACCAAGCAGGTCATGATGCTTTCCGGGGCTCTGACCACCGGGCGCTGGATGACCGGGTCAGGGTCGTCACCTGACCCACACCAACCAGCCCATTGGCTGGATAGCAACCAGTCAGGCGCTCTCCCTTGAGAATCTGAACTGAGGGACACAGATTCCTCAGCTGGGGTGGGTGCTTGCAGGAGATGCTGCCCGTGTCCCTCACATAGCCCCTCCACCCCCATCTCCACACGCCCAAGGTGGCTTCTTGTGCACGCCTCTGCTCTGCATCTGAGAACTTTTGTCTGGCAGTGGGAGCATGCTCAGCCTGTGCACAAGGCAAGCCCGAAATGCCAGAGAGTTAATGCCCCCGGAAGCAGCCCTGAACGTGATGAATGGAGTCAGGGGATAAATGCTAGGCTTGCCCGGCCCTCAGTTGGGATAAGTCTGTTTTCTAGGTTTTCCCAGAAAGGTTGAGGTTCAGTTACCCATGGTGGTAACTTGCTCCATAGTGATTTCTTTCTTTCTTTGTTTCAAGCTTACTTACTTATTTTAAGACAGAGAGAATTCCAAGCAGACTCTGCACTGTCAGCACACAGCCTGACGTGGGGCTCATGAGATCATGACCTGAGTGGAAACCAAGAGTCAGGTGCTTAACCAACTGAGCCACCCAGGCGCCCCGTGACTTCTTTCTTTATTGACTTCTTTCTTCTCTGTCTCACTACCTCCCCCCACCTGCTGCCTGCGTTTGTGGGACACCCCCTGAATAAGCTACTTTCCTGGAATTCTTTTTTTCAGGGTCTGCTCCTGCGACAACCCAAATAAAGACAGAATTGGATCTACTAGGTCATGTAGGTTTGAGGCTGGAGGATGTATCAGGTCAGACATTAGCGTGAAGCCAATCCAACGGAAAGATGGGTCCGAGAGAGTCTGACTGTGAGGGTCCATGTGGCCGCTGAGAGACAGGGAGTAGGAGTCACAAGGCACCTGTAAAAGAGAGGGAACAGCTCTGTCCCACCACCACGGTCCCCTTTGCCTGTGCGGTAAGGTTCCTGTTCCTCATAGCCAAAGCCCAGGAGCACCAACAACAAAGCTAACTTTACATAACCTACGATATGCCAGGCACTGTGCTAACTGTAACACCAATAGAGTTGCCAGATTGAGCAGTAAAATCCAGGATGTCTGGTTAAATTTGGGGCACACTGTAACTAAAAATTTGTTTTGGCAACCCTGGATACTAGAAGGCAAGTATTCTTATCATCCTTTTTAGGCGAGGAACCAGAGCAGTTAAGTGACTTAGCGAGGGTCACACAGCTGCCAAGTGGAGGGGTGGGGGGTGGGCTGTGACCCAGGGAGTTGAACTCTTGCCCAGCTTGCCCTCTTAGTAGAGCCTGGACTGGTCTCGTATCACCCGACAGTGAAGTGCAGTGTATCTCAAAAGAGCGAGTTCCCTCTCGTTTATTTTCTGTGGCCAAGTGGCTGGGGAGCACGTGGATTGGCATTTTATTCCTGCCTGCCCCATCTTTAAGGCAATAGACTTGGGAGCTCCCTTGGTGGAGGAGCACAGGTGGGTGGCTGCTGCACGGGGAACCCAGCTTGTCTGAGCAGGGGTGTGTGGCTTTTCCCACGGACCCCTTGTGGGTCACTGATGAACGATCAGCGGCCCTCGTTTGCTGGGGACAGTTCCAGTTTTGATCTGTTGTCTTTAGACGTGTTGTCAGTTTAGATCAGGGGTCTCGTCCTGTTCGGCATGTCATTTGTAAACACAGTATATTCTATTGATAGTTCCACTCAAACAGACCGCGGGTTCGGTGGACCTCCACCTGGCACTTCCAGCTTCCACCACGGCCCCATCTGGTAGCGTGTGACACATGTGCTTTGGCCCAGAAGTTTCCTGGCGACATCCCCCTTTTCCTCTCGCACCACATAACTCATACCTTTCTTTCAAGGACAAGTATGCAGGGCCCTGGAGAGAAATAAAGTGAAAAATGACAACATAAAGTGACTGGGGGAAAGCCAACCACTGCCAGTCTCGTCTGGGGCTAGGAGAAGGGATTTGATGTGGCTGTTTGGCGTGCCGGCCAGGTGTGCCAATGGACTGTGCCCACGGTCTCTGCTGCGCCCCGCCATATGCCCGGAGCCATCAGGCTGCCAGTTGATGGTATCGACTGGAAATATGGGAAGTTGCAGGTCAGGTGTATGAAGTAGAGGAAAATAGGTGTGGGAAATAGAAGCTGAGCAGCCCTACCCTGGAGCATATTGGGAAAAGTCAGAGTCTCCTGCCACAGTGGCTGTGGCTGTGACCACATAGTGTAACTCTACCCGTCCAGCCGTAATGAGCTCCAAAATCTGTGTGCATATTTCATGGAAACTGAAGCAGCACATTTACGTTTCTCAAGACAGATGATGATGAACATTTACCTAGCACAAACTGTTGTTTACCAAGAACACCACGGGCTGCAGTGATCGCCCACATGAAGACCAGAAGGCACAAATCTGCCGAAGAAGCATCAACGTCCACTGCAAAAGGTAGTGATTATGACTTTTAGGAGATGATGCCCAAAGAGGGTGATTTACATGAGCAGCTACAGAAAAGTACGTTTACACACCGCTCTGTGAACCACGGCTTCTTGTTCATATTAAATGATTGTCCTTTAAAATTAATCTTGCTCATTTTTTGAGTAAAGTCCTTGAACAGACGTTTCTTCAAAGATCTACAAATGGCCAAAAGGCACATGAAAGATATGTAATGGCACTGATCATTAGGGAAATGCAAATCAAAACCACAGTGAGTTATCAGTCTATACCCACTAGAATGGCTATTATCAAAACAGAAAATATTTGAAATTGGGTTTGGAGAAATTGGAGCCCTTGTGGATTGTTGATGGGAATATAAAGTCATACAGCCTCTCTGCAAAACATTATGGCGATTCCTCAAGAAAGTTAAACAGAATTACCATATGATCCGGCAATTGCACTTCTAGGTATCAACCCAAAAGAGTAGAAATCAGGGTCTTGAACGGATATTTGGACATTCACAGTCATGGTCATGTCATTCACAATACCCAAAGGTTGCAACAACCCAACGTCTATCAATGGATGGCTGGATAAGCAAAATGGGATCTATACATACAATAGAATCATTCAGCTTAAAGAAGAGTGAAATTCTAATAAAAGGCTACCACACGGATGAACCTTGTGGACATCATGCTGAGTGAAATTAGCCAGACATAGAAAGACAACTATTGCCTGGTTCTATTTATATGCAGTGCCTAGAATAGTTGAATTCATAGAGAAGGAAAGTAGACTGGGCATTACCAGAGGCTGGAGGGAGAGAGATGGGAGTCAGTCTGGGATGATGAAAAAGTTCTGGAGAGCTGCAAACAATGTGAATGTACTGAACTATACCCTTAAAAGTGGTCAAAATGGTAATTTTTATGTTATGTATATTTTACCGCAATAAACAATTAATTTTGTTCACTTTGGATGCCACATTTTCTTGTACATGTACAAAGAGAAGTGATAACTGTTAATGTGTGGGCTCCACTGGCAGAAGAATGACTTTGCAAACAGTTATATGATGCCAACTTGGTATCAGTGTCATCCGATGTTTTAAGTGGATCCGATGGAGATTTGATTTCTTTCAACCAACTCACAGAATCCTGCCAAAGGTGAAACATCCAAAATGAGTGTAAACGCTACTGGAAATTTCGTTAAAATATCTGGCATTGAGGATGAAATTATTTTTGTGGTCTCAATACAAATATATTTTGGTGAAACACAGCTTCATGAACAAAATGATGTTTTTACTAAACTTTCAAATAGCAGTGACCTGAGAATTGCTTGTTATGCACATGTACTTCCCAATTCATTTAGACCAGCTGTGATATTCTACCAGCTGAAATAGAAACTGCGGCTGTTAAAAATTGTAAATATTTGCATGCAACCTCAGAGTAACTGTATAAAGCTCATGTAGTATTAAAAAATAGCTTGGCACAGGGACACCTGGGTGACTCAGTTTGTTGAGTGTCTGTCCCTGGGTTTTGGCTTAGGTCACGATCCCAGGGTTATGGGATCGAGCTCCGTGTCAGGCTACGTGATGAGTGTGGACCCTGCTTAAGATTCTCCCTCTCTCTCTCTCCTGCTCACACACTCTCTCTCTAAGAAAACAAGCAAACAAAAAACAGGAAATAAAGAAAAAAAGAAAGAAAGAAAGGGAGGGAGGAAGGAAGGAAGGAAAAGGAAGGAAGGAAGGAAGGAAGGAAGGAAGGAAGGAAGGAAGGAAGGAAGGAAGGAAGGAAGGAAAAACACTTTGGCATAATAGTTCATGCTTCCATTGTGGTGAATCATCAGATGTGAAAATGCTTGGACTTTTGC
Source organism: Neofelis nebulosa (assembly GCF_028018385.1). Lineage (NCBI taxonomy): Eukaryota > Metazoa > Chordata > Mammalia > Carnivora > Felidae > Neofelis > Neofelis nebulosa. The sequence continues at coordinate 136,401,357 of NC_080788.1, forward strand.
AGAACTACTGTGTACATCAGCCTGAGTCATATGATGGCACCAAGTTGGGTTTTTTTCTTCCTTTTTTTGAGGGAGTCCTCTATATTTTTGCCAAAAATGAGTTGGAGATATATATTTTTTAATTTTTACTTAAGATTTTAGTGAACTATATACTTGAATACATTAGCTTTTCACCTATTATTTATAAGGTCTGTTGTATTACAGGCAACTTTCTCTTCCTCGCCCACCTCTTCTATGTGCTAGTTTGGGATGTTTCTTCTTTTCTTTTAATTTAAAAAAAAATTTACATCCAAATTAGTTAGCAGATAGTACAACAATGATTTCAGGAGTAGATTCAACAAGTTGGAAATATTAACCAAAATACTCAAGGCATGAGACACTACAATGAACTTCAGCTTTTAAAATTTTCTAGAAAACTGTGGTGATTGAAAACCAAGCTTGCAGATGGGAAGGCGTGGAAACTTAGCCCTGAGAAAGGAAGGAAGGAGCCAGAAAAACTCAAGGATGGGAGCACCCATCGCATAACCTCCACCTGGGGCTGGGGGAAGCTCAGCTTGAGGCCCAATCCTTTGGATGGAGCTTCTCTTTTAATTTTTATTTGTTGTAAAGTTTATTTATTTTGGGGGTGGGGAGGGGCAGAGAGACAGGCAGAGAGAATCCCAAGCAAGCTCCATGCTGTCAGCACAGAGCCCAATGCGGGGCTCGATCCCACCAACCGTGAGATCATAAAGAGAACCGGGAGATCATGACCTGAGCTGAAATCAAGAGCTGGATGCTCAACCGACTGAGCCCCCAGGTGCCCCTAGCTTCTCTTTTTAATTGTATAAATATATATTCCGTACCACAATGGAATAAGGAAGGACCTACAATCTAAGCTTGGCGAAACATTCAAAAGAGTCATAAACAGAGATCTCTTATTTCCTGCCTTTTTAAATCTTGTCTAAGTACTCACCAAAGTAATCTGAAAGGTGGCAAAAAGACAGTGCCTGTGAAAATATTTGGGCTGAAATATTATATATTTGATATGAAATACGTTAGAAATGAGGCTATCTTCATCTAGCATAATTTCTTTTGGGCTCACCAGGCAACTCAGCACCTGCAAAGAATATATTCTCAATTAAAAATATCATGGTCTATAGAGGAGTCTTTTGAAGTATCAGAAATTTCAAATTTATTAACAAGCAAATGCAACTTTGGAGACAATTTCAGGCTATGTTATGAAAATGAGCCCAAATTGAAAAAATAAAATATATTCTTTAGAAGAATATTTGTGATACGCTATTAGATATAGCTACAAAATGGATTCAAGTACTTGATTGTGTACCCAAAATAACTACTTTTCTAATGGTTTTTAAATGCTCACATAATTAGTATAAGTACTTTGAAAATTTTATTCAGGTGCCCCACTCAGGTGGCTCAGTCAGTTAAGCATCTGACTCTTGGTTTCAGCTCAGGTCATGATCTCACAGTTTGTGAGTTCGAACCCCACACTGGGCTCCACACTGACAGTGCAGGGCCTGGTTGGGATTCTCTCTCTCTCTCCCTCTTTCTCTGCCCCTCCTCCACTTCTGCTCTCTCTCTCTGTCTCTTTCTCTCCAAATACATAAATTTATTTTTATTATTTTTATTTTTTTCAATGTTTATTTTTAAGAGAGACAGAGCACAAGCGGGGCAGGGGGAGAGAGACAGGGAGACCCAGAATCGGAAGCAGGCTCCAGGCTCCGAGCTGTCAGCACAGAACCCGACGTGGGGCTCGAGCCCATGAACCATGAGATCGTGACCTGAGCTGAAGTCGGCCGCTTAAGTGACTGGGCCACCCAGGTGCCCCAAATAAATAAACTTGAAAAAACTGAATAAAATTTTGCTCAGACATATGCAATTGCAGATCTATTATTTTTATCTTGAGAATTTTATTTTTAAATATGCTTTTGAATAGAACTGGTTTATAGTTCTATAGTTTTATAGGCCCATGAATGTCATCAAACCAATTTGTAGATTTCTATGTAATTTCAATTATTTTTATTATCTCCTAACCTCATGGGCGAGAGACCAGTCTGAGAGTTTTCAGTCCTGCTCAGAGGACTGTTTGAAAAGGCCAGGGACACCACGGGGACGGTGTGGAGTGAGTGGAACACAGGAAAAGAATAGAATGTATTGCCCACATCAAGATGTCTGCAATTGCAGAGCTCCAGCAGGGGTTCTGAAGGACCCAGAGGAATGCCATTCACGAAAGGCGAGTCAGACTCAGAGCGCTCAAGGCTGGTTGGGTGCAGTGCCCGTCAAGTAGCCCTGTCCCTGCTCTCCCTCCACGTTCTCCAACCCACAGAGTCCAGACACCAGGAGCTGGAGTTAGCGAACGGGGCAGGAGGAGGGAGGGAGAGAAGGTGCACCACAGCCTGCTTCCCCTAGAGAGGTGGTGGCCCTGGAGCAGGAGGGACAGTGGCAGGAGGTGGCACAGAAGTCTTACCTTAAGAAGACTTAAGTGTTGATTGGGAGAGTTGAATTTCTGAATTGAGACCATGTCTCAATATCACTGTAGGACTTTTTGATACCAAAGAATAAGCAAAACTTGAGGGGCTGATGAACCTTGAAAATATTATCCTAAGCGAAAGAAGCCAGACACAAAGATCACATTTTGTAAGATTCCACTTGAACATTTTGAGAGAGAAAGCAAGCAAGCAGAGGGGCACAGAGGGAGTGAGAGAGAATCCCAAGAAGGCACCACGATGCCAGTGCAGAGCCTGACGTGGGGCTCGATCCCACAACCCTGGAATCGTGACCCTAGCCGAAATCAAGAGTCGGATGCTTAACTGACTGACTGAGCCACCCAGGGTCCCCTTGCAGGATTCCATTTAAATGAAACACTCCGAATAGGGAAACCTACAGGGACATAAAGTGGTTGCCAGGGACTGGGATGAGGGGGGCAGAATGGGGAGTGACTGCTGATGGGTATGGGGTTTCCTTTTGGGGGAGCATGAAAATGCCTTAGGACTAGATAAGAGGGGTTGGTGGCACAACAGTGTGAAAGTACTGAATGACACTGAATTGTACACTTTATTATTTATTTATTTATTTATTTATTTATGTATCTGACTATCTCCTATACTCTTGACATTATTCCAGATGCTTTATTATTTTTTAATTTACATCCAAGTTTGTTAGCATATTGTGCAATAATGATTTCAGGAGTAGATTCCAGTGACTCATCCCCTAGGTATAACACCCAGCACTCATCCCACCAAGCGTCTTCTGTAATGCTCCTTGCCCGTTTAGCCCATCCCCCCCAACCAGAACCCCTCCAGCAACCCTCAGTTTGTTCTCTGTATTTAAGAGTCTTTTGTGGTTTGTCTCCCTCCCTGTTTTTATATTATTTTGCTTCCCTTCCTTTATGTTTTGTATCTTAAATTCCACATATGAGTGAAGTTGTATATTTGTCTTTCTCTGACTTATCTCACTTAGCATGATACCCTCTAGTTCCATCCACGTTGTTGCGATGGGGCATATTTCATTCTTTTTGATTGCTGAGTAACACTCCACTGTGTATGTATGTATATATATATATATACACACACACACCACATTTTCTTAAAAATTTTTTTTTTTTTTTAATGTTTTTTTTTTTTTTTTTTTATTTTTGGGACAGAGAGAGACAGAGCATGAACGGGGGAGGGGCAGAGAGAGAGGGAGACACAGAATCGGAAACAGGCTCCAGGCTCCGAGCCATCAGCCCAGAGCCTGACGCGGGGCTCGAACTCACGGACCGCGCGAGATCGTGACCTGGCTGAAGTCGGACGCTTAACCGACTGCGCCACCCAGGCGCCCCAGACACCACATTTTCTTTATCCATTCATCCGTCAATGGACATTTGGGCTCTTTTCATACTTTGGCTATTGTCGATAGGGCTGCTATAAACATGGGGGTGCGTGTGTCCCTTCAAAACAGCACACCCGTATCCCATGGATAAATGCCTAGTAGTGCAATTGCTGGGTCGTAGGGTAGTTCTATTTTTAGTTTTTTAAGGAACCTCCATCCTGGTTTCCAGAGTGGCTGCACCAGCTTGCATTCCTACGAGCGGCACGAAAGGGTTCCTCTTTCTCCGCATCCTCGCCAACATCTGTTGTTGCCTGAGGTGTTAATTTCTAAGAACAGATACTACACTTGATCTTAGCCAAAAGACCGAGAAGTGATGAATTGTACATTTTAAATGGTTATTGAGTAATTTTAGGTAATGTGAATTTTACCTTAATGAAAAAAAAAAAAAATCAAGTGTCCATCAAGGGACAGGAAAAGGATGCCCTCTACTGGGAAGGCTTAAAGGACAATGCCAGAGAAAAATAAAATTTCAGCAAGGCTTACCCCATACATTCTGCATATAACACATATTACTAAATGGGGCTTTGTGCATCACGCATAAACCATACTCTCTGGGAGGTTTCAAGAATTTTCAGGAGGACGTTTTGACGCTCTTGGAATTTCATTTAATGTGTTGACTTCATTAGCTCCACACACTCTGAGCAGCACTGAAGCATTACACAGGTGAGGGCAAGACAGGAAGCAACACCCGAGATGTCTCCCTGGCTGAGTCTCCTTAGTAGGAAAGTTCTAGACCGGGTCGAAGGTCTACAGCCTTCTGCTGCTGCAGACCCTGGGCCACTTTGGACCCAGTAGCACCCATCAATTCCTGGTGTTCTTGAGGTCCAGCTCGTTGTCGTGTTCTGAGTTCCCCTTTCTGTGAATTCTGACATAAGTCTCCCAGTTCCCGAAATGGATTCTGCACTTCACAACCAAAGAGGTGGACGATGTAGAGTCTCTGAAGCTTGCTCACTCAGAAAAAGGTTCAGGGGCTCCCGGGTGGCTCAGTCGGTTAAACGGCTGGCTTCGGCTCGGGTCATGATCTCACGGCTCGTGAGTTCGAGCCCCTCATCGAGTTCTGTGCTGACAGCTCAGAGCCTGGAGCCTGCCTCGGATTCTGTGTCTCCCTCTCTCTCTGCCCCTCCTGCTCATGCTCTGTCTCTCTCAAAAATAAATACTAAAAACAGAAAAGAAAAGAAAAAGGCTCTGACCCCAGAGGAAAAGTAATCGCAGCTGGCAGGCATCCGGGACATCTGCACTGGCTGTTGTGTGCCCAGGGCACGGTGGGCAAATTATTGAAAAACCTGGCAGGGTGCTGCTAAGTTTTAAGCTTACAAATGTGCATTAAAATAAGAAATGATTAATTCAGAGAAGTAGGGAAGGAATGAGAATCCAAACCATGCTCTTAATTCAAGTGAGCAGATCACATGACCTTTCCAAGCCTCTGTCTTCTTTGTCATCTGAAGATCCTTTTGATTTCACTAGGTGGTTGTGAGAATAAAATGTTACGGATTCATATCAAAATGCTTTGAAAAGTACAAGATGTGATACAAAATGCAAGGATTTTACCCGCGTTGATTGACAAAGGAGCTTGCTCAGAGATACACCTAGCGTGAGACCTAGGGCTTTCCATATTTAGGGATGAAGTGGGCCAGTGGGCAAACCCGCAGCCAGGTTTTACTGTCTCACGCGGGGTTGGCGGGTCTGTTTGGACTGCACAGAGATCCCCTGTTCCGAATTTGTCATTTATTAGAAAGAGGAAACTGGCTGAAAGGCGTAAGCCCAAATGAGAAAAATGAATCACCAACTCATTATAACTTCCTTTGTTTTTCAGGATTAATAGATCCTAGGTCATAAAAATAATACGTTGATTTTAGAGTTTAAAATTTGGGTATTAATTAGCGCAAGGAACAAACTCTGAGTGTTTCTTCTTTGTTTACTTAGCTGGGAAGACAAAGATTTGTGTTTACATTGGCTTATTTGGAATTAACATTTTGATCTCTATGCTCTATTCTCTACCACCCACGATGACATTCAATTCAACTCAGTAGATATTTACTGAGCTTCTGTTTTGCTCCCAAGCTGGGAATACTGTGGTGAACAAACAAGACAGGTATCCTCACCCTTGGGCGGCACATAGGCTTTTGGAGATCGGCCCCAGCCTTTGCCCTGGGCTTTGAAGGAAACGGCAGGTTGTGTGTGTGTGTGGGGGGGGGTGCACGGGGGACCCGAAACCCGCAGACATCACACCCAACCCGCCTCAGATGCATTCTGGGAGGGATTTCCATGAAATTACCACCAGCAGAGGTGGGCACCCAGGTTTGAAACCATTCTTTTTTGAATTCCTATAGAGCCCTCCGGTCCTTTAAGGATATCCTGAATCAAGAGTCTGATATTTAAACTGATAGCCACTCATCACATTTGAAGGGCAGACATCTGAAATTAGAATGCCCAAAGATCAGGAAAGCAAAAGATGATATTTGGTGTGTTTTCACAGGGCAGAGTGTTTTAAGATACTACACTCATCTGCATGGTGGCTGAAGGATTTTTTTTTTTTTTTTTTTTTTAGACAAGCACAAAAAACCCAAACCAATTTTCAGCCTGAGTAATTCCCGTGATTTTGCTTCATATATTGACCAGATGGGTTCCAAGTTGGGTTTTCCTGAATCTATGCATCAATGGCCTTGCCCAGCTCAAAAATGCAATCAGCAGGGCTCATCCAAAAATGGAAGAACCCTGATTTTTTATTTATTTTTTTGTATTTATTTTTAATGTTTATTTGTTTTTGAGAGAGAGAGAGACAGACAGACCATGAGCAGAGGAGGGGCAGAGAGAGGGAGACACAGAGTCTGAAGCAGGCTCCAGGCTCCGAGCTGTCAGCACAGAGACTGAATCAGGGCTCAAACCCATGAACTGTGAGATCGTGACCTGAGCCGAAGCCGGACGTTTAACTGACTGAACCGCCCAGGCACCCCAGAACCCGGATTTTTTAAAAAAGTATTTTATATATTTTAAAGGTTTATTTTAATTTTTGAGAGAGAGAGAGAGAGAGAGAGAGAGCATAAGGGCACAAGTGGGAGAGGGGCAGTGAGAGAAGGGGACAGAGGATCCAAAGCAGGCTCTGTGCTGACAGCAGAGAACCCAGTGCGGGGCTCAAACTTGGCTCAGACTCACAAACCGTGAGATCGTGACCTGAGCCGAAGTCGGCCGCTTAACCGACTGAGCCACCCAGGTGCCCCTTCTGTTTTTTGATAATAGCCCCCCTAATGGGCATGATGTGGTATCTCATTGTGGTTTTGATTTGCATTTTCCTAATGATTAATGATATTGAGCATCTTTTCATGTATTTATTGGCCACCTGTATGCCTTCTTTGGAGAAAGATCTGTTTAAGTCCTTTGCTCTTTTTAAAATTGGGTTGTTTTGGGGGGCGCCTGAGTGGTAGTCAGTTGAGTGTCTGACTTTGGCTCAGGTCATGATCTCACCCGTTCGTGAGTTCAAACCCCGCATTGGGCTCTGTGCTGACAGCCCGGAGGCTGGAGCCTGCTTCAGATCCTGTGTCTCCCTCTCTCTCTGCCCCACCCCCCCCGCTCATGCTCTATCTCCCTCAAAAATAAACATTAAAAAAAAATTAACAAAAATAAGCTTTGGCTTCTGTTTCTGAGTTGATACCTCTTATATATGGAAAAAATGGGTCACAGAGTCAGAATCAGTATTTAGGGTCCTACTATTACAACAGGGCTTTGTCTCACTTCCTTTCTTACTGAGGTCCAGAGGCAAGGACCCTCATTTTTTGCTATTTGGGGCTGTAGCCTTAAGGGGCCAACCCCCCAATAGCCGTGCCTTATTCGCTGCATCTTATGGAGTGATCGGAGCCTAGCTTCTTAACCCTAGTGTATGGACTGAATTGTGTCTCCCTTCCCCAGCTCCATAGGATGAGGCCCTAACTTCCAGTGTGACTGTGTTTGGAGACAGGGCCTTTATGGAGGTAATCAAGGTAAAGGAAGGTGATATGGGTGGGCCCTAATTCAGTAAGACTGATGTCCTCAGTAATAGGAAGAAACACCAGAGCTCTATTTTTCTCTCGGTGCACACACAGAGGAAAGGCTACATAAAGACACAGCAAGAAGGTGGCTGCCAGGAAGCAAGAACTCACCAGAAACCAACCCCGCCAGTACCTTGATCTTGGACTTTCAGCCTCTAGGACTGTGACTTAACAAATTTCTGCTATTTAAGCCACCCAGTCTGTGGTATCCTGGCATTATGGCAGCCTGATCTGACTAATCCACTTGGATTCAGAAAGTAAGCAGATGGAGAAGAACCCAGAGAGAAGAGCCAGGGTGGGTACAGGTGGGTCCCACGATAGCTTGGGTCACGCTAAAATTTTTCTGGACTCTTCTAGGCTTCAACATGATGTCTAAGTAATCTCTTCCCGGAAGGACACAATTTCCTGATGTTGAAAATAGAAGGCTTACCAAAGCCTACTAAAATATAACCAAAGGCTTCCTGGATATCCATTGGCTGTCACCAAAAAGTGTGCTGATGATTTCAAAGTCCCAGACATGTACATATTAGACTTTCCTCAAGGTACATATGGCTTTACCCCCAGTGTTGAACTTCTCTTCTTCCATTTTCTTGTCTGTGATCCCTGGTTTGGAAGGTTTTTCTCAGCTACTTCTGATATCCTTGTCAACCTTTCCCTCCCTGTCCACCAGATTAACTGCTAGATCCCTCTCCAGGCCTCTTATTTCTGTGAGATCTAGTCATACTTCAGACGGTCTTGGCTGTAAGGCAAACAGGATCTAGTGAACAAGGGCCAATGGGAAGAGGAGGAAGCTAAGAGCAGTTATGGATGGCCATTGGTGGGGTGGGGCGCAGGCTAGTCGTCAGGCTTAAGGACGGGCTTTGGGCCGGGGGCTGGAAGGCCAAATGGGAAGCTGAGGCAGAACCCTGATCAAATGGTAGGAACGGGCTGGACACCGTAGAATTTGCCCAATATGCCCAACATAGAAGGTGTGTGCAGACTTAAGCTTCTGAGTCACTGACATCCTCCTTTCTGCCCCTCACCCTTTGTTCTGTTTTCTCAGATTCCAGCCCCCTCTTCCTGTCCTCACCTAGCCCCCGCCCACCCCATCCAGTCTCTCTGTTTCATGCTACATAATCTTTCGTTGCTCTTTCTTGGCTTTGTCTGCTCATAGAACACTCTCAGAGTAATGTCACAGTCCAAGAATGTCTCTCAAGGTGAAGGACAGGATCCCAACATGAGTTAGAGGCTGGCTGAGACACCTATATCGGCTTCCCGTTGGGAACTCTGGCACATAGCCCAGAGGCTCCGAAGGTTTTAGCTGTTGAGTTGGGAACTCACGACACGGGCTGGGAGGCCTAAGAAAGTGGTGAGGTGGGAATGTATACTCAGGAATTCTCCACCTAGCCCTCACTATACGATAGTACTTCTCAGGCTTTAACATACATCTCAATCTTCTCAACGTGCAGGTGCTGATGTAGGAGGTCTTTAGTAGACTCTGATGTGTGGCCTTGAATTCTGTATTTCTAACGAGCTCCCAGGTGATGTGGATGCTGTTCTTAGTTCCTGCCCTTTGAGAATCAAGGTCCTAGAGCATCATGTTAAGGGAGGGACATCTGTGCTGGAGTTTCAGGTCGCATGGAAGGAAGGCTGGAATATTTTTGAGTGTCATGGGCTTCTAGTCATAGCTGGTGGCCACCACCCCCTCCTCCCCTGCTCCTCATCAGCTTTCGATCTGTAGCACAGAGGTTCCCAAGCTTGCGCACGCATTAGAATCACCCGGAAAGCTTGAAACACTGCCAGCTGGGCTCCGTTCTCAGACTTTCTGATTCACTAGGTCTGGGGTGGGGCCCGAGAATTTGCACTTCTAATAAGTTTCCGGGTGATGCGGATGCTGCAGGTCTGGGGAGCAGACTTTGAACCCACGGCCGCAGAGTAACTGAGCCCGGGATACCAGAAGGGCCCTACCACAGTGCGTCAGCTGGCCTTGGGTTTCAATCTGATTCTGCCCCCTGCAGTGTAATGGTAGTCAAGTCACTCCTATTCCCTGAAATGCGGGTTTCCCATCCACAAAACGGCGACAATGCGTCTCACTGTGCAGCGTCGCCGAGCAGGTGAAAGAGAATGTTTGCAAGTACCTTCACACATGTTTGTCCTAAAGAAAGATTTCCCTTCCGCCATCGAGAGCCTGCGTGCTGCGGTCACACCAGTTAAAACATTTTCAGTCAATGGGTCGGCTATTTCAGTTGCTCGACTTACCGTTTTCATGGAACCGAGGAAATGAACCCAATGATTAGAGCATCCCCCCCCCCCCCCCCCCCCAGTATATTCAGGAAAGTAAGCTCTGGAAGATCTGCATCTGAAACACCCAGGGCAGGGCTAAATAAACTTGAATGTGCCTAAAAAGCGCTTGCGGGGTGGGGGGGGGGGGGGTTGTTCAAATACAGATTTTTATACAGAAGATCTGGGAAGGGACTTGAGAATTTGCATTTCTAACAAGCTCCCAGGTGATGCTGATGTTGCTGGGCTCAGGCCCACACTTGGAGTGGCAAGGATGCTCAAGCAATTGAACTTGCATTTTCGTTGATCCGGCCCAGACTTACCCTGCAATTTCCTCAGGTGATCCTTGGGCAAACCGAAGCGTGAAAGCTTTAGTCGCTCTTTTGCCTTTTAAATTTTAGCTGTAGCCCAAACAGTGGAAGGTGTCAACATCACATCGCAGTCCCTGCCCCATTTCATGGAGATATAAAGACAAGTATAGCTGTGTCCCAGTTCCTTCTAACTGGAAGGAAGCGGGGCAAATCATTTCCTGTCGCGTTCATTCTTTTGAACTCAAAATCTGCTCATCTGTAATCCGGGAAAAATAATACTGTCCTTGTTATGCCCAGAATTCGTGATCCCCAAATACCGCCAGGGAGCCGAGTCCAATGCAAAAGCAAAAGAGCCTTTATTCGAGCTAGCCCGAGCTCAATCCCCTACCTGCACTGACGCAGCGGTGAGATACCAGGGAGAGAGAGCGAGTTTCAAAAGCACAAAGGTTTTATAGGGGTCTAGGGACAGTTGGTGAGGTAATGGCTGTGGCCTCAGCCGATTGGCTGGGGAAGGGTCGTGGCCTCGGCCGATTGGCTGGGGAAGGGTCCGGAGTCCTGTTACGCAGGTCGCTGGGCGTGTTTTGATCAGGAAGTTTGAACGGGTTAGCGGGAGGTTACTCAAAGGGAGGAGGCGTGGTCTAGGAGAAGGACACAGAACAAGATGGAGTTCGCTGGGGTAGGCCCGCTGATCACTGGGAGTCCGGGTGACCCACTGGGTCCAAAAGCACTCTGGGAATTATAGAGATTTGCAAATGCAAAGGCCTCTCAAAATATTGAAACGTTTTAGAGCAAAACTTCCTGTATCTTCAAAAAAACTGGTTTTATTTTTTTAAGTTTTTAAAATTTTTTTATTAATTTTGAGCGACAGAGAGAGAGAGAGAGTGAGCGGAGAAGAGAGAGGGAGACAGAAACCCAAACAGGCTTTGCGCTGTCAGCACAGAGCCCAATATGAGGCTCAGTCTCACGAACCCTGATATCACGACCTGAGCCAAAATCAAGAGTCGGATGCTAAACCAACTGAGCCACCCAGGCGCCCCTAAAAAACTGATTTTACGTGGGCCTTGGCCATAGGCATGCTGGGAGGAATGCACCGAACCATGAAACTGTAAAATATTTTGATGTTGGTCCTAATTTAATCTAACCATTAATTTACAAAACCTTTAGGGGCGCCTGGGTAGCTCAGTCGGCTAAATGTCCAACAGCTCAGGTCACAATCTCACGATATAAAAGGGGAAGATAGAACAAAATAGGCAGAGAGGGAAAGGTTAGGACTTGAGATCCCTGAGTGGGGGAAAAACATATTTTGGAACAATGCTGGGAGTGGCCGACCACAGTAAACCCCCTTAGGCATAAGGTTCCTCTTAAGAATGTCACGGACCCCACCTACTCACATCAGTTGTGTTGAAAATGAGTGCTTAAGTTCCAAACTCCCCCTCCCCTCAGGTTCCCCTTAGGAATTTGACAAAAGTCTTGACCAAAATAAGTGGTAGCCTATAAAATGTATGACCCGCAAGGAACGGTGAGGCCATAGACCACCCCTCATACAATGAAAATGAGCCAATCAGGAATGGACCACCCAGCATCTAGGGTTATCCAGCCAATCAGGGTAGGACCTGAGAAGGAAGGACAGGGAAGGGAAGGTGGGGGTGGGACTAGAACCTTATAAAACAAAGACCCTGGCCTCTAGTCCTTCTACATTCGCTTTGGAATGTCCCGTCTCTGCAAAGTGAGTTTCCTACTACTCTTCCTTTCTAATGGATATGCTGATAAACTTTTGCCTGCTGCTCATTTGGTGTCCACCTCTTCATTCTTCGAAGCAGCGAGACAACCAATCCCCGGTATTGAGGTAAAAAAAAAAAAAAAAGAAAAAGAAAAAGAAAAATCCTACAACGAGGATTCGTGACTTCGAGCCCCACATCAGGCTCTCTGCTGATAGCAGAGTCCGCATCAGAAATTCTGTTCCCCTTGCTCTCTGTCCCGCCCCTGACTCTCTCTCTCTCAAAAATAAGCATAAAAAAACAAAACAAAACAATTAAACACCTTTGTATTTTGGCCACCTCCAAAGAGAACCAACTGCATATGAACATCACTCCCTTAAAAGTCGTTTAAATTGTTAAACGCACCTTAGCGCACGCAGCCCTTGAAGAGGAACACACGACATCACAGCCTTCTCCAGTCTAAGGGTTAGTAGGGTTTCAAAAGCAAGTGAGTTGTTTGGAACTTAAGCACTCATTTTGCCACACAGCTGATGTGAATAGTGCCTGGGTTCCTGGGCTAGATTTAGCTTTAATGTAGCTAAAACTCAATAACAATTGAGAGCAATGATGTGTAAAAAGTATTATGAGTTACAAAGCATTTCTATGCCCATAAATTTGAAACCCTCAACTATCCTCTGAGGACGGATTTCATTTCCTCTTCATTGTAAAGATGGGGAGAGAGAGGGTCAGAGAGGGTAAGGGAATACATGTATAGAATCAGCATCGGGGCAAGAGCTTGAATCTGGTCTGCTGATGTAAAGCCTGGGGCATCATTATGGTCTTCTAGAACCAGTCCCAGTGAGCAGAATCCTGCAGATTCCACCTTGGATTTCCTACTTGTTTCTGTATCTACAAGATCTGGGGATGCTCCTGCACCTGCTTAGTCTCCCACCTGCCCGCGGAGGATTCAGCAGGACAGGGACAAGGGCAGAGTACGAGTCTGGAGAGCTACCTTACTAGTTTTTGAGGCTTGCGTTTTGCTTCTTAGGCTCTTCCTTACGCTTTCTTTAATCCCAAGGGGTCTGTCTCATCTTTAATTGGAAGCAAAGTTATGGTCTCTAATTTAAACAAGAAAAGGAGTGAATTGCTTAGGATTCCTTCTGGATGCGAATGGCTGAGATTTAAAATAATATTGACCTATAGATGGAGGATTTTTTTTTTTCTGACCTTAAGTCTGAGGGCAGATAATATAGGGATGGTATGGTAGTTTCACGAACTCCTCAGAAATCCAGGCTCCTTCTGCCTTTCTCTCCACTGTCCTTAGGGCTGATTTCCAGGCTCAATTTCACTTTATGGTGGCAGTGTGATCACTGTAGCTCCAGCCATCACATCAGCATTCCAGGTGAGGAAGAAGGGACACAAAAGTGCATCTCCCAGATGAGCTAGTGCCTTTAAAGCTGAGTACATTTGCACACCCAAGAAACTCCATATTTCATTTCTGAAGAGTAGGAACTGGCCTCTGCCTTGTTGGGTTCTAAGTAAATCAGGAACGGAACGGGGACCAGGGCTGATTGGAACATCTCAGGAACCCACAGAACATCTCGTTGGCAAGTGTTGTGGGCTAATTCCTCTCTGCTGCTTTTCATCCCTCTGAGTGTTCCCTCGAGATTCAAATTCCGAGGAGAAAGAGAGCCTGAATTTAAGTTAGCTGCCCATTGGCTGATCAGAGAAGGGAGCCTCCACAGTCGACGCCCCATCAGTTATATACATGGGAGCAGCATCCTTGCCCAAAGGAGAGGATACAAAGCGTCTTCTGATGGGGTCTCCCCCACTGATATTCCCGACATGTCCAGGCACATCTGAATCTGCTTAGAATCAAACTGGAACTCTCACAAGAAGCCAAGTGCTTGGCACATAGGCTGTATTCACTGCGAGATCCCTATTCTTCGAACACGTGGCCTGGCACAGTTCCAAGCACACAGGGTTCAATAACAATTATCACTCTCTCCTTCCTTTCTATGCACAGGTGGTCAACTCCTTCCACCTGTTAGGACTGGGTTGTAACTCAGAGGGCTGAGCCAGCGTGGGGAAAATTCTACATAAATAGCTATGAACAGATTTGCACCAGAGGTTGCTTTCTGGAATGCTGAGGGATGAGAAAAGTGCATCTCGCAGGTGAGTTAGTGCCTGTGAAGCTGAGTACATTTACCCACCCAATAAACTCCCCGTTTCGTTTCTAAGGAGGGAGAGTAGGTGCTGGCCTCTGCTTTGTTGAGTTCCGGGTAAATCATGAACTGAACGGGGACCAGGGCTAATCTGAACATCTCAGGAACCCACCGAGCGTCTCCCCCGGGGGCAAGTGGTGTGGGCTAATTCCCCTCTGTTGCCTTTAATCCCTGTGAATGTCTACTCAGGATTCAAATTTCCAGGAGAAAGGGAGTCTCCCCCAAAGGGAAGGACAACAAGCTCAGAAGCATTTTCCTTTGGAATGCCGGCCTGGAGAACTTTCCTGAGCCTCCTCTGGGCCTTGCTGCCCACACCTCGGCCTCCCATCCCCCCACCGGTCGGCAGAGCAACAATCCTTCCAGGCCTAAATTTCAGACTCCAGGAAGGAAGGAGGGCTGTAGGCTCTTTGGTGGCGAATAAAGCCCAGACCCCTCAGCCAAGCCTGAAGGGAGGAGGTGATGGGAGTGATGGGAGGTGGGGGTGATGGGAGATGGGGGTGATGGGAGCTCCCCCGTTCCACAAAGCCAGGAGAAGCTCACTCCTTGCATTTTGCAGAGATGTGAAAGGTAGCCATCCCTTGAGTTGGCCCGTTCATTCCATTTGTTGGGGAAGGTTTTTTAGTCTCCTTTCCTCAGTTCAATGCATTTAACCAGCTGAATCCCTACAATTGGCTGAGATCTGATTTCCTGCTTAAAAAAAAAAAAATAAAAACAACAAAAGTCATTCTAACCACCCATGAGTCTAATAATAATGAGGACCTCTGCGTCAGCAGTTGCCTGGATTCAGGTCAGCATGGGGTGGAGGTGGGGAGTAGGTAACCCAGGAAACCCGGGGACTATTTGGGACGAGTCAGACCTCAGATGGCCATAATGGATTGTTGGAGCGGATGGCTCCAGCTGGCGTGGTGTCCCTGAGATCTGCCGGTCTCAACCCAAATCACTGGGCATATTTAGTCCCCCTTGGGGAGCCGCCTCTGCCCCGTCTTCTTCCTTCGGGGACCGCCCCCCGGGCTAGGCAGGAGGTGTCGCTGATGGGTGGCAACTGCCCCTCTGAGCTCGGGGTCCTGCCCAGCAGGGTCCTAAGGAAGAGCCAATTGCTTAATCAACCTCGCTCTTCTCCTCTCTTCGGTTGCAACTCTAGAAGTCAATTTTCTTTGTGCTCTTTCCCATGTCACGGCTCCCGCTTCGAGGCACGGGCACGGCGGTTGTGGGGGCGCCAGGCGGTCTTGGTCCCACCGCCTGCGGGATGTGTGACTTCAAGCCGCTTGCTGTCTCTGGCTTCCTCTTCCTCATCTGCGAAACTGGGCTCGTTGTGGTTCCTACTCACGGGGCTGTGGTGAGGATGAAGTGGAACAGTCCATTTAAAGCTCTTAAGGGGGAGGGGCGCCTGGGTGGCGCCGTCGGTTAAGCGTCCGACTTCAGCCAGGTCACGATCTCGCGGTCCGTGGGTTCGAGCCCCGCGTCTGGCTCTGGGCTGACGGCTCGGAGCCTGGAGCCTGTTTCCGATTCTGTGTCTCCCTCTCTCTCTGCCCCTCCCCCGTTCATGCTCTGTCTCTCTGTCCCAAAAATAAATAAAAAACGTTGCAAAAGGGGCGCCTGGGTGGCTCAGTCGGTTGAGCGTCCGACTTCAGCTCAGGTCACGATCTCACGGTTCGTGAGTTCGAGCCCCGCGTCGGGCTCTGGGCTGACGGCTCGGAGCCTGGAGCCTGTTTCCGATTCTGTGTCTCCCTCTCTCTCTGCCCCTCCCCCGTTCATGCTCTGTCTCTCTCTGTCCCAAAAATAAATAAAAAACGTTGAAAAAAAAAAAAAACTTTTAAGGGGCGCCTGGGGGATTCAGTCAGTTAAGCGTCTGACTTTGGCTCAGGTCACGGTCTCATGGTTCGTGGGTTCGAGCCCGGTGTCAGGCTCCGTGCTGGTAGCTTGGAGCCTGGAGCCTGCTTCAGATTCTGTGTGTGTGTGTGTGTGTGTGTGTGTGTGTGTGTGTGTGTGTCTGCCCCTCCCCCACTCACACTCTGTCTCTCTCTAAACATTAAAAAAATAATAATAATAAATAAAACTCTTGAAGTGTCTGGGGGCGCCAGGGTGGCTCAGCCAGTTAAGCAACCGACTTCGTCTCAGGTCATGATCTCTTGGTTGGTGAGTTCAAGCCCCGCATCAGGCTCTGCGCTGACTGACAATGTCGAGCCTGCCTGGGATTCTCTCTCTCTTCCTCTCTCTGCCCTTTCCCCACTCGATCCTGGGCATGTGCACACGCTCACTGTCTCTCAAAATAAATACATTGAAAACAAAGAAAGAAAGCGTCTGGAGCCCAGTAGGTGCTTGTCAATGTCAGATGCGATGGTCACAGGCAGTGGGGATGAGACACAAGAACAAGGCCGTATGGGGGGCAGATGCCGGCCCTCGACAGGTGTACCAGCTGGCATCCCGCTGCGCAAATTCTTGTCCCAACTAACGGGCACATCACCGCACCTTCAACCTTCGGGGTTGCTGGTGAGTAGACCACACACGACCGATCGACTCTACTGCCTACTTTCTGCGGCCGCACAGAGGGAGCCAAGAGGCTAAAATGGCCTTTCTCTTGGGATTCAGGGTCTTCATTGGGAGCCGGGACCGACGGGAGGGTGTGGGTCTGGGGGCTGTTAGCTCTGGAGCAACATGGCTCCGGACGCTAACGTGTTCTGACTGTGTGAATGTTCGCTTTCTGCAGTCTCTGCCTCTTCACTTGCTGCGTTGCTAAGGTGTTTGCTTCCAGCGGCTCCATGCCTTCCCCTTCGAACTCCCTGCTTCTGTGAGCTGGAAAAACTGAGCACAGTTGCCTGCTCTACCGAGAACAGAATTTTCTGCAAAAGACCAGGCTTCGAGCAGGAGCCCGAGGGCTGTGCCATGAGCAAAACCTCGAGCTGATTCAGGCTGTGTACTGCAGTAGAGACGGAACGGACACGGAGTTGAACAGGTCTACAAGCCGCTGATTTTCTTTTTAGTTTTTTTTTTTTTAATTTTTTAAAATTTTATTTTAAGAGGCTCCACACCCATGGTGGGGCTTGAACTCACAACCCTGAGATGAAGAGCTGCATGGTCTACCAACTGAGCCAGCCAGGCACCCCATTTTAAAGTTTTATTTTAAGTTTCTTTTTTAATCTTTACTTATTTTTGAGACAGAGAGAGACAGAGCATAAGCAGGGGAGGAACAGACAGAGAAAGAGACACAGAATCCGAAGCAGGCTCCAGGCTCTGAGCTGTCAGCACAGAGTCCGATGTCGGGCTCGAACCCACAAACCGCGAGATCATGACCTGAGCCGAAGTCGTACGCTTAACCGACTGAGCCACTCAGGCACCCCTTAAAGTTTTATTTTAAAAAATGGTCACACAGGGATGCCTGGGTGGCTCGGTGGGTTAAGCATCTGACTTCGACTCAGGTCACGATCTTGCGGTCCGTGGGTTCGAGCGCCGCGTCGGGCTCTGGGCTGATGGCTCGGAGCCTGGAGCCTGCTTCCGATTCTGTGTCTCCCTCTCTCTCTGCCCCTCCCCCGTTCATGCTCTGTCTCTCTCTGTCTCAAAAATAAATAAAGGTTAAAAAAAAATTAAAAAAAAATAAATAAACGTATAAATAAATAAATAAGATCATCATACAGTACAATTTGGTTCTTTTTCCTTTCAGTATACAGTGCTCTAAATGTTAGCACATATATACACTTCTATGACCACCACCATAACTGGGGGACAGAACAATTCCGATGCCCCAGAAGACCCCCTTTCTTAGCCACCCCTCTCCTCCACCCAGAAGCCCCGACCTGTCTGCCCTTCGCTACAGTTTTGCCTATTTGAGAGCACGATGTGGATGAAATCACACGGCATGTAACTCCTTGAGAATGGCTTCCCTCACTCAACGTAATGTTTTTGAGACTCTTCATCAACAGTCAACAGCTCATGCTTTTTTTCTCTTTCTTTCTTTCTTTTTTTTTTTTTTTTTTTTTTTTACTGTTGAGTAGTGTTGTAGCGTTCCAATTGCATTGATTATTCTTTACCCCGTGAGTGACATCTGAGTGTATCTGGTTTGGAGCTGTCACAGGTAAAACGGCTATGAGCATTGTGTACGGGTTTCCGTGTGAACGTCAGTTCTCACTTCTCTGACGTAAATACTCAGGAGTGAGGTTGCAGGGCCCTACGGAAAGTAGATATTTAACTTCGTAAGAAACTGCTAAATCATCTTCCAGAGTGGCTGTGCCATTTTTGCACAGCCCCCCCAGGAATGTCCTAGTTGCTCTGAATCCTTGCTAGCACCTGGTATTGCCTGTCTTTCTGGTGGTAGCCATCCCGGTGGGTATACCGGGTGTATATATTTGATTGTGGTTTTGATTCGCGTCTTCCTCCCGGCTAATGCTGTGAAACATCTTTTCGTGGGCCGATTCGCCATCCTGGGGTCCTCTTTGGGAAAGTGTCCCTTCAAGTTTTTTGACACTTTTGACAGTTGGTTGTTGATTTACCTACTTGTTGAATTTTAAGAGTTCTTTATATATGTTGGATACAAGTCCTTTGTTAGATCTGAGGCCCACGAATGCTTCAGCAAGTTGCTTAAGCACCTGAGCCTCACCCCTTATTAAATGCTGGTTTTAGTTACCTGGGTTTTTATACAAATGGTCTGTCGCTAAGGGGTGCTCCTTTCTCCGCATAATATTATATTGCTTCCAAACAGGTACTCCACAGGTAAAAAAGATACAAGCTACAGGGGAGTTGCGTGAAGAAATGGCCTCGGCTCTGCAATCGTGGCAGCTCCTCTGTGCGCAATCTGCCCAGGCTTCCAAAAGCAGTGCCTGCTGGCCATGGGCAGAGCCCAGTGCCCCTGTTGAGAGTCGCACATCACAACCGAGGATTAGAGAATGACGCACTAGAGAGGATGTGCCTTATCCCCAAATGAAAGGAGGATTACTAACCCCATCCTGCAGTTCCCCTTGCTTTTCGAGTCCCATCGTGAATGAGCCCAAGCTTGAGGGCAGTTAAGGTGAGACAGTGGTGGCAGATTATATAGTACCCTTATGGTAGTGGTGCTTCCCAGTATCCCAGTGGCACTTATCTCCCAGTATCCTTGTGGTGCTTACCCGCATCCTAGTGGTGCTTCCCAGTATCCTCGTGGTGCTTCCCAATATCCTAGTGGTGCTTCCCAGTATCCTCGTGGTGCTTCCCAATATCCTAGTGGTGCTTTCCAGTATTGTAATAGCACACATAGTAATAGCCTCCCCACTGTCCATCTCACCTCTCCCATAGAGTATAACAGAACTTCAGTTTGAAAAATTAACCTCAACTCACAGGGTGATCCCGAGGCATTTGGGAATAATCCCATTTATTCTGCTATTATTGGGTCTAGAAGGGACATGACCTGATTCTGCCACTGAGACACAAGAAGTGATTTGCTGAAGGTCTCTGGGAAAATGTCCCACCTTTTGTGGAAGGATGAGAAGCCAGATCCATTCTGTCTGTGTGTGTTTGTGTCTGTCTGTCTCTATTCCTCTCCCCCTTGTGCCAGGTGCTAGTAGTCACGACCACGAGGGTATAGACTTGGAATGAGCTCAGTGCTCAGGATGGATGAGCAGAGGTCTGGGAAGAACTGGAGTCCTCGATTCTGTCCTTGAGCACGAAACCCAGCAGCCTCGAACCTCCCCTGTTATTTGCAGCCCCAAACACGGTCACGGTTCAAAACTGTCTCCGCACGCTTAGCAGCCCCCCTCAGTTGGTTAGATTTCAGAGGTGCCGGGGGGCTCCGGGGTGGAGGACAAAGGAAGACGGGAAGACGATGACCTCTTTTCTCTTCAATGCTCTGACATCAAGACGAGTTTATGGACCGAGCCTCAGTGTGTTCTGTTTTAACACGGAAGCATTAAAAAGCACCTAAGCCTTATTAACTTGGGTTAAACCTGGGGGGTGGGGAAGGAGAGTCTGAAATATGGCATGCATTCAAGGGAACGCAGTTTTATTCTATTTTGAAGCGCACTGTAACTGGACCAACCCGGGGTAGAGGCCCTGCTGGCCCGCTTTAGGGAGGACACAATTAGCATATTGTTGCTATGCCAACACTAATAATTTCTTCGGGGATTTTTCTTCACATATGTAGGCATTGTGGCTGAGTCAATAGTGTAAAACAAGGTAACAGAGGAGGTGGAGGGGGGTTTAACCTATTTCAGGGAACAGACTGTTTTCAAGGACTTGAGCGGTGGCCATTGGCAGAATAGCACAGGGCTAATTATGCATTCATTAGAGCAGTCTCGGTCACACCAGCCCCGGTGCTGTCCAAATGCTTGCAAAGTTTAAATGTGAGGAACCCTGACTGACGATACCCCACGGCCCGTGCCCTGGAAGGCTGTGCACGCACCCGGACTCACATGTGCACAGGCAGTTCCGGAGCAATGCACATGAGATGCTTCAGAAGGAACTTGCTTGTGCCCTGTGTATTATCAAAGGATTTCTCATTGTAGGGGATGTCGCTGCATTTGGGCCTTTTTAGTAACCATTGGTTACCGAGGCAGTGTGTGTGTGTGTGTGTGTGTGTGTGTGTGTGTGTGTGAGTGTGTGTGTGTGTGTGTGATGAGGGGTGAGCAATCCCATGCCAGCTGGCAAGAATAGCACTTATTCGTGGAGATTTCTCACCAGCCCTCAGACCCCTGAAAGGAGACTGTGAGTCCTTAGTCCTGACCCCATTCCAGTTTTCCTCATTGACTTTTCAGATCGTTACCCACAGCCGTGAAGACAGGAGCAAATTAGGCTGTTTTCCGTAGTGGATAAAGACACCCATTTTAAGAGAAGCGGCCACCTAATATGGGTGCATATTTGAGATGCAGGGCAGGGGGAGGCCCCTTTTAATAAATGACCATGGAAATGACCATGGCCGGAGGGCGTGCTCCCTCAGCTTGTGCTGAGTGTTAGAAGAATTTCCTTGAGCTTCCCTCTTTCTTCCTTCATCCAGTATGACCGGAGCACCGGCTACTTGTCAGGCTCCATGCAGTGTAGAGAGGATGAACGAACAGCAGAGCCTGCCCTGGCGGGGCTCATGGTGTGAGGGGGTACACACACACACACACACACACACACACACACACACGCACACGCCTCTGATGTGTGTTGAGACGTACAAGGAACAAGGAGATGGAGGGAGGAGAATTCGAGCTGGAGTCTGAAGGTCAAGGAGGTGTTCCAAGCAAAGGAGGGTGAGCAGGCAGCAGGCTCAGAAGCCTGGTCTTGAGAGTGGAGGTGGCTGATCTAGGGACCAAGGATAACCCAACCTGTCCATGTGGGCAGAAAGCATGCTCTGCAGATTGCATATGGCAGGACCATGGCTACTGGATCCTCTCCAGGTGTTTTCTTATCTGTCCAAGGGGGATAATGAGCATACTGGCTGAGGATTGGGATGACCAAATGAGATCCTGGAGGTGGAGAGCTTAGAACGGAGACCGGCTCACGGTAAGCTTGTCCTTGGGTCATGGTGTCTCAGAGGGATGGCTTGTGCTTTAGTTCTTTCCGAAGCCAATGCTCCCCTGACTCTTCCTCAAGGCCCTTTGGTCCAGCCGGGCACATGAAAATCTCGGTCATGGAAAAATATATGCTATTCTTTAAAAAGGTGAGGTTCGGTGGGGTGCCTGGGTGGCTCAGTCGGTTAAGTGGCTGACTTTGGCTCAGGTCATGATCTTACAGCTAGTGAGTTTGAGCCCTGCATCAAGCTCTCTGTTGTCAGCACAGAGCCCACTTCAGGTCCTCTGTTCCCCTCTCTCTCTGCCCCTCCCCTGCTTGTGCTCACGCTCTCTCTCAGAAATAAAATAATAATAATAATAATAACGAAAAGGTGAAGTCCCACAAGACATTATGTTGAATTGGAGCTATCAAGATAAACTCATAATCTCAGAAAGAAACATTCCCTGCTTTTTCACTATCAAGGGTCAACTCCTTGCAGCCAAATTTTGATCTTTCACGCTTGTTCTTTGCCAATGGAGCCAGGACTTTCTGGAACGTAGCTGATTCCTTGTCTTGGGGTGGGAAAAGATTCCGATGGAAAGTTTCAGATCATCTTGTTGCCAGAAAGGAAGAATGCTTTCAAGGATGCCAGGGGCATCCTAGAAGTGCTCACGTGGACAGGGTGACAGTTTGGCCATGTAATAAGGTGATTAATTAGAACATTCATGAGAGGCTGTGAGTTCATAATGATACAGAAATGAGAAAAATTCATCTAACGTACAAAAGGGCAGTTGAATGATTTGAGGAGGATAACTAGCAGGATACAGTTACTTTTCCTTCTAGTAAATAAGGGAGTGTTAACGCACCCAAGTACCTTGTTTCTGCTGTAAGGCGCGTGGCTGGTTATAATGACAGGGGACGTGTGTGTGAGCCCCAGATTCACTCCTGACCCTTTTCCTGTGTTCTGCATGACACAGGGGCCACCTCGCACAGGCTGCGTTTCTGGCAGGGCCTGGCCAGGGGGAGGGGAGCTGAGAGGAAGAGGAGAGGGGCCGGGGGATGTCTCCCTACTCTCCTCTGTCTCCTGCAATGTCCAGCACTGGCTGCAGACCCTCCATCACTACAGCTGCTGTCCTGTCGGACCCACCACGGTGCCAGCTTCTGCTGGGGCCCCTAGTCCTCTGGCTCTGGTAGCACTCTGTCCTTGGTCCCACCAGCCCAAAGGTACCAGTAGCTCTTTCTTGATTCCCTCACCATCCGCTACTGGGTTTCTTGGCTATGTAACCAATCCCCTTTGACAAATTCCGTCTGTGTAAACTGTTGAGATGACCTCTATTTTCCTGGTCAGTATCTGACAGATTATGCCATTGTTTCTATCCGCATAAGCAGGAAAGAACAAACACGAGGAATGTGCGAGTAAACCAAATAATCTCAGAATAAACACACAGTAGCAAGGGCAGGAAGGTTCGATGAGCACTGTGTTCTCATAAAATCCAGGCAGAAGGGACCCAAGGCTGGTAGGCGGGCACAGGTAAGAAGCAAGGAGAAAGTGGGCTCGACAGGATGTTCCCTGGGGACGACAATTCGTCAGATGTTCTAAGGAGAGGGGCCCACTTTGCTGATCCAATCCCTCGTCAAGCAGGAGATGAAGTTTTAGATGGCCTTAGGTTAATTATAATAAAATTTCTATAAAGAATACTGCAGAAGTTTCAAATAATATTGTCGGACTAGATCAATATATCCTAATAGGGTAACGGGTTAGGTGTCTCAGCCCAGAGGCATTTAAAGGTAGAATCGGTTCTGGGAAGGACGCCCAGAGTGGCAGGTGCCATCTGTGTCCCGTCTGTCTCCCCCAGCAGGAACACGCCATCCCCTTCCCTGTCTGACCCCGAGCTCTGCAGTGTCCACCTCTGGGGCAGCCCTCAACGGATATCTGAAGGGAACGCTGCGTGGATATTCTAGCTCCCCTGCCTCCCACTCGGGGTAACTCTGGGACACGGTCTACACTGTCTTGCCTATTTCTGAGTAGGACTGTCCCCGTCTCCCACAGTGGTAACCTGTCTTCCAGCACCACTCCTCTGGATTACTCCCCTTCGCATCTCACGTCCCCACTTCCCGACAGGCGATTCCTAAAGTCACCTCCCTAAGAACGTACTTCCACTCGTATCCTTGTCTACTTCTGGGGGAGCCCTGGCCAAGGCAATAATTTGAAAAATACACGTGTCTGGAATAATTTTAGATTTTAAGAAAGGTATACTTGATATACAAAGTACTATACATATTTACTGCATCCAATTTGATGGGTTTAGAAACACACAAACAGCCCTGATGCCAATGCCACAATCAAGGCAATAGACATACCCCATGCCTCCCAAAGTGTCTTTAAATTTTTAAAAATGTTTTTATTTATTTTTGAGAGAGAGAGAGAGAGAGAGACGGGGGGGAGGAGGGGCAGAGAGAGAGGGAGACACAGAACCCGAAGCAGGCCCCAGGTTCCGAGCTGTCAGCACAGAGCCCGACGCGGGGCTCGAACTCAGGAACCGTGAGATCCTGACCTGAGCCAAAGTCAAATGCTTAACCGACTGAGCCACCCAGATGCCCCGAAAAAGCCCCAGTGTCTTTATATCCTTCCTTTTTTGTTGTTTGTTTTGTGTGTGTGTGTGTTTGTTTGTTTGTTTGTTCGTTTGTTTGTTTTGGTAAAAACACTAACCATGAGAGCTGCCCTCTTAACACACTGTGAAGAGCACGATACATATTGTTAACTATAGTCACAATCTCCAGAACTTAGTCATCTTGCACAACTGAAACTTTATGCCCAAACACTACCTGGTCACTTACCATATGTCAAAGCTGAGAGACTGACACTGGTATGTTACTATTAAGTGGGCTCCAGAATTTATTCAGATTTTATCAGTTTTTCTACTAATGCCTTTTTCCTTGTTTTCCTGTTCTGGAGCCCCTCCTGGAGACCACCTTCCACGCCGACAGCAGACCTCGCACCTCCTTAGCCTTCCCTCTGTGTGGCAACTTCTCTGTCTTTCCCTGTTTTGCACGACCTGATAGTCTCTTGAGGAGTGCTGGTCAGTATTTTGGGGAATGTCTCTGGGTTTGGATTTGTCAGATATTTTTCTCATGGTTGGATGACAAGGATGGGTTTGGGAGAAGAATACCTCTCAGGTGAAATATTCTTCTCATTATATCATCTCAAGGAAGACGCCAAATTTAAAAACTTAAAAAAAAAATCCATAAAAAGACATATACTTAACATTCCCAAGTCATCAAAAGCAAAAGTTTTGTGTGTGTGTGTTTTTTTTAATAAAAAGAGACCTAACCTGGAGCTCTGGAACTCTTGTTGGATCACTTAAAAAAATTTTTTTAAAAGCTTATTTATTTATTGTGAGAGAGAGAGAGAGTGTGAGCAGGGAAGGGAGAGAGAGAATCCCAAGCAGGCTCTGCACTGTCAGCGTGGAGCCCGACATGGGGCTCGAACTCACAAACTTTGAGATCATGAGCTGAGCTGAAATTAAGAATCGGATGCTTATCGGACTGAGCCGCCCAGAGGCCCCTCTTGTTGAATCACTTTAAATCGTTCATGTAGGTCTGTGTCCTGGCCAAGAATCAGTTAGCCAATAGCCCAATTCTGTGTCCTCAGCTTGTCTGAGAAAGTGTCCTCTGTTTTTTTGTTTTCTTTTTTTTGGTAAGTCTTTAGTAAGACTAATGACCCCCCTGGAAGGGATAAAAATATTACTGAAACCCTAGGATGATACAAAGTGCAATAAAGAATAAATAAATGTAGCAATAATCCCGGCAAGGTAATACATCAAGTGTAGAATAAGGAGTTAAGGCCGAGGCTTTTCTGGTTGAGGATGGGTGTAAAATGGGTTTATAGTTGTAAGTTGTGTAACCCTTGTGCTTCTGAATGCTTTGTCCACCGTTGGAGGGATTTGAAGTATCCAAAAGATTCAGATGTCCTGTCTGTAATTGCATTTTTAATTGTTTGAGGACATTTAATTCATCATATTTACAATTGAGAAAAATTGGTTTTCTGAGTTCTCTCTGTGGATTAGACGTTCAGGCACTGAGGAAAATCCACATAATTGTGGGGGCTCCTTCCCCCCCCCCCCCAGAGAAAAGCCCCTTGGGTGTGACATCAGCCATCAGCGGGTTACAGTGGGACCCATGACACCCCCCACCCCCACCTTTAAAGCTGTTGCTTCCAGGCCCCTGAAGTGCACAGGTGCTCGCCGAAGCTTTGGGCATGGCCTCACCTTTCATCCTCCCAAGAACCTGGTGGTGTTATTGTCATTTGACTCACGAGGAAACGAAATGTGTAATTTAGCATGCAACTGACTGCAAGAAAGAGAATCCTGGACCAAAAACAACTTCAAAAGCAGCGGGTTCATTATCTCCTTGAAAAGGAGTCCCGCTAGCTGTGGGGCTGGTTGATCCAGGGGCTCCCTCACACCGGGTCCCGGCTTCTCTGTGGTTCTTTTGACTACTCCTCATGGTCACAAGGGGCCACAGCAGGTCCAGACGTCCACACGGTCCACTAGGAAGGCAGGCTGTCCTGTGGGGCCGTGTTCTTAGAGTGGAAATCCTTTTTCAGCAACACCTTGGTGACTTCCACTCACTGGCCAGGACTGAGTCTTGTACTCGGTGTAAGCCAGTCACCAAGAGGGGTGGGGGAAAGTGATTGAGTGGACCAGTCAGCCTTCCGCCGTGGGGCTGGGTCGGCGGGGAGGGTTGTGAATGACCAGCCAACGCCGTAAGGAAGATGGGCACGGGCCACCCTGGCTGTGAGGGGGTGCAGAAAGGGCCATGACTTGCCTAAGCTGGCCCCGCCCACCCAGGACTGGAATCCTCGGTCTTGCCTTGCTCTCTTGCCATTATTTCCCCCGCTAGACCCTAATGAATACTTGGCATGAGGTCACCCTTTAAATGCTCTTGCACCTGGAAGGATTCTCTAGGGACTTCCTTCCCAGTCCCCTTCTGACCACCAGGCCAAGATGGGTCTAAACTACTCAGAACAAAAAGTTGCGTCGCATCTTCCCGAAGACCGTCCTGGCTTCTGAGGCTCTGAGATCCATCTAATCCACACTTTTTTATCGCACGGATGGGGACACTGGAGGCTGGAATCAGGGCCGCCAGCTCCTGATTCTCCATACCCTACCTCGTCCCCTACACCTGGCTGTTTTGCAGGTGGACACTAACACAACTGAGTGTGCAGGGAGGCCCTTTAGAACCGCGTTTGGAAACACGGCCTGTGGAGCTAGGCTGCCGCATGTATCTCCTGGCTCAGCCACCACAGGTAGGTGACCTTGGGCGAGTTACATAATCATCCTGTCCTCATCCGAAAAACGATGGGACAGCTTCCTCGGGTTGTTGTGAGGAGTAAGGGAGGGAGTACGAATAAAGGCTTTGGAGAACTTAGTAAGCTTTTTTTTTTTTTTTTTTTTTTTTTTTTTTTAATTTTTTTTTTTTGGGACAGAGAGAGACAGAGCATGAACGGGGGAGGGGCAGAGAGAGAGGGAGACACAGAATCGGAAACAGGCTCCAGGCTCTGAGCCATCAGCTCAGAGCCTGACGCGGGGCTCGAACTCACGGACCGCGAGATCGTGACCTGGCTGAAGTCGGACGCTTAACCGACTGCGCCACCCAGGCGCCCCATTAAGCTTTTAAATTATTATTGTGTTCCTTCCACATGCGCAGCACTGTGCTATATGTTTGCATCCATCTAGTCTTTTTTTGATTAAAAAAAATTTTTTTTAACGTTTATTTTTGAGAAAGAGACACAGAGAGAGAGAATGGGGGAGGGACAGAGAGAGAGGGAGACACAGACTCTGAAGCAGGCTCCAGGCTGTCAGCACAGAGCCTGATGCGGGGCTTGAACCCACGAACCGTGAGATCATGACCTGAGCTAAAGTCGGACGCTTAACCGACTGAGCCACCCAGACGCCCCCACATCCATCTAGTCTTTCCGTCACCTCTATAGTCAGCAGACACAGTTTACAGGTGAGGAAATTAAAGCATAAACATGTCTAGCGGCTCACCTGGGGTCCTGCCACTGAGGCCACACTGAGTGCCACGCCCACACCTGGCTGGAGCCAGAAGCCTGAGCTCTCAGTCACCTTGCTGGCTGTTCTGTCCCCTCCAGCTGGCATTCTGCCTCCTGGGTCCTCTATTGCAGATAGAAGAACCGAGGCCAGTGAGGTCAAGGCCCGAGTTCACGGTCGTCTAGGTAGGCAGTGAAATAAGAGCCAGGGTGCAGGGACCCGTTCACTACCCCACACTTCCCCTGCAGCACAGAGGCTCTCAGTCTCCGTAAACAGGATTTGTCTCAGCCGCCCTGACTGTCAAGCACTCCTTCCTGTGTGAGACCAGAATCTGTCCCGCTTTAATTTGTGCCCCTCTTCTTTTGCTGACTTCTCTTCTGGTTTCTAGTCTATTTGAGTCATTAGCTTACGGGTCAGTGAGCCCTCCCAAATGCCACCCACCGTCGCCCTGTTTGTCCCTCTGTGTCCACATCAGCACCTCTCCTTGAGGACGTGGCCATGCCTGCCTGTCTGTGCTGCCTTTGTGGACAAGTGAGCCAGGGTCTCTAGGGAACGTCCACTCCTGAGCTGAGCTTCAGCAGGACCTGGCTTCTCCCTGGGCCTGGCCACGAAGCATCTCCTTCTTGACATCTTCTTTCCTTGCACGTCTCAGACAACCCACCTTCCACCTGCCTGGGGAGACCTGTGACCATTTCTAATGTGTGAATTGGGGGTGGGGAGACTGTCCTCTGCAGCCAGTGGTCATGTGTGGCTATTTAAATGGACTGAAAGTAAATCAAACTGGAAATCCAGTTCCTCAGCGGCACCAGCCGTGTTTCATGGGCCTGATGCCTGCATGTGGCTGGTGGCTTCTCTATTGGACAGTACAGATAGAGAACACTGCCACTACGCAGAAAGTTCTATTGGACAGCACTCTCCATGGTTCTCAACCTCACAATCACCTGGAGGACGTGTAAAACGCCTAAAGCTGGCCTCATCCCTAGTTTCTGGCTCATTGGTCTGGGGCGGGTTGGAGCATTTTCATTTCTAACAGTTTCCTAGATGATGCTACAGAAGCTTCCACACTTTGGTCCGGGGTGCACACTTTGAGAACCGCTGTATGCACCCACTGCTGGGAGGGCCGCTTCAAAGACTCCACGTGCTGATCCTGACCTGCTGAGGGGAAAGGGAGACGGGTAGACATGGCTCCCTCAGCTGAGCTTCCAGAAGGAAGCTGAGACTAGTTTTTTAAAAAAGCAAACAGGGGCGCCTGGGTGGCGCAGTCGGTTAAGCGTCCGACTTCAGCCAGGTCACGATCTCGCGGTCTGTGAGTTCGAGCCCCGCGTCAGGCTCTGGGCTGATGGCTCGGAGTCTGGAGCCTGTTTCCGATTCTGTGTCTCCCTCTCTCTCTGCCCCTCCCCCGTTCATGCTCTGTCTCTCTCTGTCCCAAAAATAAATAAAAAACGTTGGGGAAAAAAAAAAAAAAAGCAAACATTGGGGGCGCCCGGGTGGCTCAGTCGGTTAAGCGTCCGACTTTGGCTCAGGTCATGATCTCACAGTTCATGTGTTCGAGCCCCATGTTGGGCTCTGGGCTGACAGCTCGGAGCCTGGAGCCCGCTTCGGATTCTGTGTCTCCCTCTCTCCTACCCCTCCCCGCTTGCACTCTGTCTCTCTCAAAAATAAATAAACGTTAAAAAAATCTTTTTTAAAAAGCCAACACTGGTGGGACAATGGGTGCATTCCTGGACTTGTCTCCCAACCCACAACCCAGTAGAATAATCCTGCACAGCCCCCCCTCCCCGCCACCTCTGAGGATTGCCTGGGCTTCATTGCCGCTTCTCTGTAACTTCTGAGAAGGAGCCTCCTCGATTCCAGCCCTGGTCACTACAAGTAAGGAGCTAGTCCTGTGTTACCTGAGATATTGGCCCTTGGTTTCAGTTTTCCCTCCACCTTGAGCCTTCCAAGACCTGCTGGCACCCAGTTCCTTCTCTTTCGAAGAGGCCAGGTTGGGTACAGGAAAGAACATTGGACTTGGAGTTAAAAGCTTTGGATTGGAGTCCCTGTGTGACCTTGGGCTTTGCCCCTCTGCGCTCAGTAATGGGGAAATTATGGCCACGTTAGTTATAAAGCTGCTTTAGGCTCAAGTAATGTAATATATGTATTTTGTTGGTAAATCGCAGGGCACCTGTCCAAACCTCAGGCCCCACAGCTTGGTGTATAACTGTTAGAGCACAGACTATATTGTCAGAGTTATTTGTTTATATGTACATCTCACGACAGCCTGAGAGCTCCCTGAGGCAGGGCTTTTGTTCATCTGCTCATATTTGAGCCCTCTAGTGCTTGACTTGAGGTCCAGCAAATACTTACACTAATAATGACTATTATACTCAAACATACAGCGTTTATTAGGTGTCGAGCACTGTTGCGATGTATTAATTAATTTAATTCTTACTGCATTCCCACGAAGTGTGTATTACTGTTATGAAATCACACGTAAGAGATGCCTGGTAGATATTTACAGAAGCATCTAGGGCAGGACTTCCTCAACTTTTAAAAAAATGTTTATTATTATTATGTTAATGTTTATTCATTTTTGATTGAGAGAGAGAGAGATAGAGAGAATGCGAGTGGGGGGAGGACAGAGAGCGAAGGAGACACAGAATCTGAAGCAGCTCCAGGCTCTGAGCTGTCAGCACACAGCCTGACGTGGGGCTTGAACCCACAGACTGTGAGATCATGACCTGAGCCGAAGTTGGACGCTTAACCGACTAAGCCACTCAGGTGCCCCTATGTTTATTTATTTATTTTTGAAAGAGAGAGAGACAGACCATGAGCGGGGAGGGGGCAGACACACACACACACACACACACACACACACACAGAATCGGAAACAGGCTCCAGGCTCTGAGCCGTCAGCCCAGAGCCGGACGCGGGGCTCGAACCCACGGACCGCGAGATCGTGACCTGGCTGAAGTCGGACGCTTAACCGACTGTGCCACCCAGGCGGGCTCCAGGCTCTGAGCTGTCAGCCCAGAGCCCAACATGGGGCTCGACCTTGTTTAAATGCACATTCTGATTGGGGCACCTGGGTGGCTCAGTCGGTTGGGCATCTGACTTCCTGACTTCGGCTTAGGTCACGATCTCGCGGTGGAGAGTTTGAGCCCCGCATTGGGCCTATGCTGACTCAGGAGCCTAGAATCTGCTTCAGATTCTGTGTCTCCCTCTCTCTCTAACCCTCCCCCACTCACACTCTGTCTTTCTCTCTCTCCCTCAAAAATAAATAATAAACATTCAAAATTTAAAAAAAACCTTTAAATGCACATTCTGATTCAGCACGGCTGGGGTGGGGCCTGGGATTCTGCATTTCCAACAGGCTCTGAGTGATGCTATCAGTCAGCCAACGCACTGTGGGTAGCAAAGATCTAGATCATTTAACATACCGTCAAGCAGAAATCATCCAGTTGTTCGCTGGAGTGGAGGCAGGGGCAGGAAACACTCTGGGAACAAAAACTAACACGTCTTACTTTGGTAGTGAGAGGATTTCAGATCTTCAGGATAGACATTCTTTGAGAGGATGATGAAATGAGTCAACCAAGGCAGCTTTAGAGTCTCATTGGAACAGTCTGTTCTCAAAGTTTCCAGGAAAAGAGTAGCATAAACCGTTTTCCACTTTAGCAGTGGAGTTTCCAGGGGCTGGGGTCACACATCTGACCTGAACAGATCGCCTGGAATCTGCCATCCGAGGTGGGCCATGAGACCTTCCCAAGACAGCCACAGGTACAGTGGGCACTGAGGCCAGCGTGCCCAGCCTGGGGGAGGGGTGCTCAAGGGTGGTGGGAGGACGTGTGTGGATGAAACACGGCCTCAGAGTCCCAGCCGTGTCTTTGCTTACTGGCCGTTCAATCCGTGGCAAGTTTCTGAGCCCCGCGGTTCTGTTTTCTCACTGTGGTGTAGACGTGACACTGGGTTTGATGGGAAACAAACTCCAGAGGATTTCAACAGAGCAACTTGTGGTGCAGGGACTTGGTGACAGGAGATAGCAGTGCTGGAGAGCCAAAGGGGTAAGCTGAGGCCATCCGGAGACGAGCTGGAAACAGAGGCCCATTTAAAAACCTCAAGCGTAGGGGCGCCTGGGTGGCGCTGTCGGTTAAGCGTCCGACTTCAGCTCAGGTCACGATCTCGCGGTCCGCGGGTTCGAGCCCCGCGTCAGGCTCTGGGCTGATGGCTCAGAGCCTGGAGCCTGCTTCCGATTCTGTGTCTCCCTCTCTCTCTGCCCCTCCCCCGTTCATGCTGTGTCTCTCTCTGTCTCAAAAATAAATAAACGTTAAAAAAAAAATTAAAAAAAAAATAATAAAAAAAATAAAATAAAATAAAAAACTCAAGCGTAAAGGGGTTTTACTGAGAGGGTGAGGGAATCGGATGGAATCGAAGTTTGAGGAGTGCAGCAGGACCTCGTGGGAGCCGTCCCCATTTTTTTCTCTGCCTCTCCCCACTGCCCTCCCTGAGCCTCCACAAACCAGACTCCATATTGCCCCTGCTCCCCCCGTAACTTTTGCTCCTGGGTGACTTCTGGCTTCCTTGGGCATCAGCTGACTCCGGCCTTGAGCCCTGGAGACTGTCCAAACCCAGGGCACGTTCACCGACCCCCCCAGCATCGCCAGTCTCTGGATTACTTTACTGAGAGAGGCCCTGCCCCTGACCAGCTGTCTTGAGTTAGACTCCCCGTGACATCAGGGTGGCCTGGACAGGCCCGGGTGAGAGGAGGGTAAGGCCCCTCCAAAGGAGCAGCTTCTGAGGACGGAGGTGGGGGCAGGGTAGGCAACGAAACACGTTTCCTGCGGGAAGTAATTACCGATCTGGCCTAAGAAGAGTATCACTGAAATGGCAATCGCGACCATTCATCAAGGCTTCACGCGCCAGACACGGTAAAAGCTCTTTTCATAGATTCTCCTCTTTCCAACCTCACAGTGAGCCTCAGAAGTTAGTATTATTGTTATGTCCATGTCCCCATTTTACAGATGAGGAAACAGTCGTTTCCTGTCCCTGAGGCCTGTACTTCGCCACCTCCACCCAGAGGAGAAGCGCTCAGGTAAGACCGTTTCCGACCCTCAACCTCCAGGAATGCTCTCTCCTTCCTTTTGTTAAAGGTTTTCAGGTGCACAGACCTGGGGGCTACTGTCCTCGGTTTTATGGCTCACTGTCCCCACCCACCTGTGCTCAGCTCCCCCTTTATCTTCAGTGTGGCTCCTTCTCCAGGGCCCGACCCCAGCCCCCTCGCCAGAGGCCCCAGTCTACAGGAGGTGACACATTCTTCAGGTTTTCCTTGCTTGGGGTTAATTAATATATGGGATCCTTGGAAAGTGTCTGTGTTTGGACGTTTCTTTTTCAGGGAGTGTTTATTTTTTATTTCTTCATTTTTAATAGGTCATAAACAACAGGCTTTGTTTTATTAAGTTTGATTTACTCTTTAAAAAAAAACCTTTTTTTTTGGATCTTTATTTATTTTTGAAGGAGAGAGAGACAGAGCATGAGCAGGGGAGGAGCAGAGACAGAGGGAGACACAGAATCCGAAGCAGGCTCCAGGCTCCGAGCTGTCAGCACAGAGCCTGACGTGGGGCTCGACCTCACAAACTGCTAGATCATGACCTGATCGAAGTCGGATGCTTAAACAGCTGAGCCACCCAGGAGCCCCCCTTCTTTTTAAAAAAAATATTTTTGAATGTTTATTTATTTTTGAAGGAGAGAGAGACAGAGCATGAGCAGGGGAGGAGCAGAGAGAAAGGGAGTGTTTTACTCTTTTTTTTTATGTTTATTTTTGAGAAAGAGAGAGACAGAGCATGAGCATGAACAGGGGAGGGGCAGAGAGAGGGCGGGACAGAGGATCTGAAGCAGGCTCTGCACTGACAGCAGTGAGCCTGAGCCTGGTGAGGGGCACAAACTCACGAACCATGAGATCATGACCTGAGCCCAAGTCGGACGCTTAACTGACTGAGCCACCCGGATGCCCCGAAGAGAGAGAGAGAATCTTAAGCAGACTCCACGCTCAGCACAGGGCTCGATCCCATGACTGTGAGATCACGACCTGAGCCAAAATTGAGAGGCGGATGCTCAATTGACTGAGCCACCCAGGTACCCCATAAATTTACTATTTTAGGATAGATTTAGAAGAAAGGAAAGGCTGTGAAGACAGTACAGAGTCCCTGTATACCCCACTCCCAGTTTCCCCTATTATTAATATGTTAGTAGGGCACATTTGTCACAATGAACCAATATTGATACATTGTTATTAACTACTGCCCATACTTTATTCAGATTCCTTTTTCTGTTCTAAGATCCCATGCAGGGAACCACATTACATCCAGTTATCCTGTCTCCTGACCCTCCTCTTGGTTCTGATGGTTTCTCAGGCTTCATGTTTTTGAGGATCATGACAATTTTGAGGAGTACTGGTCAGGATCATGTAGAACGTCCCTCAACTGGGATTTGTCTGAGGTTCTTCTCATGATTAGATTGGGGGAGGAGGTCCACAGAGGGAAAATGCCATTTTCATCACATCCTATTAAATGCCCCTGACCTGTGGCCACATGACTCCAATCTCCGCCTCTGTGGTCACATTGCTGCCTTCTCTTTGGTCTGTCAACTCTCCCCTGTGAGTTCCTGTCAGGACACTTGTCACTGAGTTTAAGGTCTATCTGTATAACCTAAGATGATCTCATCTCAAGATCCTTAACATTCTACAGAGACTTTTTATTTCAAAGAAGGCAACATTCATAGGTTCCGGGGATTCTTTGGGGGGTTTGTCTTGTAACTTTTTGCTTTCATGGCTTGTGCTTTCGGTGTATCTAAAACTCATCATCAGACCCAAGTTCATGTAGATTTTCTTTTATGCTTTCTACTAAAACATGGATCCTTTATTTCTTCCACCAGTGTTCTGTAGTTTCTCACATACAAATTCTTTATGTATTTTTTAGATTTAACCTGAGCCTTTCATATTTTGGGTACCATTGTACATAGGATTTTTTGTTCATTTGGTATATTGGAAATCAATTGGTATATTGATCTTTTATCCTGTGACATAGAAATACTCACTTATTAGTTTCAGGAATATTTTTGTATAGATTCTTTGGGGTTTTCTATATAAATAATTATGTTATCTATGAATAAAGACAGTTTATTTTTTTCTTTCCAATCTGTACAGCTTGTATTTATTTATTTTTTTGTTATACTAGCTGAGACTTCCAGTATGCTGTTGAATAGGGGTAGTGAGAGAGAATATCTCTCTCACTTGTTGCCTTGTTGTTGATTTTACAGGGAAAGCATCCAATCTATCACTATTAATTATGATGTTAGCTGTAGGGTTTTATAGATATTCTTTACAAAACTGAGAAATTTCCTCTCTGTTCCTAGTTTATTGAAAATTATTGCCATGAGTGCGTATTGAATTTTGTCAAATGCTTTCTCTGCATTAATTGATATGGGTTTTTTTCTTTAACCTGTTCACATGGTAGCACATTTATTTTTTATTTATTTGTTTTTTTTTAAAGATTGCTACTTTTTTTTTTTTTTGCATTTTACAGTTTATTTATTTATTTTGGGAGAGAGAGAGAGAGAGAGAGAGAGCGAGCAGGAGAAGGGGAGAGAGAGGGGGAGAGAAAGAATCCCAAGTAGCCTCTGTGCTGTCAGCACTGAGCCAGACTCGGGACTCAATCCCATGAACTGTGAGATCATGACCTGAGTTGATATCAAGGTTCAGATGCTTGCTTAACTGACTGAGCCTGACACCCTGACATTGTGACACATTAAAGTGAATATTGATATGGTTGGATTAATATCTACCATGGTTTGTTTTGTTTTTGGTCCTTTTTTTTTTTTTTTTTTAAGTAGACGTGGAGCCCAACACGGGATGCGGGGCTTGAACTCACAACCCTGATATCAAGACCTGAGTTGAGATCAAGAGTCAGACACTTAACCAACTGAGCCACCCAGGTGTCTCTACTGTGTTTTTAATTGTTTTATATTTATTGCATTTCTTCCTTTTTTCCCATTTTTTCTGCCTTCCCTGGCTTTTTAAAATTGTGATAAAATATACAAAACATAAAATTTATCTTTTTAACCACTTCTAAGTGTATAGTCCAGTGGCATTAACTACTCACCTTGTTATGCAGCCATCACCATGGTCCTTCTCCAGAACGTTTTCATCTTCCCAAATAGAAATGCTGTACCCATTAAACAATTGCCTCCTCTGTTTTTTTTTTAAGCTTTATTTTTTTAAGAGCAGTTTTAGGTTCATAGCAAAACTGAGCAGAAGGTACACAGATTTCGACCCCCTGCCCCCACTTATGCATCGTCTCCCCCGTTATCAACATCCTCACCAGAGTATTTATTACATTTGTTATAATTAAATGGGCCAAAGACCTTAATAGATACCTTACCAAAGAAGATGTGCAGATGACAAAGAAACATATGGAAAGACGCTCCACACCGTAACTTATCAGGGAAATGTAAATAAAAACGACGATGAGGCTAAAATCTGAGCAATGACAACACCAAATGCTGGTGAAGGTGTAGTCAACAGGGACTCTCATTCATTGCTGATGGGATGCGAAATGGTATAGCCAGTTTGGAGGACAGTTGCGTGTTTTCTTACAAAGCTTAACAGATTCTCCTTGCTCCTTGGTATTTACCCAAAAGAGTTGAAAAATTGTGCCCACATAAAACCCTGCCTACAGACGTTTATAGCGGCGTTAGTCATAGTTGCCAAAACTTGGAAGCAGCCAAGATGTCCTCCAGCAGGTGAACAAAGAAATGAACTGTGGTACATTCCAGTCAATAGAATATTATTCACTAAAAAGAAATGAGGGGCGCCTGGGTGGCTCAGTCAGTTGAGCATCTGACTGCAGCTCAGGCCAGGATCTCACGGTTTGTGGGTCTGAGCCCCGTGTCAGACTCTGTGCTGACAGCTCGGAGCCTGGAGCCTGCTTCGGATGCTGTGTCTCCCTCTCTCTCCGCCCTTCCCCCACCGATGCTCGCTCTCTTTCTCTCTCCCTCTCTCTCTCTCTCTCTCTCTCTCTCTCTCTCTCTCTCTCAAAAATAAACATTAAAAAAATAAAAAAAAAAAAGAAATGAGCTATCAAGCCATGAAAAGACATGGAGGAAACTTAAATACATATGACGAAGTGAAAGAAGCCAGTCTGAAAGGGCTACACTCATACTGATTCCAACTACATGACATTCTGGAAACGGCAAAACTATGGAGATAGTAATAAGATCAGTGATCGTGGGGTGGAGGACAGGCGAGGAGAAGAGGCAGAGCACAGAGGATTTTTAGGGCAGTGAAACACCTCTGTATGATACTATAATGTGGATTCATGTATGTTGTTGACAGAGATTGGGCTTTAGTTTTCTTTGATTGTAATGTCTTTGTCTGACTTTGGGTAATGCTGGCCTCAGAGAACGAATTGGGAAGTATTTCTTCTGCTTCTGTCTTCTGGAAGAGACTGTAGAGAATTGGTATAATTTCTTTCCTAAATATTTGGTAGAATTCACTAGTGAAGCCATCTGGGCCTGGTGCTTTCTATTTTGGAAGGTTATTAATTATTGATTGGATTTTGTTAATAGATATAGGCCTATTTAGATCGTCTGTTTCTTCTTGTGTGAGTTTTAGCAGATGGTATCTTTCAAGGAATTGGTCTGTTTCATCTGGGTTACCAAATTTGTGGGGATAGACTTGTTGTTTTAGTATTTATTATCATTTAATATTATTATCATTTATTATCTGCAGTAATGTCCTCCCTTTTATTCCTAATATTATAGTTTGTATCCTCTCTATTTCTTTTTTTTTATTTTATTTTTGAGAGACAGAGAGAGACAGAATATGAGTGGAGGAGGGGCAGAGGGAGAAGGAGACACAGAATCTGAAGCAGGCTCCAAGCTCTGAGCTGTCAGCACAGAGACTGATGTAGGGCTTGAACTCATGAGCTGTGAGATCATGACCTGAGCCAAAGTCGGACACTTAACCGACTGAGCCACCCAGGTGCCTCTGTATCCTATTTTTTAGTTCACCTGACTAGAATTTTACCGATTTTATTGATCTTTTCAAAGAATCAGTTTTTGATTTCACTGATTTTTCTCTTACCGATTTTCTATTTTCAATTTCATTGATTCCCACCCTAATATTTATTATTTCTTTTCTTCTGCTTACTTTGGATTTAATTTGATCTCTTTTTCCTACTTATCTAAGATGGAAACTTAGCTAATTGATTTTAGATCTCTCTTCTTTTTCTAATATACTCCTTCAATTGATAAGCTCTGTTTCCATTTTATGCAGTTCATATATTCAATTCAAAATATTTAAAAATTCCCTTCTCTTTGCTTACATTGCCTATCCGTGCTTGCCCGGTTTTTATTTTACCTATTAGAGCCTTTAGCGTATTAGTGATAGATATTTTAAATTCCTGGTCTGATAATTCCAACATCCTTGTCATAGCTGAATCTGGTTTTAATGCTTGCTTGGTCTCTTCAAACTGTGTTTTTGTCTTTTAGAATGTCTTGTGATTTTCCTCGATAGCTGAACGTGACATTTCCGGTAAAAGGAACTGGTGTAAATAGGCTGTGAGTAATGTGGAGGTGAAGTGTGTGTGCGTGTGTGTGTGCGTGTGTGCGCGCGCACGCGCGTGTGTGTGTGTGTGTGTGTAAGCATTCTTTAGTCCTATGATTAGGTCTTACTCTTAGCAAGTCTATACCTCTGAACTTCACACATGATTCTCAGGCTCCTTTCTCCTCTGTAAGTGGGACAGAATGGCTACCAGGGGCCAGAGTTGGCTATTCCCCTTCTCCCACGTGGAAGGTTAGAGCCACACAAAAGCATAGGGGCTTCCCTGTGACTGGGTGGCCCTGGAGTTTTGAGCTCAGACTTGTCTGCAGGGAGCCTCCCAAAACTGGTTAATTACAGGGCGGATTTTCCTACTTCAGCACCGGCTCCCTCCCCGGTGGGAGGGTTGCTGCTTGTGGGTTTCTGTTCTGGTAAGTTATGGTTCTCTGTATTTATCTATCTGTTGGTCTCTCCAATTTGGGGGGGTAGTGGTTTGTTCTATGACCTCACCACTCTTACAGATCTTAAGGAGAGTTGATTTGTCAGTTTGTTTAGCTTTTTAGTAATGAGGATAGAGTGGTGACGTCTGTGCTTCCTACAGAAACCAGAAAGAGAGAGAGAGAGAGAGAGAGAGAGAGAGAGAGAGAGAGAGAATATGGATAGGGGAGGCGCAAAGAGAGAGGGAGAGAGAGAATCCCAAGCAGGGTCCGCACTGTCAGTGCAGAGCCAGATGCGGGGCTGGAACTCATGAACCGTGAGATCATGACCTGAGCGGAAAACAAGAGTCAGACACTTAACCCACTGAGCCATCCAGGCGCCCCATCTCTTAATATGTTTTAATGGTTACCTTGGGGGTTACAAAAGATGTTTTTAATTAATGTAAGTCTAGTTTCAGATACTACTATACCACTTCACATGTAGTGCAGGTACTTTTCCCCAGTGTCCCCTTCTAGGGGGACACTGTTGTCACACTGTTGTCATTCGTTGCCTTACCAATCTGCTATAACCATGCAATACATTGTTACTATTGTTGCTACAGGCAGAGTTATCTTTTACATTAGTTAAGAATAAGAGTAACCAAGGGGCGCTGGGATGGCTCAGTTGGTTAAGCATCTGACTTTGGCTGGGGTCATGATCTCGCGGTTTGTGAGTTCGAGCCCTGCGTTGGGCCTTGTGCTGACAGCCTGGAGCCCGCTTTGGATTCTGTATCTCCCTCTCTCTCTGCCCCTCTCCTGGTAGCGCTGTGTCTCTCTCTCTCTCAAAAATAAATAAACATAAAAAATTAAAAAAAAAAGAATAAGAACAAACAAAAAGATTTTTTATTTTACCTTCATTTATTCCTTCTCTGATGCTTTCCCTTTCTTTATGTCAAGTAAGTTTCTGACCTATATCATATTCTTTCTGCCTGTAGAACTCCTTTTCACTCTCTCTCTCTTTTTTTTTTTTTGCAGGGCAGGTCTGCTGGCGATGAAATCCCTTCATTTTTTGTTTGTTTGTTGTTTTTTTTGAGAAAGTCTTTCTATCTTTTTCACTTTTGAAGAATAATTTCACCAGATACAGACTTCTGGGTTGGTGAGTTTTTTCTTTCAACATTTTAAATATTTCCCTGCATTTGCTTCTTGCTTGCATTCTTTATGTTGAGAATCCTGCTGTAACTCTCACCTTCGTTCCTCTAAAGGGGAGTCACCTTCCCTCCTCTGGCTTCTTTCAATGTTCCTCTTCCACTTGGGTTTTCTACAGTCTGAATGTGATGTGCCCGGGTGCGAGGTTAGTTTGCTCGTTTTGGTATGTATTCTGCGTGGTGTCCTCTGAGCCTCCTAGACCTGTGCTTTGGAAACTTTTGGCCATTATTACTTCAGATGCTCCTCCATTTTCTCTTTCTTGTCCTCTGATGTTCCTGTTACGTGTATCCTATACCTTCGCGTGTGGTCCCACCGTGCTTGGGCGTTCGGTTCAGCTTTTGTCATGCTTTTTCTTTTTCTCTGTACCTCTCAGCTGGGAAATTCCTACTGACCTATCTCCAAGCTCACTGGTGCTATCCTTGGCCACGTTTAGTCTTCTGATAAGCTCATCAAAGGCATTCTTCATTCCGTTGTGGTGTTTCTGATTTCCAGCCTTTCTTTCTTTTTTTTTAATTTTTTTATTTATTTATTTATTTATTTATTTTTTTTATTTATTTTTGGGACAGAGAGAGACAGAGCATGAATGGGGGAGGGGCAGAGAGAGAGGGAGACACAGAAGCGGAAACAGGCTCCAGGCTCCGAGCCCACAGCCCAGAGCCTGACGCGGGGCTCGAACTCACAGACCGTGAGATCGTGACCTGGCTGAAGTCGGACGCTTAACCGACTGCGCCACCCAGGCGCCCCACCAGCCTTTCTTTTTTATTCTTCCTTGGTGTCTCCATCTCTCTGCTCACGTTATCCATATGTTCTTGTATATTGACTACCCCTCCAGTAGAGCCCTCAACATGTCAATCACATTAATCTTAATGCTCTGGCTGATGTCCAACACGGGTGTCATAACTGAGTCTGGTTCTGATGATCGCCTTGTCTCTTCAGTGAGCTTTCTTTTGGCTTTTGTCATGCTGTGTAATTTCCTGCTGAAAGTCTGATAGGTACTGAGTAATGGGAACTTCTAAATGAAAATCCTGAGCACCATGCCTGATCTAGACTAGATTCTTGGTTGAATCAATGGGCCTATTGGGCTGTAAATCAGCCATTGCCACTGGTTTAGTTGGGTGGTGACCCGGAGTATGGCTTTGCCTCTCTCAGCCATAGAGTCAGAATCACAACTCCCCTCTCCTCACCCCCAGTGGTTCAGTTATATGAATGTTGTAATAGGCAAGTCTCTTAACAATAAATGAAGGGTGGCTTCCAGGTACCCCAGATGCTTTAAGTAGCACCTAAGGACGTATTTAAGTACAGGGACTGTCGGAACCACCACCCTCTCTTGAGAAAATAACCTCCCTAATTGCACACTGACCCAAGATACATTCTCCCAAGTAAATAATACTCTGTTCAGAAGCATCCTAATTAGGTATTTACCTCAGAGATGGCAATGGCTTCACACTGCTCTCTGGGGAAGTATTAAGCATATCAGGGCTGACAAGACTGCAAAACAAACCCGCATCGAGAAAATAAACCCTGTCAATGAGTTTCCACGAGACGGCAGAGGGCGGGGGCCCTGGGAGGAGGAGCGGCTGGCCAACCGTGGAGGCCAGCAACCTCCCTGCCTGAATGGAGGCAGCCTCCTCAGAGACAGCCCAGGTCGGGCTGAGAGGCAGCCCCTCCTTGTCCTGCCTCCCCAGAGCAAGGAGCTGGGCTGTGCAGGGAAAGGCCTTTCTTCCACTCACAGATGGCTGAAACAGCAGCCAGCATGTGAGCTGGGGCTCAGTCATTAGGAATCACATGTTCCGTGGGAGGTGAGGGGGGTCCGCCTCTCTGTGTCTTTTTCCCGGTTCCTGTGTTCCTGGGTCACTGACAGCCCCCGAGAGGCCAGGGGCCTCAGACAGCCTTGCTGGCCCACCCTCCTTCTTTCTTCTCCCTCTTGTTCTCTCTCTCTCTCTCTCTCTCTCTCTCTCTCTCTCTCTGTCTTCCCCTTCTCCCAGTCTCATTCTCCCTACCTCCTCCGCCTTCTTTCCTTTACCTACTTCTTTCCTACCTCAACAACTCCTTCTCTGTCTTCCCTTTCTCTCCTCCCTCTCCCTCCTGTCCCCCTCCACTCTCTTCTACCTCCCTGCACTTCCTCTTGAACTCCAGGGAATCCAGACCCTTCTCACCACACCCCCTGCAATTGTGCCCTGGCTGGGCGGCCGTGAACACCAACCTAGTTGTTGGTGTACCGAGAACACCAACCTCAGCCTCTAGTACCGGGAACACCAACCTCAGCCTCCTGCCACGAACTGCCAGGAGAGACCCCTCAAACCTCATTCTCTTCTTGCAGGCATCGTCCACACGGTCGTGAAGGCTTGTGGGCTGAAGTGTGGACACACTGTGAGGACCACAGGGGCTGCCCTGGAGAGCCCCGGGGAGGTTTCTCAGCACGCTGGGGACAACCTCACAGTCAGTGCTTGGGTCTTCTTCTCGTCCAGGCTTCTCCTTAGTGGCTTAACGATTTCATGTTCATCCTCAGAGCCCTTGTTTTCCAGCACAGAGGGCTTTGTCAGCATGGGCAGACTCAAAGGCAAATTTATTTTTTTTAAGTTTATTTATTTAAGCCATCTCTACACCCAATGTGGGGCTCGAACTCATGACCCTGAGATCAAGAGTCACGTGTTCCACCACCTGAGCCAGCCAAACACTATTCCATTCTAGAATTCTTCTTCTTCTTTTTTTAATGTTTATTTATTTTGAGAGAGAGCGTGAGCAGGGGAGGGGCAGAGAGAGTGTGAGACAGAGAATCCCGAGCAGATTCCGTGTTTTCAGCACAGAGCCTGACATGGGGCTTGATCCCATGAACCATGAGATCATGACCTGAGCAGAAATCGAGAGTCAGATGCTTCATCGACTGAACCACCCAGGCGCCCCTGGAATTCTTACCTTGGGGTCTATGACCTGGAGGTTTGTCGTACTTAGCTGGGGCTACCATGGCAAAACATGGCAGACAGGGGTGCTGACACAACAAACATTTTTGTTTTCCCAGTTCTGGAAGCTGGGGGTCCAAGATCAAGGTGTCAATAGGGTTGATTTCTTCTGAGGCCTCTCTCCTTGGTTTTCAGATGGCCTCCTTCTCTCTGAGTCTTTATAGGCTCTTCCCTCTGATGTGCGTGTGTCCTAATCTCTTCTTATAAGGACACCAGCCATATTGGATTAGAGTCCATCCCGATGACCTCATTTTAACTTCCTCTTTAAAGACCCTGTCTCCAAATGCAATCGCATTCTGAGGTACTGGCAGTCAGGACTTCAACATACGAATTTTGGGGAACACAATTTAGCCCGTAATAAGGTTTGTGGATAAAATCAGGGGAAAATAGATAAGGGAAGAACTGTGTTTTTATTTTCAGCAACTTCTAACTGAAATGTAGCATTTCCTTCCTACGTTATGAATGTGCACAAAAAAGCACAGTGGCATTACAGCACCTGCGATGTCGTCACTGATAAAAATCACAAATATTTTCACATCAAATGACAGTTGTCACAGACATCCTGAAATACTGTTTGTGCTCCTAACTACTTTGAGATTATAGTTGTTATACCCACTGCTGGGTCCTATTCTTCACTGCATCTATTAAGAAGTGCATATGTTACTATATAACAAAATGCTTTTTTCAGTATGTTGATAATTTTATGACAATATAATTGGTTTCTCTTGTGAATTTGATTTTACTTTATACACTTCAAGCATTATTCTTAGAAGGTATCTATTAGCCTCGCCAAACTGCCAAAGGGATCCATAGTGCACAAAAGAACCCCATACCTATCTCAAACCTTCATTTTTACGTGGGAGGAAAGTGGGGTCCAGGGAGGGCAATTCACTTGTCCATGGTCACACATGGTTAGTGGAAGGGCCGGGGTGAGGGCACAAGTCTCATGATTCTTGGTCCATTGCTGGGTCCACTCTGTCCCGTTTGCTAGTTGTTTTCCTTGATGAAGACTGGTATAGAATCATTAGCCAGGATGAGAATCTTCCAAACACCTTCAGGTTACTCTGAATGTATTACATCATACATTCCTCAGATGTACAACCTTTAGGGTCACGCTTCCCTTAATAGCCAACTAGCCTCGTGCCCTTTCTGAGAGATGGAAGGAAGACCAGCTTTTAACTGCTTCCCCCACCAACATATTTGGGGAGTCTTGGGGGATGCTGATGGTTTCCACAGGTGGGTACTGTTTTCTGTGATCACACCAGCTAGGAGGACACCCGGCTCATCCTGGTTTGTGTGGAATTTTCCCAGAGCTAGCTCTGAAAGTCCCATGACGTGGGAAGCCCCTCCCCTCCTGGGGCCAGCAGGGATGCTTGGCCATCTCCCCGCCCCTCCCCCAGCAGCCACTCTACCGCCTTGGGGCACCTCTAGCACCGTCCATTATTGGCCCGTCCAGGCCGCTCCCTCTTGGCCCCCCCTTACGTGGCTCTCCAACGTTCGGCAAAAACCAGGCTGTCTCTTGCTCTTGGATTTCTCTGAAAGACTCAGGAATTGTATTGTAGAAAAGAGAGCAACCTAGTATCTGAGAGTGGATCTCAGGACCCCAGCCCGCAGGCGTGTTCTCTCTCCTTGGCCCCCAACCTGCTGCTGCTTGGTGTGGGTCAATGTGTGACCTGTGTGAGTGCGCTCACCCCTCT
This sequence comes from Neofelis nebulosa, assembly GCF_028018385.1. Classification (NCBI taxonomy): domain Eukaryota; kingdom Metazoa; phylum Chordata; class Mammalia; order Carnivora; family Felidae; genus Neofelis; species Neofelis nebulosa. The sequence goes on from NC_080788.1 coordinate 136,446,083, forward strand.
CTTTCCCCACCCGGAGACCCCGACCACGACCCTCTGCCCTCTGCTCTCTTGGGGTCCAGATTGCTAACGTCCTTCCCTCTTCCCACTCAATATCCTGATCTTAAAGGTGCTTCTCTGCAGTGAAGACCACTCTGCCGTTATTACACAGCACAGCTCAGCTGCTCATTCTCGCTCTCCCCAGCTTGGCATCACCTCTGCACAGTGAGAAGTTTCACGTGGTTTTCTAAAAAACAATCAGAGCTTCCTTCTCTCCATTCCTGGAGCAAGGAAGCATTAAAACAGCCGTTTATCCTGCCCCCGACCCCTGGGGCAGCAGAAAATATATTTGCGTCATTGCTGTAGACATGCATTTATTCATTCAAGATGGATTTATTGAGACCTACAATGTGTGGGGCACTGGGTTCGGATGTGTAAGCACAAAGATGAACAAGATCAACGCTGGTTCTTTAACAGTCCTCTGCTGGTAAGGGAGGTAGATCATTACCAGCAACCATCATATGACATGGCCAAGGTTAAATCTAGCAGGTGTTGGGTGAACTGACCAAGGATGAGGTAGTTTCTGTCCTGATGATGGAGTGGAGGGCGAGGAAGAGAAGGTCTAGTGTTGTGATTCTCAAAATGTGGGTCTCAGGGCACCTGAGTCAGTTGAGTGTCTGACTCTCGAACTCAGCTCAGGTCTTGATCTCAGGGTCATAAGTTCAAGCCCCGCACTGGGCTCTGCGCTGGGCCTGAAGCCTACTTAAAAAAAAAAAAGGGTGATGGGGTGGGTGGGAGTTGCCTGGGTGGCTCAGTCGGTTAAAAGTCTGACTCTTGATTTCGGCTCAGGTCATGATCCCAGGGTCGTGAGTTCGAGCCCCGAATCAGGCTCCACACTGACAGTATGGACCTCCTTGGGATTCTTTCTCTCTCTTCCTCTCTCCCTGTCCCTCCCCTGCTCACACCTTCTCGCTCAAAATAAAAAAATAAACTAGGGGCACCTGGGTGGCTCAGTGGGTTAAGCATCCGACTTCAGCTCAGGTCATGATCTCACAGTTTGTGAGTTCAAGCCTTGTGCCTGGCTCTGTGCTGACAGCTCAGAGCCTGGAGCCTGCTTTGGATTCTGTGTCCACCTCTCTCTCAGTTCCTCCCCTGTTGTGCCTTCTCTCTCTCTCTCTCTCTTTCAAAAATAAATAATAAATAAATTTTTTTTTTAATAATAAATAAATTTTTTTTAAAAAGTGGGTCCGGGGGCACCTGGGTGGCGCAGTCGGTTAAGCGTCCGACTTCAGCCAGGTCACGATCTCGCGGTCTGTGAGTTCGAGCCCCGCGTCAGGCTCTGGGCTGATGGCTCGGAGTCTGGAGCCCGTTTCCGATTCTGTGTCTCCCTCTCTCTCTGCCCCTCCCCCGTTCATGCTCTGTCTCTCTCTGTCGCAAAAATAAATAAAAAACGTTGAAAAAAAAATTAAAAAAAAAAATTTATAAAAAAGTGGGTCCGGACCATCAATATCAGCATCACCTGGGAACTTGTTGGAAATGCAAATTAGCAGGCCAAACCCACCTGCTGAATCAGAATCTCTGGGGTGGGGGTGGGGGGCTCAGCAGCCTGAGTGCGAAGAGGCCCTGCAGGGAAATTCAGAACCACAGAAGCTTGCAAGCCAGTGGCACCGTGGACCTTGTTGGTGCCCGCTCCAGGGCCCTTTACAGGTGAGTGCCAGCACCCCCGAGCTGCCACAGTGTCGGCTGCTCACCCCTCACAGCTGCCCCCTTCCCTGGAGAAGTGCCCTCTGCCAGGAAGCTGCCTCAGCAGGAAGCTCCCTCCATCCCCAACCCCCGGAGATCGTGGCCAATGACCGATGGGGCCACAAGGAGCCGCCGTCTCTGCCTCAAGTCTGCGTGAGTGGCAAGCTCCGGGTCGCAGGGCATGCTCCACATTCGCATATGCTCAGACTGAAGCTCTTCCCAGCTGAGTCCGCATTCCTGCTCAGCCTGTACCCTCCCCGATCCTGCTGTCCTCATACCCTGCCCCGTAAATCACTTGAACCAGAAACTCTGTCTCAGGCTCTGCTGCTTGGTGTCAGAGGCTTCGCTGAGGAAGGAAAGCTTGAACAGGGCTGCAGGGATAAAGCAAAGCCTGTCAATCAGAAAAACGAGGAAGAACATCCAGGCGGAGGGAACAGAATTTGCAAAGGCACAGAGGTGTAAGGTGGATGGGCGGGGCTGTTACCCACCGGTCGTTTCATACAGCCGGAAGGCGGGGTCCCTGGGGGGCAGAATCAGAAAACTTCCCAAGTCCTACAAGGGAGTAGCTGTCTCCCAGGGGGCAGTGAGATGCCACTGAGAGGCATCCTAAAGGTAGGATGGGACGCGATTTGATTTGCGCTTTGGACAAGTCACTCTGGCCACAGTGGAGAGGCGGCTTGGAGACCAGATAGCCCAGGCGGAGATTTCAGCAGTGCTCTCATAAATGGCAAGGGCCAGACTTCAGGATCTGAGGGAGGAGGGTCAAGAGGAGATCTACCGGCGAGAGGTGCAGAAGGTAGAGAGAATCACTGTCTGCTGGCTGGGGTCATCAGCCACCGTGGTCCTGTCAGTGGCAGGGGAGGTGGGGGATGAGGTGAGGAAGGGTAGAAGGGAGCAGAGAAGCAGCTCCGTGAAGCCTGGCTGAGTCGGGACAGAGACAGCCAGGCACCCCTTTGATCCTCAGGACCAAGAGCATGTCAAGGTCATGTAGGACCACCGGCCACAGCTGGCTTCAGGCTGTGCATCCAACCGAACAAGAACCACCTAGATGCGGGGGATTCTAAAAGGTGACCTCCACCTCCTGCACCCTGACTTCCACTGCCTGGGCTTCCACCTGCCAGCTCGGAGAGCGAAAACACAGAGAAGCTCGTACGCAGATACGTGTATTATAACGCATGCCAAAATTCTCAACCTCACACCTCAGCCAGGAATCAGTAGATCAATTTGTATACACCTGGACAGAAGGGTGATAATTTAATACAGGTGACATTATCGGAACATGCATTTTTCACTGGTCGAGATGCAGGTATGCTCTCCAAGGCAGTTTTTGGCGATGCTTTAAAGAGATGGTCCAATCAGTCACTCCTGATTCCCCTGCAGTTCACTGGAGCCGTCGATCATGGTGAATTCTCTCGGTGTTAATGGGAGTCCTCAGTGCTTCTATAGGATTCTCCCTGCCCCTCAGCTTTAAATAACAAGATTGCTATTTTTGACATGTTATTCAAGCTTGGGTTCCCCCCACCCCCACCCCTACTGCTTCATGTCTGGGAGAGCCTCACCTTGAAAGCACTTCTCCCTCTGGTTCACCCAAAGAAAGTCAGCTTGCCTCAGATTTGGGGACTGGAACTAAGCCAAGAGGCCTTTACAGAGACTAATTAGGGGTTGGGCTTAATTGCGGGTGTTCTAAAGTCTCTGCAAAGGTTGCAACATGTCTCTCCTGATGTTAAATATTTGTCTTCTTCCCGAGGCCAGGAGGGGCTGTGTGCTTAGGTTTCCCCAGGGATCTGACAACTTGCCGGGGCTCCCAATGAGCTTTACGTGGTAATCCTGGCGATCTGTGAAGTGGTCCTCCTTAAATTGTGAAGACCATATAAGCTAGTGCCCGGCTGTTATCTCCTAGGGATTATTTGCTTTGACCAAGAAAATCTGTGGATCAGAAGGGCAAATACACGTGTCCCAAACCAGTCCCCTAAAACAAGCACTCCCTGAGGACCAGGGAGATTAAAGGGCTCAAGAGAGAGGCGAGGACTGATACGAGTGAGTGAATGCATGGAGGAGAGAGCAGGAGAGCACATGGGCCGCCGGCCGGGGTGCAGAACAGACACCCTCAGCCTGGCAGAGGCTAGTTTCAGCCTCCGGTCCTTAGTTTTGTCTAGCTAGCCTTGACTCCGATCTTGGGTTCAAAGACTCCTCCCCGACAACCCTCCCTGTCAGCCCATCCTTATCACTACCGTGTCCGACCACTTCAGGGATTATCTGTCCCTGTTACCTTTCTGCTTTTGGCTCATTCCCCCCAGGGGTGATGGGGTGCAGCATGTCTGTGCAGGTGGCGGGGACCCGGGGCTCACGTGGACCCCTCGCATCGTCTTTGGATCGAGAGAAGGAAGAAGCCGGATTGCGGACAACAGGGGTTTGGGATGACGGTATTTTGCTGAGTTTCCCTCGTTTGTACCATCCCCCACCCTCACCATCACGTCCGAGGGAGAGTGTGAGGTGAGCGAGTGAGCGAGCGAGTGCATGTAGTGTAGCTTCCCCTTGTAGGTCTCCCCGCCATCGGACCATCCTTCTCCTGGCTCTCCACCTGCCTTATTCTCCAGCTCCTCCCCCACCATCTTTGAGACTAGCTCAGATATCACTTGCACATGTCTCTCTCTGGTTCTTTCTGAAAGACAAACATGATCCTGTTGCCTCTGCATTTAGAGCCTTTAAATGTCTCCTCAAATCCACTCAGCAAATACTTATTGAACTCATGCCAACCTTGCAATGTGCCTGCCAGCGCTTGGGACATGGCCCGGTCCAGGCAGGACTGCGGGCAAAGTCGGTCTCCTCATGGAACTTACATTCTAGCAGTGGAGGAGAGAGCCCCCGGACAAGGGAAAATAAACCAGAAGTTTCCAGACGGTAGTCCTCAGAGCACCCAATTTTGGGATGGCGGATGGAAAGCCCACATTAAGTGCTCTTTGCAGGCCGCGCTCATCCAAATTCACCTCCACTGCCCATTTCTGCCTCTGGATCTTTCCCTCTCTTTGACACATGCAGCTCCAGCTTTCTCAGAAAGTCCCAGGAAGCCAGAAGAAGCATCTAGATTGGTGGCTTATGACAAAATGAAATGGAACTCCCACAGGACATGCCAGAGATGTGGGTTTAGGGGATAGGAAAGGCCTTGATCAAGGAAGGGACTATTTGTCCAGGGTCTGCTGATGAAAAGGTAACTGGGTCCAGGGGTCACTCCCCTGATCTTTCAGCCTCCGTCTTCCCCTCCCCTCCTTTGACATCAGAGTCTATGCAGAGATGGCAGTTGGTGAGCCATGGGGGAAATTTTTTTTCTTTCAGTTCTAGGATCCAGGCAAGCTTCATACTAGTCCCACCCTTACCCAGGAAGCCTCAGGAAAACTCCTTTGTGGGCTCCGATTTCCTCATCCCCGAGATGACAGGGTTATGTTAGATGACCTCTGTGGCCCCTCCAGCTCTGAGTTGGAGCAGGCATCTCACCTTCCCTGAAACTTGGTGGGTCACTGTTCCTCAGCAGCTCCCTCAAGGGGGGGCGTCTGAGCCAAAAAGTAGTTTGTGATTTGAAAAACCTTGGCAGGGGGCACCCGTTCAATTCCAACTTCCGATGGTCTGTTGTATCTTACAACACCTGTCCTCTCAATCGACTTTCTGTTCCTGGTCATCGAGGAGGGTAGAATTCCCAAATAGGAAAAGCACAGGCAGGACAGACCCGCAGGTCTCCGCTGGGGTGGCCACTAGGGCTAAGGCTAGGTATTTCCATCAGGAGTATCCCTCCTGCCCCCTGGGTGCTTGGATGGAGCCATGGGATCAGTGATGGCCAGTAAGTTGTGAGTGGAAGTGATGCACCTCACCTCCAGGCCAGAGCATTTAGGTCACAGTTGGAAACCCTCGGGGCCTTGACAGTGTTTGAGAAGGAATCTGCTGTGTCAGTCTGGGTTTCTGAAAGGCCATGTTAAGCAGAGGCTCCAGCTGACCCTAGATAGACATGCAGCACGAGAGAGTAATACCCTCTCGTTGTTGTCTCAGGTCACTGGGATTTAGGGGTTGTTTGTTACTGAAACATAACCCTCCATGCCCTGACTATTACACAAACCCACATTCTGTTAAGATCAGTGGAGACTATGGCTGCTTTCCCCTGAGCAACTCTCATTTCCCTTCCCTAGTCAGCCCTTTCTGAGTCACATGAATGTGAAAACAGACAAGGAAGGAAAAACAAGAGCTTGACCTCTCAAGGATGAATGTGAAGGCTTTTCCCAACTTATTATTTTACCTGCCAGGAAAAAAAGGAAAATAATCATTAGGAAACTCAACCAGAAAATCTTCCTGTACCATCATATTGGCTCATTATCCTACGGCAGAATTTGGGGTGTGTTCCATGTAGGATCCACTGGTACTTCACTGGGGCAAAAGATGTCAGTACAGTCATAATTATCAACGATAGGATTTATATAAATCACCTGGACATGCCCCAGTGGGCACCTGCGTCTGTGGCTGGCTCCCAGGTTCGGTGCTAGAAGGACTTAGATTCAAGACCCACGACAGCTACATACCAGCTCTGAAACCTTACACAAGTCAGTTTATTTCTCTGAGACTTGATTCCCTCATCAACAAAACAGGAATAAATTTATCGATTTCTTAAGGCGGTTATGGGGTTCTGCTTCTACGGCAGAGTTGTGGTCATGTGGTCCCACTTAAGCATTTCCATCGGCTTCTCATCGCCATGCTGCGCCGTTCAGTATGGTGACCGTGAGCCACGTGGGGCTGTTCCAGCTTCCATTTATATTAAGATTAAACACAATTAAAAACTTAGTTCCTCACTTGCGCTCGCCACATTTCAAATGGACTGTGGCTACGGCTTAGACATAGAACATTTCCCTGACCGCAGAAAGGTCTATTGTAGAGCACTGAATAGCACCAGCTTTCAAATTCTTTGTCAAAAGGAAATCTTGTGAGAAGGTCCCCTGTGTGAAACAGACACAAAGAGATGCTCTGATTGAAACCTGGGGAGCTCAGCGTCCCCGGGCCTCCACTTCTCCTGGCTGTCTCTCTCAGGAGGCTCTAAGGAACCCCACAGAGCAGTTTGAAAACCACTCAGCCTATCTGTGTTCTTCCCCAACCCCAGATGGCCTCCCCCTCCCCAGCACAGTGAATCTCCTCTCCCTGACGTGCCCTACCCGCCTGCTCTGCCTGTTAATCGTCTTCCAGGACCCAGGTGGGGCGCCAGGAAGCGGATCCCACCCACCAGTGGGGTTAGTCACCCTTTGTATCCTTTACCGGCACGTCAGCCGCCTTGGATTGGGCTTGTCTTCCCACCCAGGAGGGCAGGGACCGGATCCTGCCATCTTTGTGTGCGTGGCACGCGGGCGGAACTTGGGGAATGTTGGTGGAGTGGGTGAACAGAAGCCGGGAGGGGCTCTGCCGTGGGCCTGTCTCCCCGACCGGACTGTGGGGCCGGGTCGCGGTGCTGGGTCCTCGAGCGCAAACTCACCCTGGCCCACTGCGTAAGCACGATCCAGCCCTGTTTCTGGGCAATGCGGCTGCCTGCAGTTCTCAGATCTGTCTCCAGTGCTGGTGGGGAAGCACCACTGTGGCTGGGCAGGGCCTGGAGCTCAGTGGGCGCTCAGTTCCTTCTTCCCTCCTACATGTATTTGTTAGGCGCCTACTGCATGCATGGCGGTGGTAAGAACCGGGGCAAAGCCACAGAATCCCTTGTCCTCGTGCAGTTTCCCTTCTAAGTAAAATAAACGGTAAATAAGTAAAAACGTCTATTTCGTCAGATGGCGCAATGGAGAGAATTAAGCCTGGAAGGGGGAGAGGTGGCGGGGGAGTGAGGTGGGAGAGCAGTGCTGAGGGACTCACCATGTCGGGTAGGGGGAGCACGTGGGTGTCAGGGAAGCTGAGTGACTTCAAGGCGGTGAGGAGGGGGCCATGCAGATGTCTGGGTGAAGGGTGGTCTGGGAAGAGGGGACAGCAAGAACAAAGGCCCTAGGTGGGAGGGTGCTGGGTGTGAGGCCAGACCAGGCAGGGGACCTTGCAGGTCTCTTGCTATGGACGGAACTGTATCTCCTCCAAATTCCTGTGTCGGAGCCCTAACTCTCAGTGTGACTGTAGGTGGAGAGGGGGCTTTTAGGCAGTAATTAAGGTCAAATGAGCTCATACAGGGGAGGTCTTAATTCAATAATTGGTGGCCTTAGAAGAAGAGGGAGGGAGGGAGGGAGAGAGAGAGAGAGAGAAAGAGAAATCGAGATTGTGCTGATGAGCACACAGCGAGAAGATGGTCACCTGCCAGCCAAGAAGGTTCTCACCAGAACCCGAGCAGGCTGGTACCCTGATGTCAGATTTCTAGCCCCTGGAACCGTGAGATCTGTCTACGGTATTTGTAACAGTGGCCTGAACAGACTAAGCCACCTTTGTAGAGACTGTGGCTTTTACTCTGAGATGGAGGCCGTGGGAGGTTTTCAGCAAGTTGGGTGGATTGACCCCTGCTTTAGAGGGATTTGTCTGGCTTCTGTGCGCACAGTAGAGGGGGTGGGTTGACAGGCCAAGCAGGGAGGCCCGAGGGAAGGCTATCGCGAAGCTTGGGCAAACCCACACTGTAGGACCCATTCAGCGGTAAAAAGCAACAAACTGACACCTGCCACAACATGGAGGTCCTCTAACACACCCTTCTCCCCTGCAAATGTTGGTTAGGCGCCTGCTGCTTGCATGGCAGGGGTTAGTCCTGGGGACGGAGCCCTGGCAAAGGGGAAGAAAATCAGACACGAAGACCACATCTCGTATGACTCCATTTGTATGCAACGTCCAGAAAAGACATGATGAAAATGTCCTAGGGGCGCCTGGGTGCCTCAGTCAGTTAAGCATCTGACTTCAGCTCGGGTCATGATCTCACAGTTCGTGAGTTCGAGCCCTGTGTCAGAGCCCACTTTGAGTTCCGTGTCTCCCTCTCTCTCTCTGTCTCTCTCTGCCCCTCCCCTGCCCCTCCCTTTCTCTCAAAAATAAACATGTTAAAAAAAAAAAAAAGAAAATGTCCTAAAACAAAATTATGATGATGGTTGCCTATGAATTTACTGAAAATCACTGGTTTGGACCAGGGTGGTGACAGGGGAGGTGGTGAGAAGCAGTCAGGTGCTATTTTGTGGGTGCAGCAAATGGTATTTACTGGCAGATTAGACAGGAGATGGGAGAGAGAGAAGAGCCCAAGACTGATCCACGTGCTAATGCCCACAGCACTCACCATGTTACAGATCCTGCTGTAAGCCTGTTGCAAATTTTAACTCCTTTAATCCTCATAAAAATTCTTTTTTTACCTTTTTTTTTTCTTTTTGAGAGACAGAGAGAGACAGAGGGCGAGCGGGGGAAGGGCAGAGAGAGAGGGAGACACAGCATCCGAAGCAGGCTCCAGGCTCCGAGCTGTCAGCACAGAGCCCGACGTGGGGCTCGAACCCACGAAAGGTGAAATCATGACCTGAGCCGAAGTCGGCCGCTTAACCGGCTGAGCCACCTGGGCGCCCCTATCCTCATAAAAACTCTGAGTTAAAAACTCATCCCCATCTTACAAATGAGAACACCGAGGGACCGTGCCCACGGTCACGTATCTAGGATGATTCCAAGGATCTGGGTGTGCGGGATTGACACGTGCTAAGGCCGTGAGAGTGGCTGGTTTGTGGGACAGAGGATCAGAAGCGCAGTGTGGACACATCAAGGCTGGCCGAGGCGGTGAGCCATGGCGCGATCAGGCCCGGAGTTTACAGGAGGAGTCCAGGGCACGGACATAAACTTAGAGTCATCAGTGCATCCATGAGACTCACCCCAGGAGAGAGCACAAAGGGCAGAGGAGGCCCCAGAGCCCCCCCAGCATGGAGAGGTTGTGGAGACAAGAAATGAACAAGAGGTTGGGGCACCGAGTGGCTGGTGAGGTGGGAGGAAAACCAGGAGAGGGCAGTGACCGGACAGCCCAGTGGGCGAGCGTCTCAGAGGACGAGGAGGTGGCCGCAATGAGTGCTGCTGATGGGTCACACCAGGTGGGGGCGAATGGCAGGAGGACCGGGAGGCCGAGGGCCTGGCTGCTGGGGACAGAGCTGGGCAGAGCCCCCGCCCCGGTGCTGTGAGCGCTTGCTTATCTGGGGGTCTAGGGGGCCTCAGGGCAAAGGGGCGTGAGCATTCCGAGCCCTGCAGAGGTTTAGGCGCTGGCAAACATGAGATACACTGGTGTGGCCCCTTTCTGAGGCCGGATTTAGGGGAGACCACCTGTCCTAAGAGCGCTCTCCCCTCCTCCCAAACCAACACGGGGAGCCAGGACTCTGCACTGGCCAGTGGCCTCGGGGCCAAGGTGACAGGGTTGGAGGGGAGGGTCAGAGAAGCAGCTGGTCAAGGAGCCAGATGGAGGCCAGCTCCTGAACCACTATGCGCTTTGGGAGAAAGTGTCCGTGGGTGTGTGGAACATCGGGCCACAGGTCACTGTGATACAGGGCTCCCTCACCTAAACATAACAAGGAAAGGCGTTTTGACTTAGACAATTCCGAGCTGTCCCAGCACGATGGGATCGTGACGGTTGGGCCAGAGACGGAATGCAGCTGGAAATGGAATACCAAGGTTGGTAGTGGGGTGCATCCGGGGAGTCTGGCCATCATGGGGCACCTGGTTGTCTGCCCACCACCCCCCCCACCAAGGACAAACGAGCTATGAGGACAAAAACTCTGGTTTCCAGACGTGAGTCAGCACACCTGGTGATTCTACGAATTCCAGGCAATGACTAAGTTTCCCTTCAGCCAAGCAGATGGAGCCTCAACACAGAGATTTGGGTAATTAATGTAATTTGGGTAACGCATTGGCTTGATTTGGTCTCATCTGGGCTACACAGTTCTCCCTAACATTCAAGATACAATTAGAGGTTGTTACACATCTCCCTCTTGACCGGGCGAGGGAGACTCCTGAGTCTATCTGGCAGGGTGTGAATGACTTCATCAGGCCGACGGAGTGAAATGCGGTGTCTGCCCTTTCAGCCTGTGGTTGGTGGGTGGACGACGACAGATAGGAAGCCACGAGACCGGCTCCTGGCAATCCCAAGGCAATTTACACGGACTAGACAATCTTCGAGATCCCATCTGTCTTCGTCGGCTAGGGCCGCCATGACGAAGAACCACAGGTTGTGTGGCTGAAACAACAGAGGTGCGTTGTCCCACAGTTCTGGAGGCCGGAAATCTGACATCAAGACGTCGGCAGGGCTGGTTCCTTCTGAGGCTCTTCTTCTTGGCTTGTAGATGGCTTCCTTCCCCCTATGTCCCCACATGATCGTCCCTCAGTGCCTGTGTCCTAATCTCCTCTTACGGCACCCTGACACCAGTCATATTAGATTAGGGCCCACCCTAATGATCTCATTTTAACTGAATTCCCTCTCCCGAGACCCTGTCTCCAAATATAGCCACATTTTCTGAGGGACTGGGAGTCAGGAGTCCACAGCCTCATCCAATGAACTGTTGGATGATTCTGAGTGCCCTCTCTTTTGCTAACTCCCCGCAAACCTAGGTGTGAGCCATTCTCTCTCTGGACTCGTTTTCCCATCTCCCTCAATTGGGAGGCACAGATCAGTTAATGTACAAGAAAGTGCTTTGTCACCGGAGTCACGCTCCGGTCCTCGGAGGCACAGCACCACCCCTAGGGGGCATTTTGGAAATCTGTGGCTGCAGGCTTTGGGTTGCCACAATAGTTAGGGGACCTTGCTGCATTTAGTGGGCAGAAGCCAGGGAGAAATCCTGCTTTGTGAGGGACACCATGAACTGTCCTCTGTCACTCACGACCTTTTCATTTCCTCTGTGCATTCACGTGGGTGAGAAACAACAACCCACAATAATCTGAACTGGCACCCAATTCTATTTTGCAGAACACAGGTTTTGCTTTTCGCAATGTTTATATGTATGCTGTCCATGGGAAGGCATCGCCAGGCAAAGGGAGGGAGGGTTGTGCTTTGGTTTGTTCAGAACTTTATCAGAAATGATGCTCCCCTTTAGAAAACTCACATTTTCTGCAACACACATTTAGGAAACGAATCTCTAATGCGACTCTATTCATGGCGCTTGAGTCATCGATACAATATCCCTGTGCCAGGTTTTGGGTGTGTTAGCTGTCTCATCCATTCTAGTTAGAGATGCAGGTGTTATCTCCTTATGTCACCTCGTATAGCTGTGAAATATATTATCCTAATTTACTTTTCATCTCTCCTTTCTATCACAGACAGGGCATTATATATTTTCTGGGAAATTATGAGTTCCGTAGTTATATTATCTCTGAAATTCACTTAAAGACCTTAAAGGGCATGCTAAATATTTTTAGGTGGGGGCTATTACACAGGGGTTGAGAAATTCTGCTATAAGGCACCACGCGGGTGCTGACTTTAGCTGAGCTGGTCAACAGTGGCAGCCTTGAGGCTTTCCCGTTTCTTCGGTCTCCTGGCATGGCTGCACTGCCCCAGGCTGATCTCGTGGCAGTGGAGCGCCCTCAGAAGGAAGGGAACTTCCTTGCTTTTGTAACACCATCAAGGCATCGGCCACTGCTCCTTACTTCTGACAACAGGGCCGGTCGCTGCCAAGGCCGCTGGTCATCTGTCGCCCTGCTGCCTGGCTTAGGGAACCTGCAAGAGAGAAAGCATGGCTGAAGGGACAACTCCTCTGGGCTGGCAACAGTCTGAGAAGCGGGGTCACCTGGAGGCCCCGGGCTGGGGCAGAACCGTGGGACTGTGTCGTCACCGGTGATGTCACTGGGGCGGAGCGGAGCGTCAGCTGCCTTGGCCACTTGTTTGCGTTCCAGCTTTGCTCCAAGCCTGGGTGCCAGCCCCTCCCCAGGCTTGGGGCCTCGGGCTTAATTAGTGGCACAGCACGTACACATGGTCTGGCTCCCCTGGGACGGCCCCCTTCCCCCAGGGTGCGGCCGATGAGCAGGCGGGCTCCGCCCCAACCTCTCCTGCAGGCCCGGGTTACTTTTCTCCATCTCACTGCTCCAGGTGGCGTGGACAGTCCACCAGAGAGAGGTCTCCCTGGTGCCACACCAGAGGGGTCCTGCTGTCATCCCCCCCGAACGCCCCATCTGCAATTCCCGTACCTCTGTGACACTCTATTCTCTACCTCCCTCCCGCTCCGGGTCATTTTCCACAGGCCTCCTGCCGAGGAAGGGCCAAGCACTAGCCTCGCCCCTTCCTCCACCCGCACCCCATCTGCTCAGCAGATTCTCCGCTCTTACTGAGGATACTCCTCAGCTCTGTGGACCACCTGCATCGGTGCTCATCAAAAATGCAGGTTTCCAGGCCACCCCGGACCTAGAAAATCACCATTTCTTTCCTAGAAAATCACCATTTCTTTCCTTTTCTTTCTTTCCCTTTTTTTTTTTTTTAACATTTCATTTATTTTGAGGGAGAGAGACAGAGTTCAAGCAGAGGAGGGGCAGAGAGAGGGAGACACAGAATCCAAAGCAGGCTCCAGTCTCTGAGCTGTCAGCACAGAGCCTGACACGGGGCTTGAACCCATGGACTGCAAGATCATGACCTGAGCTGAAGTCGGGCGCTTAACTGACTGAGCCACCCAGGTGCCCCTAAAATTTTTAAAAAATATTTATTTAGTTTTGAGAGAGAGAGAGAGAGAGAAAGACAGACAGACAGAGTGTGAGCAGGGGAGGGTCAGAGAGAGAGGGAGACACAGAATCCGAAGCAGGTTCCAGGCTCTGAGCTGTCAGCACAGAGCCTGATGGAGGGCTTGAACCCACGGACTGCAAGATCATGACCTGAGCCGAAGTCGGACACTTAACCAACTGAGCCACCCAGGTGCCCCCCAAATCACCATTTCTGTGGCGGTGGCCCTGGAATCTGTATTTTAATGTGAGCTCCATAGCTGATTCTCTGTCCCTTAAACTGGGAAACCCTGACCTACAGAATAAAGTCCCAATGTCTTTACGGCCCCAGTGGCTTTCATATCGGGGCTCCAGCCTGCCTGTGTAGCCTCATTTCCCGCTGCTGGGATCACATCGAACTTGTTGTTGTTCTCAACATCGTGGGTCCTGCTCCTTCCCAGCTCCTCTACTCACACACGCTCTTTCTTCTGCTTGGAAGAACTCTCTCTCCCTTCCCCCCTTGAAAACTCCTACACATCTTTCAAGACAAGATCAAACAGCACCTCTTCGGGAAGCCTTCCCTGATTCCCTCCTGGTAAGATACGTTTCTGCAGCACTGTGTCGTATCATGATGATATCTCTCCTCACCCTGTTCTGTCCTCTTCCCTTTAACCCCACCTGCACCCCACATTGTCAAACCCCGGAGGGCAGGGAGAGTTTCTTATTTATCTTTAAAACCCTGCCACCAAAACGATTCCTGGTACCTAGCGGGTGCTCAGGAGATATTTATGTATTAAGGAAACCTTAAGTAGTCTCTTGGATGTTAATTTCCCATCTCTTCTTAATTGGGGTTCTGCTTCAGGCTACTGGGCTTCATTTAAACCTTGGTCATTAAAAAGCAGTTCCTTTGTTTCCTCCGTGTGGCTCATATGTAGCCAAAGAGATTTATTTCTCCAATAAACCCAGCTCTCCAGACGGCCACATTCATTTGTTCCTCCCACTGAGAAATGAAAGGTAGTCACAGAAGCGCCTAGAGCTCCTGTGCTCGTGAAGGCAGAAAAAGGGACCGGAGTAACTTGTTCAAATCTCCCTGACAGCTGTTGATCACGGTTGCTTCCCTAGAATTTACCTCCGGTGTTTGCAGGGTTAAATGAGATTCTTTAGGGGTGGAAGAAAAACCTCTCAGAATTCTTTTCTTTGTTCTTATTCACTGCTTTAATTTTTCAATCCGAGAAAAGGAATTCTCAGGTCTGTGTTCCAAGAGGGTGGCTACATCAGGGGATGTAGAGATGACAGGTGGGGTTGTTCGCAAACCCAACAGGCTCGGAGCTTCAAACTACAGAAACGCAGGCTGGGGATACTTCCGGGTTCCTGGTGACCCAAGACGGCTGGAGAATTTCTGCCTGACATTGTGAATTCAGGTACAACATCCGTCTGAAGAGGTGGGGTTGAAACCCATCTGATTTTTCTGTTTTCCTGGTTAAGACTTTTATATCTCTGAGGATTCTTGCTGCCAAACTATTTTCATAGATGCAGACCAACCGATCTGGTGGAGAGGCTTCTGTATTCTCTGCCGGCTTATCTCCAATAGAATTGAGGGGCTCTGGCGGAGGTGAGGATGCCAGATGCTAAATGGACTGTCCGGGCCCTGAGTTGGACACAAACAATAACGGTCTTGCCCCTAGAATGCTGACATTCAGGGTGAGAAGGAACTTTGAAGGTCACCTTGTCCGATCCCTGCTTTCCGTGCTTGAATTCCCTTTGTGACTTTCCCAGCAAATGATGATTATCTAGCCCTTGTACAATTGCTTCCAGTACCAGAGAACTCATTACCTTCTCAGACAGCCCGTTCCATTTTCTGATTGCTCTGCTAGCCAGCTCGCTCATATGTTAAGCGGACATCCGTGTCTCTAACTTCTAGGGGATGCCATTGCTTGTGCCTGCTTATAGGAAAAGTCTTCCAGGTTGCAAGGTTTCCCTTGTTCAGGCTAACCATCTCTGGTTCCTGTATACTCTTTCTGTGGATGATGGGGACCCATGTTAATTTACCCTTTTCCCACATAGTGGAGGTGTTCTGACAATGAGCTGTTTGGGGAGGGCTCCTCAGGGGAGGAGTGAGTTCCCTTACTTCTCCCTGGGATGGGCATGTGACACCAAGTGGTGGCTGTCACTGCCTCAGTCCTTGGCACGTAGGGAGGGGTATGCAACAAATATTTATTGGATGGATGGATAAACAGTTGGATGGATGGGTGAGTGGTTGAACAAACAAATAGGTAAGTGGATGAATGAATGGAGGAATGCATGGCTCAGTAAGTGGAGGGAACCAACTTGGAAATGTTTAGCTCAATGAATCCATCTCTGTGGAACTTCTATACCAGTATTGTGCAGGGTAGAGGAGAGAAGTGCTAGGGAAAAAATGAGCTGCTTACAAGGAAGTAGATACAATCTTTGTCTTAATATTTGAAACAAATTGCACCTGAATTCATGAAAACAGCCTCCTCCTTCTCGAGATCTGATATTTATTGACACCTGTCATATGGCAAATCACCAGCAATATAACATGGATTCCAGAAATTCCATCCTATGATTTGGGATTGAGAAAGTTAGAGCCAGAAAGGATATTAGTGATCAATTGGTCAAACCCTGTCTTTTATAGGGGACACGGAAGTGGACGTATCTTACCCAAAGTCACACAGGGAGTTAGTGCCAATGCCAATCCTGGATCTCCCAGACTAGCACCCCTTTCCTGTATTTATTCTTTGTTCAGATATTATTTGTTGTGTTCCACCTTTCATGTGTATTTGCTCCAAAATGTCTGCTTTGCATTGACCTTGCAGCCCTTGCTGGTTTGGAATTCTGTAGACATCATCTGTTCATTCATTCATTCACCACTCACTCTCCATCCGGCTATCCTTGGGGAAGATTTATCATGCATTAAGCCCTGCGTTAGGTTTTAGAGGTAGATGAATGAGACATGAGCCCTACCGTGGAAGAATCTAGCAGGGGAGACAGACCCATAAACAAACAAAAGGTGCTGTGCTCAAGCTATAAATGGGGAGTGAGTGCCAAGAGGAAGAAATGGCTATTTCTGCTTGGGATCCAGAGAAAGCCCCCCAGGCTCTAAAACAGCTAATGGGTCTTGAAAGATCAGTAGGAGTTTGCTGATGGATAGGTAGGGAAAGGCATCTGAAGCAGAGAAGAGCCATTTGCTAAGGCAAGAAGTTGGAAAAGGCCCAGCATCAGCTATAGCCCAGGGTGCGGGAAGCAGCGTGGAAGGTAACAACACGGGTAGACTAAAACCACAACTCTTAAGGGTCTCCCGGGACCCAGGGAGTGGCACAGGATGGCCTTACCCATTCCCTGATGATTTGTTCTTGTGTCCCAACAAAATGCTCATCAGCGAGAGCTTGAAAAATGAGTTCATCGGAGGGAGAATTCTCTCAAAAGCCTCATTAGAACCTGGCAGTTAGGGAGTGAACTACAAGTGTTCTCACTAGTTGCGGGAAATGCAATGTTTTTGCAGAAATTATTTAGATTTTTTTGGCTTTCACTCTGACCATTAGTATAAAGGAAAAACAATGCCCCGTGTGTGTATTATGAATAACTTTGAAGTTAGTCTCCTTGGTTTTTCTGGAAGGCTCACAAAAGTCTCTGTTGGAAGGCTGTATGGAGTTGAAGAAGGATACATGTGATTTAAATTTAAAGATGAGCCAGATATGACCTGTGATCAATTTTCAGCGGCTGTTGTGCACTTGGGCTGCAGAGACATTAAGGAAAGCTTGTAAACTACCTAACAAAGCACTTAAAAATCTAATAAATAAGAAATACAATGCCACTGTCAGAAGCCTTGATGGAGGTCAGAGGGAGCCCGAGAAGTAATTTGTGCAATAAATCCCGTGAATTCCCATTACTTTTTTTTTTTCTTCAGACAGGCTAAAAATAGAAGCTTCAAATAAATATACATCAGAGGTAGAAAAGAGAAAATGGTGATTTGGAATGAATTGCTTGATGGCCTAAGCTGAAAATAGAGACACTAGAATCTGAGATTGCAGGCACGGTAGATACCACCATGTTTTTTAGGGAGCCACATTTGATTTGGCAAAACTTCTAACGGGACTGTGTCCCCTAGAAACAAATCAAAGTGAACAAGGTAAAGACCCAGAGAAGTACAAATTTAGTCCCTACTTGGCTGAAGTCTCCTGGACATTCCATAGTCTGACTTCTTTATGATCATTAATGACCATGACTGACGGTGTAGCAGTTCTGATGTCTCAAACCATCTGGTGTCCCCTCCCATCGTGCCACCACCCTTCTTGATGACCACCAATGACCTTCGTGTTGGTGAGGCCAATGTATTTATCTTGTTGTATCCTCTGCTGCACGTGGGACTGTTATAGGCCCCTCCTTTCTTGAAATGTGCCTCTCTTCGCTTTCAAGATACCCGTATTTCATGCTTTTCTTCCTACTTCCCATTCCCACATTCTCAATATCCTTTGCTGGCTCCTTTTCTCTTCACTTGTACTTAAACACTGATACCCTCCCCCCAAGTGCTATCCCTCACTCTCTTCTCGCCCCACATGCTCTGAGAAACTTCAAGACCCCCAAATTTCTGTCTTTGCCTAACATATGTCTTAACTCCATGTTCTCAAATTCTTTCTAGATCTGTGCTGTTCACTAAAGTCACTGCTCGACACATGTGGCTATTTAAAGTCAAAATCTTAAAATAAAATAAAATTTAACATTTGGTTCTTCATTCACATAAGCCACGTTTTAAGAGCTTGATAGTTACACGTGGCTGCTGTGTTGGACAGTGCAGCCACAGAACATTGCCATCGCTACAGAAAGTTCTATTGGACTGTGCTAGATATTGCCACTTGAATATTCCACAAGCACCTCAAACGTATTATCAGAAGAATGTTGGTGTGTATGGAAAAGGGGGTCAAAGAGAAGTAAGGGAGGGGAGAAAAGATTCTTTCACTTGTAAGTAATATAAAACCCATCTCAAGAGGATTAAATAATCAAGGGAGTTTAAGTTTTAAGTTTATTTTTTTATTTAGAGAGAGAGAGAGAGAGCATGGGGGCATTGGGTAGGGACAGAGGGAGAGGGAGAGAGAGAATCTCAAGCAGACTCCATGTTGTCAGTGCCGAGCCCAACGCAGGGCTCGATCCCATGAACCACGAGATCATGATCTGAGTGGAAATCAGGAGTCAGACACTTAACTGAGCGACCCAGAAGCCCCAAAAGGGTTTATTGAGCTGTGTAACTAAATGGCACAAAAAAGGGTGAGTTTCGCATGAAGCTTGATCCAGCCACTCAGCAACATTATTAAGGACCGTCTCTCTACTCTGCCTTCCATAGCCTTGACTTCATCTGAAGGTAGCACCTGTTGAGGAAATAGGTTGGCTGCCGGTCCTCACTGCTATCTAAAGGGGGATAGATGATCGTTGCCTTTGCATTTTCAGTATAAGTCTTCCGATTCATTTTGGTTGGATCAGCCCAGGCAATGGGCCATGTCTATGCCCAAACCAATCACTATGGCCGGGGACACGGAAAGCATTAACTGGCTTCATCCCGTGGTCTATCTTTGGAGCCAGAATCATTTGGAATAAGATTGTCCTGACTCACAAGGGTCTTCAGAGAGAGACTGGAAGATGCGGGGGAGAGAGAAGGGGAACACGGATGCTGAGGAGACACCTGCAGATGTCTGATAGAAGGGAGAAGGCATGACTTTAGAAGGAGATTGAAAAGTGGAGTTTGCAGTGAATTTCCTTTCTTTTCAAGTTTTAGAATCGGGACTCAGGTACTTCGGGTTGACAGGAAGGAAGGAGCAGGATGGTGCATGCTTCTTTCATGTGGCCCACTATTGACCCTTCCATTCTGTGTGTTTCTTTCTTTTTTTTAATGTTTATTTATTTTTGAGAGAGACAGAGCACTCACAAGAGGGGGAGGGGCAGAGAGAGAGGGGAACAGAGGCTCTGAAGTGGCCTCGACACTGGCATCAGAGAGCCCGATGCGGGGCTTGAACTCTCGAACCACGAGATCACGACCTGAGCTGAAGTTGGATGCTTAACCGACTGAGCTGCCCAGGTGCCCCCCTACTCTGTGTGTTTCTTAAGGAGAACTTTTACTCTGCATCTGCAGAAATGATAGAGTTTTCTGGGAGGGGTCAGAGGACTATAAAATGAGGTTGTTCTTTCAAAGCCCAAAACAAGGTGGAGGGTGGGGAGGGGCTGTGTATTGTCCCTTTACTGCGATATATATTTTTTTTTCTTAAGGAGGGGAAAACACGACAAAGAAGCAGGGGAGGGCATGAAAGCAGAAAGAAGGAACACAGGTGGATACGGTACCCCACATCACCTTTTAGACTGGCAGAGGGTAAAACTGCGATAATGGCACAAGAAATTAATATGTGCCCAAACTAGAATAGACAGCTTTTCTAGAATTTTTACATTGCCCTGTTTTGTTTTGTTTGCCAGTGATGCATATCACCTGTAAGAAAAGCACTATGTCGGGGCACCTGGGTGGCTCGGTAGGTCAAATGTCCATCTTCAGCTCAGGTCGTGATCTCAGTTGGTGGGTTTGAGCCCCGCATTGGGCTCTGTGCCGTCAGCACAGAGCCCGCTTTGGGTCTCCTTCTCCCTCTCTCTCTCTGCCCCTCCCCCACTTATTCTCTCTTTCTCAAAAAAAAAAAAAATTAAAAAAGCACTGTGTTTTTTGGAAGTTCTGGCAGAAATGTATTTCATTTCATGGAACAGAAGTTAGTAAAACCATGTCTTTTCAGCAAGTATGAATTAAGACCCAAACTGCTTTCTTTCATAACCACATGTAACGAGCATCTTAACTGTGGAGTGATGGCAATCCCCCAAACTCCATTAACACTTTACTCGGGGAGCCTGAGGAACCCCATTTAATGTTAAGTATATTGTCACACCTGGAGGTTCTCCAATGGAAGCGTTTCACTTTTCTTCGAGTAATATGGTACTGGGAAAAAAACTCAACTAGAGCATGTTGAAATTCCCTTTTTGCACAAGTACAGAAATTTTTTTTTTTCCTGAAGTTGCTTCAGGTTATTATTTTTTTTTCAAAGCCAAAGCATTTGACATGTGTCCACTGTGGGAAGCCCTCCAGAACATTATTTGTGAAACTCAGAAGTGGGGGTTTAAGGGACAGCCACCTGTTATGGGTTACATTGTGTTCCCCAAAAAGACACGTTGGAGCCCAAACCCTCAGCACGTGCGAAGGAGACCCTATTTGTAAATAAGACTATCGCGGGTGTCATCTTAAGATGAGGTCATATCGAATGAGCAGTGGCCCATAATCCAAAGACTAGCATCTTTATGAAGAAGAGATCATCTGGACACAGAGACAGAGAGAAAAACCTACGATGACAGAGGCAGAGGTGGGGGTGGTGGAGGGCAAACCACGGAGGCCAAGGGTTGTCTGTAACTACTTGGAAGCTAAGAGAAGGCAAGACAGGATTCTTTTGCAGCCCCTTCAGATGGCACATAGCCCTACCAACAGTCAGATCTTGGACCTGTGGCCTCCCAGATCACAAGTGAAAGAATAAATTGTCATTGGAAGCCACCCAGTTTGTGGTATTTTGTTGTGGCATCTGAGCAAACTCATACAGCCACCACGGGCTCCGAGGCCTTTTCTCAGAGCAACACCCGGTTCCTTTTCCTCCCCGCCTGTTTAGAGAAACACAGGTCCTGAGGTCCCAGACTGACTCAAAGTGACTCGCAAATATCCTCCACTGTGGCTAAGACCACCTGCCAGAGTCACTGTGACACTTTTCTGATCCCAACCTTGAAGAATCCCTAACCTTCTGAGTTACATCTCACCAACCAGACAGCACAACTTAGTTAGGAAAGGGGAGATCTAAATGGAAAATCCGTATGGGATCTGGTTTTCTGAATGTGAATAAACTCCTGCGCTCAAGAAATTTTGCATGTTCTGGCAGGCAGGGCGTTGGCCACAAGCCCTGCTTCCAAACTCTACTTACTAGGGAATTGGATGAGGCATTTAAGTCCTGTGAAACTCAGGCTCCTCATCTGTAAAATGGGTCTATAATTCCCACCCTGACAATTTGCTAGGCTTATTTGGGAATCGGATGAGAGAGGATATGAGTGAACCAGTCTGAAATGGAAATCGCATACACATCTAAGGCACTGATATGCCCAAGGTGGCCACAAAACCCAGTTTCTTAGAGAGGGAGGAAGTGGGTGTAGAAAGCTCCTGAGATTTAATACCAGTTGGGTGCTCGAGCGGAGCTCAGAACCAAGGGATCTGCTCAAGGGCAAGCGGCAAAGCCAGAAAGCTCTAACCAGAATTCGGGTCCCTAAAACCAAATGTTCTGCCTTCTCACTGAAACACCTCCCCCCACCCCAGTGGGCCCGGTGCATTTTCTTCTCTGTTATTTTTATGCTTTAGGAAACTGCTGTCTCACTTCTCCCTTTCTTAATTGTTGTCCCTCTCTGTCTTCCTCTTTTTCTCATCCTCTTTCTCTCTCTCTCAAACCACATCTTTCCTTTGACAATTTCAAGTAGAGTGAATACAGGGTTCTCAGCCATCTGGGCATAAAGAACTCACTATGCAGTTCAACAGAAATGATCTCCTTTGAAGAATCCCTACTTTAATCTCCACTAAGGCAGGTTTTTGTGGTGTTAGAGCAAAGTGACACAATACTCTTCAAACTAAAAGCCTTATTAAGTAGTATTCAGAAAATTTTGCAACTTTCCTACCTTCCTTATAATTGGAGGCTTAATTAACTGGATGAGTTTAAATGATTTTTTAATAGCACTTGGTTATTAGGACTAATAAAATATCCCAGAATAACTGTCTCAACCTTTTGGGGAAGGGCCAATGATCATCTTTAACATTATTATGATTAAAAAAAAGACATCTTGGTTGAGTTAAAGCATATGTGTATATAACGCATGTCTTAGTGGGGTTGGAACCAACATACGCCAGAGCCAACAGCCTTTTGTGGCCGGTACGGTCACAGCAGTGACCCCCAACCCGGGAGAGCATCTCTTCTTTCCTCTGAGGTCTCTTGTGATGCAGTGAAAAGCTTGATTGTTTCAGGGGGACCCATTTCAAGACCTGATTACATGTGTCGGGGAGAGACAATTGGATGTTGGATCATCTCACCATGGAGATAATAATGAGCCTTCCCAGGCTGGAAACCCCTCCTTCCCTCACCAACTGTGGGACCTGAGAAAAGTGCAGGGGTCACTGGGTTCTCAGCTGGAGAAGTAAGCACAGTAAGTCCTGCCTTTACCTGCGTGATCCACGTAAGAAAATGAGTGTGAATCTTGGAATCAAATTTGCAAAACTCTATACAAATGGGAAGTGCTATTCTCCGTGCAGGAAATGCCCTCAGAGGGACCCGAATGGGGTGGGGGCAGCCCATGTACCATTGCTTTCTTCGATACTAACTTCAAATGAGGCCCCACCGCAGCCCCTTCTCAGGAGCTGCCCTTGACATTCCAATCCAATGGGACCCTTCAGTCCTCTTGAGATGCCCTTCCCCACTGATTCTGCACTGCCCCCAAAGTCAGTGTACCCAGGGGTCATCCGCAGTGAACCTAGACCTTTGACCGCCTTTGGTTCTGCGGCTCCTGTGGCATCTCTGGTCCTTCTCACTAAAGACAGAGTCTTAGGGGACCAGGTGAGGGGGGAAGCGTAGACCGCCCTTGCCTCTGGCACCGTAGGCACCTGTTACACTCTGCTGCCCCTCCAGCCATGAATGAAAACTCACTGTGGTCCAAGCCACGGCCGCCTACGGTGCTGTGATTTCTCAGACCAGAAAGGTGAGGACAAAACAAAGCTGTCCACCGCCCCCCCTCCCCCCCCCCCCCCCCAGCACATACCTCACTGTCAAATCGCTCTTCTTGTCTAAGGGCAGAGGGAATAAGGGACCCTGTGCCTGGCTCTGGAAGCTTCCAGGGCATTTGTCCCCAGCAACCGTGAGGTTCCTGATCTGGGACTTTAACATGACCTTCCCTGCAGGGTGGGGGCGGGGGTGGGGAGGAGCATTCCTCCAAGGTGCCCTCACCACCATCACTGGGGCTGACACTCTCCTTTATTGGCACTTTGAGCCATGGATCCAGTGGGGGCAGAAGTAGAGGGGATACTGTGACCCTGG
This sequence comes from Neofelis nebulosa, assembly GCF_028018385.1. Lineage (NCBI taxonomy): Eukaryota > Metazoa > Chordata > Mammalia > Carnivora > Felidae > Neofelis > Neofelis nebulosa. The sequence goes on from NC_080788.1 coordinate 136,469,557, forward strand.
GAAGATTTAGGGTGACTATTCTGTAGGCAGCCTTCAGAGGGAGAATGAGGCATCCCACCAACTCCTGCCTCCACCCGTACCCCTGAGTGCAACCTTCCAGCAAAAGGGAAAATCCTTTGCCTCTACGGGTAGCTCTGGTCCAGCCTCCTGGGGCACATGCAAATCACCTGTGGCCACCCCCTTCCCCACGATGTTCCAAGCTGTGAGTTCCATTGCTAAATTCCTAAAATCAAAACAAGGTATATCTCTTGGTCACCATGGAACCTGTTCCAGGGGCAAGAACTGAGCCTGGGCTTCGGAATCCAGGAAATAGAAGGGTTCCTGGGAGCTCCTCCATCAGAGCACGTATCTGGTTCTTCCGGATGCCCAAGAAGGAGCCTGGGAGTCATTCCAACACTGCCTTCCCCTCCCTCTGCCCTGGGCTTCTCAGTTAGCAACTCCGCTCGCCTCATCTCGGAAATTTGTCCTGAGTCCACGCCCCAGTGTCTGGCCCCACTGTCAGCCTTTCGTCCACACCAGCCTCTTTTGTCTGCTTTTCCTTCCTGAAGTCTGCCCCTTTGCAGTCCGTCTTTCCACACAGGCTGCCCAGTGGTCCCTTAAAAGCCAGATCTGACCATGTCACTTGCCTCCTTACACAGAGTCCCCCAAGAGCATGTTATTGTCACTAGGACAAGAGTCAAACTTTGTGGCCTAACTCCCAAACCCTGGAGGACCTGGCCGTGGCCGGATTCCCCAGGAGCCCTGTAACCATTATCCTCGCATTCTCTTCTGCCCTGATATCGCCGATCCTCAGTTCAGGGTTGTGCCTTATCTTTAACAACGTAACATTTCTGAAATTCTGATGTGTTTGAAATGGACTTATGCGCTTAGTGTTTCAATCCCCTCCTCAGAGAAATTGTTAACAAATCAATGGTGCATAACCATTGATTCAATCAAGATAACCAATAATGTATTGGACCCGAGGAGCCACCATGGCAAGTGGGGGACGCAAGTATCACTTGGCGAAATGAGAGAAAGATGTACTCTGGAATTTGAACTTTACCTAGTGGAGCCCCCTGGAAAGGATGGGAAGGGTCAAACTGGTGTTTTGATGTTAGGACGGAAGAGAGAACCAGACCTTTGAAGTAGAAATCTCTAAAAGACATTTTGCAGATGGACGTTAAAGTAACGGCCTATTAACGCAGATAGTGGGAAACAAGGGGGCGGGGGAGCAGACTTTTTCTGCAGAGGGCCAGATAAAAATGTTCCAGGCTCTGTGGGTCATCCTGTCAGTCAAAACTATTGTTCCAGTGCAGTGGTATGGAAGCAGCAGTGGACGGTGTGTAAACAAATGGGTGTGGCTGTGCCCCAATAAAACTTTATTTATAAAAACAAGTGACATTCCAATAAATTAAAAAGCGTTTGATAAAGCTTTATTTGTAAAAATATGGCCTATGGGTTATGGTGTGCCAGCCCCTGGGTATGGCAGGGAAATACCTAGCATTTTCTCAAGCAGAATTCTGGAGTAGCTAGAATCTTGGGGTTGTACAGTGGGTATCAGTCAAGGTTTTCAGCAACAGTTTTGAAGCTAAAGGACGTGTTCATAAAGGAATGAGTGGGATGAGGGAACCAACAGGGGATGTTGAGCACCACCCTCACCCCCCCACCCCCCACCCGGCAGACGCAGTGGCCATGGAGGGACACAGCCGCCATGGGGACTGCACCCAAATCAGGAAGAGAGGGAGGAGCCTTTCTCTCTATGGTTTGTTCTTTCCAAAGTTGATGCTTGCCCTACCGCCCATCTTCATCCCCATTTTGCCTTTGGTCATTCCTCTGCCTCCAAGCACTTAAGTATCGCAAACCAATAAATGTCTTTAAGATACCTTTAAGAAAGGCTGTTCCATAATCCTGCTTCAGTAATCGAGTGCAAAGTCCTGTCTTTTATACCCAGCAAGCATTTCCCCCAACCTAAACCCCACATTTAATTGGTACTTATATCCTCTTTCTTTGCCACTCATGGATGCGAGGCACACTTTTGGGTACTGAGGTTCACTCGAAGGTGATTAAGACTCAAGGAACTCGGGGCGCCTGGGTGGCTCAGTCAGTTGAGTGTCTGACTTCGGCTCAGGTCGTGATCTCACACTCCATGAGTTGGAGCCCCGCATCGGGCTCTGTGCTGACAGCTCAGAGCCTGGAGCCTGCTTCGGATTCTGTGTCTCCCTTTCTCTCTGCCCCTCCCCTGCTCATGCTCTGTCTCTCTCTGTCTCAAAAATAAATAAAAAACATTAAAAAAAAAAAAAAGACTCAAGGAACTCAAAATCCAGTAGAAGAGATAGACTGCTACCTAGTCAAAATATGGATTCAAACACGCTACATGAGAGGTTTGAACCAAGGGCCATGAGAACACAGAGGAAGGAAGGCTTAACTCCAGCCGGTCTAAGGGAAGGCTTTGCCAAGGGGGTCATGTTTGAATTAGATCTTGAATAGGGGTTTTCTGGAAAGGGGAAACAGCTTGAGCAGAGGCTCTCAGAGGAGAGAGGGGTGTGTTCTAGAAGACAGGGTATCAGAGGAGATGAAGCAGAGCAGATGGAGTGAGCATAGTGCCTGGTGAGATTAACAAGGCAGGTGGGGCTGGGCCATGAAGGTCCCTGCATCCCTGATGAGACGAGACCATTGAGTCTGAGCGGAAGCATGGTGGACTCAATGCAGACAAATGACAATTAGTCTCTAGACCTTGAATACTCAACTTTCACATTAAAATGGAAAAAGAGAATTTCTCTAGAACTTCGTTCTCTTGCCTTCTCTGCTCCAGCTATGTCTCAGAAGCAGACCCTGCCCTCACCAGCCCCCTGTTCTGTTCAGCTGCTGTTTTCAACAAAAACGCTTCTTCCAAACAGTTAAATGTGAATTTTGGATCTCGTTTTTCGATTTCCATTCATTACCAACTGTGGTCGAAAGATTTGCATGATGAGAAGTGGGAAGACGAAATTGTCTTCTCCTTGGAGAAATAGTTTGTGCACCTGCCATTTCGAAATTGTTCCAAGTTCATGCTTCACGAGAAAAGTTACAAATTGTACTCTGGAATGGAGCTGAGGTACCATCTGCGAGCGACCTCACTTGCATCTGGTGGGTTAATATCTGGAACACCTTCTCAGCGTGGCCTTGGGGGAGCGAATGAAGAGTCATGAATCAAGGCCACCGTTAGGGCGTTTATTCATGCACTTATTAAATATTTATTCACCACTGACTAGGTACGCAGTACCGGGCAAGATGTGCTAGGAGGTACACTCACCTGAATCGAAAAACTCAAGTCTTCCCATACTGGACAGTAAGCCCCATGAGGCAGGGACTTTGCTTACTGATTCACTGGTCTATTGCCAGCACAAAGCGGTGGCCAATCGATATTTACTGAACGAATGAATAAAGGAACAAAAGCATTCCCCCCTCCCCCGCCCCTCTCATGCTCATGCTCTTTCTCTCTCAATAATAAATAAACGTTAAAAAATTAAAAAAAACAAAAACAAAACGGGGCTCCTGGGTGGCTCAGTCAGTAAAGTCTCCGACTTCGGCTCAGGTCACTATCTCATGGTTCGTGGGTTCGAGCCCCGCGTCGGGCTCTGGGCTGACAGCTCAGAGCCTGGAGCCTGCTTCGAATTCTGTGTCTCCTCCTCTCTTTGCCCCTCTCATACTCATGCTCTTTCTCTGTCTCTCAATAACAAATAAACGTTTAAAAAATTAAAAAAAAAAAGCATTTATGCTGTAATGGAAAGACTACTGGTCGCCTGGGTTTGAATCCTAGAATCTGATCATGAGCAAGCCAGTTTCTTTATAAAAATGACTTGCCTGACTTATTGAAAGTAACAGCTTTGATCCTAATAGCACTGAAAACCTGTAGTTCTGTATCTTGTCCCTATATATCTTTGTCCTTCTGAATGGGAGAAACCAATCTACAAGATATCATAAACATCACGGTTTCTAAAAAGTCACCATCCACTCTGGACGCCAGGTAATACTAATTGATACTGGAAACGGGGGAACTTGAGAATCCAACAGAATAGAAATGGTAAACTATAGAATGAACTCCCCCCGCCTTCTTTGTTGGCATGGTTTTCAAGAGCCCGGGGAACAGAAGCCCTACCAGTTCCCTCTCTGCCACAGATGTACGATGCCAGCTAATGGAACTTTCTCTAGCCCCCTTGTTATACAATCAGCAAAGTGAGGTGATCAGCAGAGAGCCGGCCTCACCACCCCTCCTCCCCCTCTGCTTTTTGGTCACGTGAGTCCTGATGGTCAGCAAGCCCGCTCTTCCCCGGCAGTTGTAACAGTTCAGATAATAGGCCCACAGACATCAGCCCTGCATTTATCCGCTTACAATGGCTCAGTTCTGCACTGCAGCATTATTCGAAGCCCACTTTGAAACAAACGCGCCTTGAAACGCAGACAACTGTGCCTCCCCCCACCCCCACCTCTGCTGGGAACTTTAAAAGACACCTCGGTGAAACCAAGCTGGGCCGTAATGAGAAGGGGATTTTCCTGAGCACGAGCCGGGAGGCCGGCAGACTCTTAATCAATAAACTCAAATGCCACATGAGTTTCAGATTCAGGGGCAGAGCCTGGACTTCCTGCTAGCTTGCAGACCTCCAGCTGGTGTGGCTTCTCCCAGAGTTGGTCACAAATGTGGCAGAGGAGGGGGTGCCACCTGAGATGCTTCACCATCTCCGGGGCAGAGGAAAATGCCATCTCTCTTCCTGACCATCTTCCTTCATGCCGGAAGCGTCCAGCTCCAGGCCACTCTTTTAGATTATTGGAGGCACGGGCTTCCTGACCTTCTCTCTGAAGAACAGAAGTAGTAGTTCCACCTGCCAATCTAGCAGCAGCAGCCACACCTGTGACGGCTGTTTACCGTCACAAAGGGCTCTCGCTAGTTTGTCGTTTGACCCTTGCGATACCCAAGAATTGCGTTTCTCTTTTTTAATAGATTTTTAAAAATGGTTATTTATTTATTTTATTTTTAGAGGCGGGGAGGGGCAGAGAGAGAGGGAGAGAGAGAATCCCAAGCAGGCTCTGCACTGACAGCATGGAGCCCGACACGGGGCTCCGACTCACGAACCGGGAGGCCACAGCCTGAGCTGGAATCGAGAGTCGGACGCTTAGCTGCCTGAGCCACCCAGGCGCCCCAAGAATCGCGTTTCTGAGGAGTGATGTCTCTCAGGGAATGCCGCTGTGAACCACACCTGAGGACCTGCCACAGAGAATGGTGAGGCAGGCTGATGAGCCCGGGTCTCTGATGCCTTTGAGGAGCAGGGCCGCCCTGCCAGCCTAGACCAGCCACATGACAAAGTAAGAGAGAAATAGATTGCTGTCTTAGAGAAATAGATCGCTGTCTTAGGGTTGCCAGATTTGGCAAATTAAGTTATAAAATGCTCAGTTAAATTTGAATTTCAGACAATCAACAGATAATTTCCAATATTGTATGAGATGTATTTACACTAAAAAGTTTTTTGTTGTTTGCCTGAAATCCAAGTTTAACCGGGTGTCCTGCATTTTATCTGGCAAGTTGGCTCTTTGTTCTCAATTTAGGCCAGTGTAGTTTGGGGGTCTCTTTGTCCCAGTAGATGAGCCTTTTCCTTCACTAACACACCACCATGACCGGGGACTGAGTGCTGGGTCTCACGTGGGGTCCCGAGCACCTCACCTGCTCTGATGTCCCCATCGTGGTCGCACTTCTTGTTCTGGTCTGTCCTGGGCCTCCAGTTATTACTGGGCTTGTGTTTTTCTCTCTGTTCCCATGTCTCGCTCTAGTAACAGCCTGGAAGCCTAGTCTCTGAAAGAACAGGAGCCGTGGAGTCCCTTGACACTGTTTCCTGGGGTATTGAGTTCTGATTCTTTTTCCTCGTTATTGTTTATACCGTGTCCCCCTTCCTAGGCTGTGAACGTCCTGAGGGCAGAAGCGGTGTCATTTTCGTGTCTGGCTCTGCAGGGCCAGCCAAGGCCTAGAATAGAAGAATGAATAGACAATATTTGTTTTTTAAAAAAAAAATTTTTTTTTTTAACGTTTATTTATTTTTGAGTCAGAGAGAGACAAAGCATGAACGGGGGAGGGTCAGAGAGAGGGAGACACAGAATCTGAAACAGGCTCCAGGCTCTGAGCCGTCAGCACAGAGCCCGATGCGGGGTTCGAACTCACGGACCGCGAGATCATGACTTGAGCCAAAGTCAGCCACTTAACCGGCTGAGCCACCCAGGCGCCCCTAGACAATATTTAAGTGCAATAGGCTGGATGCTTTTGCCTCCCATACCTGCAAATTCATGTGTTGAAACCAAATCCCCGATGTGATGGTACGGGGAGGTGATTAGATTATGAGGGCTTCCCGAATGGGATCAGTGCCCTTATAAAAGGGACCCCAGAGAGCTCCCTTGCCCCTTCCGCTGTGTGGGGGCACAGCAGTTAGGTGGACATCTCACCAGACACCAACTCTGTCAACACCTTGATTGTACACTTCCCCAGCCTCCAAATCTGGGAAATAAAATTCAGTGGATGGTAATTTTTTCTTACATTTATTTATTGTTTTTATAATCTCTACCCCCAATGTGGGGCTCAAACTCACAACCCTGAGATCAAGAGCCCCGGGCTCTTCTTGACTGAGCCAGCCAGGCGCCCCGGTATATTGTATTTTTGTTAGAGCAGCTCAAACGGACTAAGACATGAAGTAAGCAAATGCTACCCCTGGGCCGACTAGGTCTCCGGCTGGTGTGCTGGAGCCCCAGGTTGACTAGGACAGGGGCCCCTGACTCGGGCTTGGGTCCAGACTCCGGAAGCAGGTAGAATTGCACTGCCGAGCCCCTGACACAGCCATCCAGTGCCGAGCTTGGAGGTTGCTGGGGAGAACTAGGCAAGGAGCAGACATGCCCCCTTGGAGGAAAACGGCCCAAACCCCTGACCCACCCCTTGGGGGTGACTCTGATCAGGTGGCAGGAGTGTCACAGCAGCCTCCACAATAGAATTCTCCAGGAGGATGGGACCCTCCCAAGGGTCAATGGTTGACCCTTGACAAGGGCCGGAGGCCAAAGAGTAACAGAGGTTTAAGCTCCACGAGACAACCGTCCTAGTCAAGCTATCGAGGTTTTGTGCCCGAGCCGAGTGGCTGTAAAAGTCGCTTTGCAGGACCAGAACCTGGGAGTCCAGGCCAGATCTGCAGTAACTCTGCAGACAGAGCATCTCACCTGACTCCCTGGGGAGCTATGGCAGGCTAAGGGTGGGGGGCCCGTCACGGCCCAGCAGCAGAACTGAAGTCATCTGTGTCCCCAGCGGCACCGTGGGCTTTGCCTGCCTTGGGGGGCTGCCTGAGTTTATGGGCGCCAGACCAGCACGGCTAGGATGGAGCCTCCGGCTCGGGTACACAGAGGCACCTCTGAGGGGTTCCTGAGCCTGGCAGGGCAGGGGGCCCAGGGCAAAAGCCCGGGCATCTTGTCAAGCTGGCGTGTTGGCATCTCTTTCTGAGTTGGCATGGAGAAGCTCGAGTGGCACTTTGGCCCTTGAAGATGCTGTTTGCATCCCAGAGCCTGTGAAGCAGGACCCGCCAATGACTTGGGGGCTGGCCACTCTGAGCTGGGCGGGGGAGCTGCTGTGCCTCTTCGAACCACTAGAATTTCAGCCACAACCCCCCTATTCTGTCCTCCTGGGGTGTGCATTGCTCGTCTGGCTGCAAGTCCCCCATGCTGGCTTGCTGGGGCTTCCTGTCGTTTATTTTATTCATATGGTTATATGGATTCGCCTCAAAAAAGATTTTTTTTTAAATTTTTTTTTTTAACGTTTATTTATTTTTGAGACAGAGAGAGACAGAGCACGAACGGGGGAGGGTCAGAGAGAGAGGGAGACACAGAATCCGAAACAGGCTCCAGGCTCCGAGCCGTCAGCCCAGAGCCCGACGCGGGGCTTGAACTCACAGACCGCGAGATTGTGACCTGAGTTGAAGTCAGACGCTTAACCGACTGAGCCACCCAGGTGCCCCTCAAAAAAGATTTTAAGGTAAATTTGTTTTTCCCTGTGAGGTAAGGATTATTATTGCTATTTTAAAGACCGTGAACTGCAGCTTAGAGAGGGGACACCACACAGCTAGCGGGCACAGCTAATGACAGAGCTGAGATGGCAAAATGCAGGTCGTTTTGACTCCAAATTGAAGTCTCTTGTCCCCCCCCAATAGACTTAGAAGTTAGGAAGCACTTGATACCTCTAAAAGAACACGTAACAACGTCCACGTAGGTCGTAAAGCGTAGCAATAAAATGTCCCTTCTGTGAGGCACCCGTGGAGGTCTCCGTGGGCCACACTGCTTCCAGATGAACGTTGCCAGGGACCCGCCAGGAGTCAAGCTGAGCCCAGAACCTTCTAGAGTTGTGTCCTGAGACTCTCCCAGCCCCTGGAGGTAGGGGCGGGCGAGCATCTCATTCTCAGTGTACAGACAGAGAAACGGAGGTGCTAAGCCTTTTCCCTTCGGGCCGTGGCCTCACGGCAGGACAGAGCCCAGCACTTCCCCACCCATGGCTGCTTGTCACACCCTCCGGGGACCTTTTGGAAAGCGTAGATCAATCCCTGAGCTTTATCCCTGACCTTGTAGATCTGAATTTCCAGAGCTGTGGCCCAGGAGGGCATTTTTTCCAAAAGTTCCCAGGCGACTCTGATGCAGCTGGCCCAGATCCCGGGCTGGGGAACTAACGTTCCCTGGCACTGTGCCACACCGAGTGGTCGGGAGGGAGGGCCAGAGCTGCAAAGCTCCGGACGCACCTGCTGGCCTTTGCCTGCTCGCGATTCTCAGTGACCTGCAGCCCACAGGAGGAGCCTCGGGGACCCTCCTAAAACAAACACGCAAACTCTTTCCCCAGGCAAAGAGCACTCCTTCCCAAAGCCTTTCATTGTCACATACAATCAACGTTACTTAACAAATGAGTATCGAAGCTTCCTAATATTTGGTGTTTATAAGGTAAAAGGAGCCTGTCGCTAGCATTTGCTGAGGGCTCTAATTCAGCATTCTCCCGAGGAGTCTGGCGGCCACCCAGCTCTTGGCAGCAGAGATGGCTGGGAATCCTGAACCTCCGGGAAGGATCCCCACTGCCAGCGTCCCGTCCGCGCTGCCTTGTGCTGGCTGGGCTTTTCAGACTCACCAGTATCCATGGAGTTGGTGACAGGCTGTTTGGTTAACCCTGTAGCGTGTAGTGATGCCTATTTGTATCAACCGTTTGGGGAGTCTGTAATTTTCCAGCAACTAGATGCTAGCATTTCAGACCGTAGAATTCATTTGCAAATCATCCACATCCCTGTCACAAAGGCAGGTGTGTACGGGCGCCTCTGGGTCCCTCGAAACTGCTTGGATGGTGGTATTGTGTGTTATCGCACACGATGGAAATCAGGGCAGGTTGTGGCAGGTGGATCACCGGCTCTTTTTCTCCAACGGGGGCACCAGTCAATGAAGTTCGAGAGCCACTGGCCTACGGGCATCAACTCTTGGAGCTGGAAGTCATCTCGGCCCCCAAATCAGGGAGCCCCAGAATTTGCTATGGGCTCGTTAACGAACTAGACCCAAGAGGTAGTTTCTTCCAATTTCAAAGACTAAGGCTGGGCACGTGGACAGTGGCTGCCTGCTCGATAACATGATATTTGATTTACAGCAGCCCAAGAGCGTAGCTTGGGCGTGTTAATATTGGATTATTTCTCTTCATAGTTAGCTGCCTCCTCACTTCACCGTTTCCATGGCAACACTTCTCAAACACCACTTCGTACTCTGAATACACAATGTAAACAATCTGCAGTTGAACATTTCCCAATTTAGGGGTTTGGAGTCAGAGCCAACAGGCCTGCCATTAGGGATAAGGGTGAGACTCCCCTGGGAAGCCACGGGGAGCCGGATGCTGAGGGGGTCACGGCAAGGATGCCCGAGCCAGCTCTCCGGTGGCCTGGGGGCCAAAGGGTCTCTAGAACACTGCTCTCTCTTCAGGGGGTATTTAGTAGATGAGGGGCTCAGAGTGACTTATGGAGCTGGTAGGCCTCCATCACTTAGAGATGAGGGACTGGAGGCTTGGAGGAGTGAAGTGACTTTCTCATTGCCACACAGTGGCATACTCATGGCGGACGCCGCGGGCCCATCCTGGTATTCTTCCCCCTCAAGCCTAGACTCACTCTCCTCCATTGCAGCACGACGCTCTGGGAAGTCACTACCGGTTGATCACGAAACGGCACGTAAGACCCAGTCCAATTGCCATTCCAGCAGAACCAATACTAGATCCAGTCCTGCCAAAGGAATGACATTAGCATGGATCACTTGTTCCAGAAGCCGGGAGACCCAAGAAATAAGAAGATAAAGCAGGAGGGAAGTGACGCAGCGAGCATCTTCTGGGTGCCAGGCACGAATGAGGTTAGTGCTGCCTTAGGATCTTGTCTCACCTTTGAAACTCATCACCTCCTCATTCAAAGGGAGTCAAGGGTGGGCTCCGTCCAGACAAAAATCCAACAGAGGGGCAGAGCCGGGCAGAGAATGTTGGAGAGAAACTAAGTGTGGACGGATCCAGAGGCCTAAGGCAAAGCAAGTCCATAAGATGCTCCGGGGAGCAGACGGAGGAAGCAGGATCCGTGGACAGACACAAAGCACAGCGGTAGGGGCCCAGGCCTTGTGCTGGGAGCTGCGTGGGGTGGGAGAGGGAACGCAGGTTTGGGAGCACAGCCGGTGCACCCCGGGGCCGCGTCGTGAGTGCAGGGAGGGTCACACTCAGGCTCACTCTCACGGGCTTTGGGGCATGTGGCAGAAGACAGAGGCTCCTACAGATGTTCAGGGCTCAGTGGATGGGGGACAGGCCTTTAAGGAAAGACCAGCCCCCATTGTTCACAGCCAGGAAACTGAGGCACGAAGAGATTAAGTGATGCTTTCGGAGCCACCCAGCCTGTGAGGCCCATGTGAGAGTGAGGCACAGATCTGCAGACCCCAAACCCTACTCGTTGTCTTAGGAATCACCCCCTGCCCCGCATTGGCAGTTTTCCTGTTCCGGTTCAGAGTCATAGAAAAACAGGTGGGAGGGGACAGCACAGAGGGTAACTGGGATGTAGGGTCTGAGGAGAAGTATAGCTGATAGGCAGAAGAGGGGTGGGTGGGGTGCAGAGGAAGGACCCTAAGGTGGCAGGAGGCTGGCAAGGGCAACCCCTTGTCTCCAGGGATCTTGTGCCAGGGCGATAGCGATTGTCCGGAGCTGCCTGACTTGGGGCTTCAGCCGGCAGTTGGTGACAACATTCTTTGTGCCTCTTGCTTTGAGAATCGCCTCCTCTTGTCTTGCTGGCTGCGGGAGTGGTCCCTGAGGCAGCCCAGACTGGGACCCCTCCTCTGCCTCAGGGAAAGGCCCTGAGTGCCCGGATGAAAGGGACACCCCCTTGATCCCTCATGTGTCCTGTCAGCCCAGAGGGACACCAGTGACAGGCACTTCCAGGGTCTCAGCAAGCTCCACGTTCAGGCAGCATCATTGCAGGAATTGTCTCTATTCAAGGAAACAGGGATGCAGCCCATGGCCCAAAGAATAGCCCAGAACCCCACTGAAGCCATCGATACGTTTTCTTCTTATCAAAGGAGGTATTTTTATATCCAGTCTCTGCCCATACATAGTAATGCACACATTTCCACATAGTTATAAGCATGACAAGGAGGATTATTGGTTTTGTTTTGTTTTTGAAATAGAAAAACGTCAGACCTTTTTCTTTCAACTTCCTAGCAACCCTTAGCAACTTTTGATTTCTGAGTGAATGATCACATGAATGCTGTGTCTTTAGCAATGAACCAAAGAACACTCCTGGCCTCAGGAAGTTGGAGAGAGAGGCTCAGCATGTTTGGGAAGATGCCACCCGCGAGTCTTCTGTGAGGAGAGGCCGCTGTTCCTACGGGTCAAGGTTTGGGGAAGTGGTAAGTGAAGGCTCCTCATTTGGCTGCCGAGTAGGCTTTGGAGCAGTGGGGGGATGCAGTCCATCATCTGTAGGTTTTAAAAAAGCAAACAGAAAGGGAGGCTTATTCCTTGCACAGTTGGTGCAGAGTTTCTGCCTTTCTGCCCACATCCCAGGGACCCAGAGCAGCCCCACTCACCCAACAGAGCCCTGGCTGTTCCTTTGTATTTGGTTCCCAAGGTGCCTCGGGAGGTGGGGGTGTGCCTGCTGTCTGTTCTCCCAGTGATGGCCCGTCAGGTTTCCCTGGTGATGCTAATGGGTCCCCAGACCTATAAGAGTGTCCCTGAGCCAGGTCTGCTCTCCAGGTTCTGTTCTCCAGCCTGCGCCAAGCTGGTCCTGCCTGAGGCCCTTGTCCTGAGCTCTCCAGGCCCTCAGAATATTACCATGGAGCAAAATCCACATGCATTTCTGGGCCCTGGGCTGTAAACCGGGGGCCCTGACAATGCCCTTCTCTGCAACCGCCAGCCCCCCTCACCCTCAGTGACTTGAACACAGTTGTTCTGCCTTTTTCTGTGGGCTCTTCAGAAGAAAGAGGGAGCTGATAATCACGCCATGCCTCCTGTCCTTAGAGAAGTCCTCTTTTTTTAAGAAATTTTTTTTGTGTTTATTTATTCATTTTTGATAGAGACAGAGAGACAGAGCATGAGCAGGGGAGGGGCAGACAGAGAGGGAGAGAGAGAATCCCAAGCAGGCTCCACACTGTCTGTGTCGATCCTGATGCTGGGCTCGATCTCACGAAGTGTGAGATCCTTATCCTGAGCCAAAATTGAGAGTTGGATGCTTAACCTACTGAGCCACCCAGGCGTCCCGAGAAGTCCATGGCAGTTTGCCACATGGAAAGAGCCACAAGCCAGGAGGCCAAGGCCCGGCTCCACCCCTGACTCAGGGTGACCCTGGGAGAGTCATGCCCCTTTTCTAGGCCTCAGCCTCCCCACCTGTAAAGTGCAGACGTTAGGCTAATCCGTACTCCTCAAAACACCATTTCTACGGGGACATAACTGGTGATAGGAGCAGAAAGGGTGCCAGGGCCAAATAAGTTTGGGAAATGTTGGATTCGGCAGACCATAAGAGGCTTCACCGCTGCAGATCTTCTCAGAGCTGTAATGCACCTCGTAGATTTCCAAAAGGGGATTGTAGCATAAGGAATTTTCTAAACATAGAACATCTCCATCTTCTTAGCGTCAGCATGAGAATTCCCTTTCTCTCCTTGGAGAGGCAAGGAGAGATTGATCTTTACTGCTTTGAGCATCGAAGGCTGTTCGGCCTTTCAGTGGTCTGTCACTAACTAGACTAAGCTTTAGTTGTATTTCTACAATACGAATAGGCCTGGCAAGACCTTGGCAGTGGGTGGGGGCCACCTTAAGGTTCAGGGGAAGTTTCCAGTCCTCCGTCCTCCAGAATTTGTACCCCAAATCCCATATGTACAGCTTGTACACTTTCCTGGGGTGCAGTGGGTGGGGGGGGGGCGGATAGCGTCTATGGCATTCAGCAAATTTTCCCAGGCATCTGTACCCCAGTGGGGACCCACTGCATTTAAACTCTTACCTTGGTAGAAAGTCTGACTATGGAGGAGTTTGGGTGTGGAACACACCAGCTGGGACTTTGCCATCTTGCTGCGAGTCGGAGCAGAGGGCACAGGGAACAGAAATGGCAGGACAGCGGGCAGAACATGGGGATAAGAAGAGAGATTAAGCAGCACCTCCGCCCTGGGCAGGCCCCGGCACTCCTGACTTCTTCCCTGGTCCCGCTGTCCGTGCTCCTGAAACTCATCCCCTGGTTCTGAAGTATGGAACGTGGCTGCTGAAAACTAATGTCCATGGCAGGGGGAGAATTACCGCTGTCTCAGAAAGGCCCCATGTCGTCCAGGTCACCGGGGCTCCGTGTATGACACTGTCGCTCAAGGGCACAGATGTCCTGAAAGTACGTGTCTCCTCAAGGCCGGACACTTTCTTTCACTTCCTCGGAGACCCTAGGGCCTGTGGCTTGGACTCTTTCTGTGCAAACCAGAGAATGATGCAGAGAAGCTGAGAACCGGATGAGGGAACCCACCGCCTTGTTACAGAGCACAGCCTGCACCTACGGATGTGTCCCGAGGCAGCGGGGCATCCTTGAGGGGACCAAGAGAAGATTCTAGTGGAACAAAGACCCAGAGGCGTGAAGCCTGGATCCACAGAGGGACGCCGTGAAGAGTTCATTCAAAAGCTGAGTTCTAAAGTTCACCATTCCGGCCGGCTGCTGTCTTTTGGTCACTGGCCTTTGAAACAGAATACTAATCATAAGTTTATACATTATTATTTACAAGCAGCCTGAGGGATTAGAGTTCTCTCGGCTCGAAGGGCCTCATGACCGCTCACACGCATGACCCAGTGGAGGGTGGTTTCAGCGGTGGTCAGAGGGGAGATCAGAGCTGTACGCTGCTCACAAAAGCTCTTTTCTTTCTCTTCTTGGATATCTTCTCAAGTAACTGCCTGTCTCTACCCAAAATCTCTCCCCGCTGCAGGTAAGAATCTGCTGGAGAGTTTGCTTTCAGAACCTGGTCGAAAGGGGGGAGAGAGGAAAAGGAGAGGCCCCAAATCTAGCCAACAACATTCATCAAAAATCCTTTAAATTAATTTAAAACGCTGAGTCATACAGACCCATCAGCATTGCATAACAGACATTAAAGTATTAGTATTACTTTGGGGGGCACTTTATTATGCAACAAAGTGGTAAATCTCTTCTGGGCCCTTTTTTTTTTTAAATTTTTTTAATTTTAATTCCCCAAAAGACTTGCAGGTGGTGAATTTATTTTCAAATGGGTTGTTGTTCCAGGCTCCTATTCAGTCTTTTGGCTCAGAGCAAGGGTGGTGGTCCCTGTGAAAGTTAATATCTAAAATTAAAGGGGTGCTTGGTACTTTAAAAACACTTTCAGTCACATACGAAAATAGAACCATCCATCCATTCATTTAATAAGTGTTTCCTGGCAGCCTATCTGTGCAGGAGAGTAAGCTCTGCACCTGAAATTCTGAGCTTCGGTCTCTCTTTGTCTTTCCTGGGTTTTAGTTTCCCCGGCTGTAAAAGGGGGGCTTGGATAGGAGAGGGAGACACAGCATCCAAAGCAGGCTCCAGGCTCTGAGCTGTCAGCACAGAGCCAGACGCGGGGCTCGAACTCATGAGCAGTGAGATCATGACCTGAGCGGAAGTCGGACGCTTAACCGACTGAGCCACCCAGGCGCCCCAAGGAAAGTTCATTCTTGAGGTAGGACGGCTGAGCGCAGAGATCCTGGACCCAGACTGCCTGGCTTTGAATCCCAGCTTTGTCACTTAGTAGCTGTGTCACTTTGGGCAGGTTCCTTAACCCCTCAGAACACCTGGCTCTTCCACCTGAAAACTGACAAGGGTAATGGTATTTACCTCCCGGAGTTGTTGGCAGGATTAAATGAGTCAATAGATGTAATGTTCTTTGAACACTGCCTGTCCCAGACCCAGGGTAGATAAATGATACATTGTGATGATTGTTTCTGTTGAGGCCTTGGCAATATGTCTCTTGTGCATGGCACAGGCTATTTACCAGGCCCCTTCCTCTCTCGGGGGGCGCACAGCGGGTCCAGCCTCCCTGGCAGCTGTGGTCCCAAGGCTGTGTTCTAACCCCTAGGATGTGGGTGGAGTTGAAGCCGCCACTTCCAGGTCTGGCCTATAAAAACCTTCCATTTGGGATTCTCCGTGCCTTTCCCCGCGGCTGTCTCGGCACAGACCGGCTCGGCACCCCCAGGAGCCACGGGCTGAGGATGGCCCAGCCAGGAGATAGAGGGGACCGTGACTCCTCACCGACCACGTGGAGAAGAGCTGCCTGCCCCTCCACCCAATGTGGACATCATTCAAGTGAAAAATAAACTGACGAAGCGCTGAGCCAGTGCGATCTGGGGGCGGCTGAGTTACTAGAGCAAGGCGCTGAGCTAGGTCTGGAGTCTGACAAAGACCCAGACGCCTTTCCTGAGGGGCTGAGGCTGGTTGTGATCATTCAGATGCTTGACTCCGAGTTTCTGATATTATCTGGGTAACCGCACCAAAGGACGTCCAGTTCCCTGGCTGGGGACAAGAACTTGCCTGTCCAGCAAGTGCTGGCCTTGCGTCTGGCCGGCTCCCCGCAGACAGCTGCCCTGGCTGGCCGCCTGGACTCACTACTCTCGCTCTCTGGCCCACGCATTCCTGCCCAGACGCCCCAGGGAGCTCCCCAGCTTGGGCAGGCGGTGCACCACCTCGGCCCTCGGATCTCAGTCCTCTCCCGTCTTCCAGCCATGGCTGTCCCTTGAGTGGGAATTAGCAGGGATGTTTGTACAGGAGCCTCCAAAGTGGGCAAAGTGAAACTTTTCCTCATTAAAACCCCAAAGCACAGGCTAGAAGGATGTTCACCATGCGGGATTGGCTTCTGGAGGCGGGTGACGCGCTGAAATGCGCTTGGATTGGGGACACGCCCGCCCCAGCGGTCCCAGAGGCAGTTAGTGATTTCCCGTGTGACACATCTACAACCCCCTGGGACGAAAATCTCCGACACTCTATCTGTCCCCTTCTCCCAGCACTTGCCATTTTACTCCTGGCTTAGTTGTCATTTCTTCCTGTGTACTGAGGCCCTTCCAGAGGTGCAGAGAGAGGCTGGGGCTCCCGAGGCCCGAGCCATTAGAGAGAAATGAAGAAATGTGAAAATAGGGCACATGCACAGGAAAACAAAAACCCACGCTGCTCTAGCCTTTGGCTGTGCAGCGCACTGACTGGAAAGGAGAATCTGGCTTTTGTGCAATGTCATGGCTCATACTGAGCACGGAGAGGCCAATTCGGCTGCAGACAATGAGCGAGGGTCTAAACTAGGGGCAGCTTTCGAGCCCTGTCCCTTGCCAGATAGCCCTTCCTACTATCCCTTATGGGGAGCCCTACCAGCTCTCAGAGCTGAGTGACCCGAGGGGCATTGTGTAGAGGGCACTCAGTAATCCGCACCTTGGGGAGGAGGCTGGGATCTGCGGCTTACTACCCGAGGCATCTTGGCCAAGCCCCTTATTCTCCTTGAGTCCCAACACCCCATCGGTGGTAGAGGCTGATAGCTGCCCACCAGCCCCCCTCCTCTGTTTCCACAGTTACAGAATTCACCTGGGCACGGCTGCCCAGGTAGGCGTTTTAGCCTTCCTTGGTCAGGTGTGGTCATGAGACTCAGCTTCTGCCAACAGAATATTAGAAGAGATGTAGCCGGGGTGGGGGTGGGGCTTCCAACACTGGCCGCTCCTCCTCCTTCCCGTCGGCTGGACGCGTGGCGGTGTATCAGCTTTGACCATGTAGCTGATGACAATGGCCTAGGGGATGGCAGAGCCACGAGGTGGCAAGAGCCTGGGTCCCCGGGTGGTGCTGAGGTGCCGAGCCCCCTTAGAAACGTGGACTGCACTCTGGTGCCGGATTTCCTTGACACAGGAGGTTACTCTTCACTCTGACATATTCTTTTTTTTTTTTTTTTTTCCAAATGTTTTATTTTTGAGACAGAGAGAGACACAGCATGAACGGGGGAGGGGCAGAGAGAGAGAGGGAGACACAGAATCGGAAGCAGGCTCCAGGCTCTGAGCCGTCAGCCCAGAGCCCGACACGGGGCTCCGACTCACGAACCGTGAGACCGTGACCTGAGCTGAAGTCGGACGCTCAACCGACTGAGCCACCCAGGCGCCCCTCACTCTGACATATTCTTCATAGGCTGGTGGGGGCGTTACATATTGAAGCATGAAGCGATATACAGTTAGGTGCTCATTAAATGTTTTCTGAACGGTGAACAAAGGGACAGGTTATTTTCGTATTTAAATCCGAGGAATCTGAGAAGCAGGCTTGCAAACCATGGAGCAGCCACATCGCTTGAGTTTAGGAAACCCCAGGTCCAGTGTATTTAAGGATCTTCCCTCCTCCCATCAGCCTTGGCTGGGAGTCCGCACCATTACTCAGGAACTAGGAGATGGCCCAGGCAGGAAATAGCGCCATGACGTATAGCCTTCTGTCTCCACCTAGAACTCACTTATCCCACAAGCTAGTTAGCTTGCCTATCAGGATGAGAAGCTGTGGCAGGGGGAGTGGGTGAGGGTATAGCTAACGGGCAGAAGACCAGGTTCAAATCCTGGCTGTACCTCTCATTCCTTGTGCAAGCTCGAGCAGGCTGCTTAAGTGTGAGGAGCCCAGTAAGTGGGCATGCTAGGTCTGGCACTGCCTGCTCCTCAGGGCTGTTATGGGGATCAAAAGATGCCATGATGGTGAAAACATTGCATATGGCGCATGCCAAGGGGAGCAACATGGCGGACAGAGTCACATGTGCTGGATGTGGGCCAGGTATGCTTTCCCTTCCTTCCATGAGGATTTATTGAGCACCTACTAAATCCAGGGAGTGAGTGTGGCAGATGCGGTTCCCGTCCCCACAGAGCTTAGAGTCTGGTAGAAACCACACGTAAGCAAATAGGCAATTACAATTCGGTCTGATGGATTATTTGACAGAAGTACAAGGCACCATAAAAACACAGAAGAGGGGGCTCTTAACTCAGGCGTCAGTGGTCCTAGAAGGCTTCTCAGAGGTCATGACATCTTCCTTAAAACCGGAAGCAAAAGAGTTAGCCGGGTGTTTTGGTTCAGGCTGTTATAATAACAATACCATAGACCGAGTGGCTTATAAACAACAGGCATTTAGTTTTCAGTTCCGGAGACTGGCAAGTCCAAGGTCATGGTGCCAGCAGATTTTGTGTCCGGTGAGATCCACTTCATAGTCATCTTCTCGTTGTGTCCTCCCGTGGCAGAAGGAGAGAGGGAGCCCTTGGAGCCCCTTTTATGAGGGCACTGAGCTTACTAATAAGGCTCCACCCTCCTGACCTAATCACTTCCAAACACCATCACATTGGGCAAAAGATTCCAACGTGTGAATTTGGGGGGTGGGGCACAAACAGTCAGTCCACAGTCCTAGGTAGAGGGGGCTTTGGAGGTGGGAAGGTGTGTTCCAGAAAGATGAGACAAGGGTCACCTCTGAAGAACAAGAAAGTGATTCACTAGCTGGCTGGAGCCTGGGGAGCAAGGAAAGGCATGGTAAGGGGTGGGCTTCAAGGGGCTGTGAGGGTCTGGAGCAGGGTTCTCCACCCTGGCTGCAGCCCAGATAAAATACCAAGGCCCCGTGCCCCCCTCCCCGCCCCCCAGTGGCTGAAACCCTCCCCAGGTGAATTGAACGTGCAGCCAACATGGAGAAGCCAGAACAGATCACGCAGGGTCCTATATGCCGAGCTACAAAGCTGGAAGTCTGTCCTGAGAGCAACAGGGAGTGTCTGAGGGTTTCACAGAAGAAAGGGACATAATCGGATTTTCCTCCTTGGGTAAGATTACTCTAGCTGCTGAGTGGAGACAGGAATGTGCTGGGAAGGCTGGCCTTAGAGATACTGGTTAAGAAGGCTGCTGCAGGGATCGGGTGAGGCATTGAGCCCGTGGGGATGGCAAGAGGTGGACCGATCAGAGGTCCTAGGGGCGACAGACTGGCACGGGAGGGGAAGGGGCAGGAAGACAAGGATGAGGCCCAGATTTGTAATTTTAGCAATCCCCTGAACACATGGGACCAAATTCCTGAGGAGGCCCCAGCTCCAGCTCCAGACTTAGGAGTCAGCAGCAGAGGATAAACAACGCCATGCAGAGAACTGATGAGCTCTCCGGAGTGAGAAGAAGGGCCCAGAACAGGAGGCCAGAGGGCTGAAGGAAGAGCTGGTCAGAGAAGGAAGAGAAAACCCAGAAGCACGCACCTTCCAGAAAGTCCCGGATGTGACTACTGAGAGAAAGGTGAGATCAAGAGTGTCAGATTCTGCTGGGATGTAGCCACAGGTCCCTGGTGACCTTGACAGTGAAGATGAGTGGAAACTTAGGGGGGCGCTACAGTGATGGTGAGAACAGGCACCACCTAACAGGGGCAGCTGTTTTTTTTACCTGCCTCACATTGTAGCCAAAATGTGTTTATTTATTTTCACTGCATGAATACTTTATTTATTAAGCACCTAATGTGCTGGGCACAGCCGTGGATAAGACGGCAAGTCCTTGAGGCCCTCACCTGCCAGCAGGAGACGGATACTCTCGATCATTGCCACGGGCTGTGTAATGGGGATACAGGCCAGTGGCTTTGCAACAAGCAGGACCAATTCTACTGGGGAGCGGGGAGGGGCAGGCAGGAAAGGTCCTAGAAAGCAAGGGAAAGGGCTGAGGTTTGCACTGGAGTTTTCCCCGGGGCTGTCCACTGCAGGGCTGAGATCTCAGTCAGCAGGAAAAGAATGGCAATACAGGACCTCATGGTGGTTTGGTGGGACCACGCCACTGGTTTTGGCCGATGACTGGTGGGGAGCAGTAAGCATGTCCCTTCCAGACCAGCGTATTCCTTTGCCGGTGCAAGATCCTCCAGAAGTCTCCTTCTGGTGAAGACCCATGTTTGAGACTGTGGCTGCTCCCAGGTACCTGAGTAGCTGTCTCCAAGACACACAGGACAAGTGTGGGGGAAGAAAAACCATTTCCCCTTTACCCACCTTAGGTTCATTGGCCAGAGTCCTAAAAATTAGATCAAGGAAAGACAGGTTAACAAGAGAAAGACAAACAGAAGTTCACTAACATGTGCATCATGGGTACACACGGGAGCACTCAGCAATCAATCAGTAACTCAAAGGCGTGGTTAGAACTTGGGCTTATAGGGGCGCCTGGGTGGCCCCGTCAGTGGGGTGGCTGACTCCTGATTTCAGCTCAGGTCGTGATCTCGCGGTTTGTGGGATTGAGCCCTGCATTGGTCTCTATGCTGACAGTACGCTGGGGATTCTCTCTCTCCCTCTCTCTCTTGCTCCTCTCCTGCTCACCCTGTCTCTGTCTCTCTAAATAAAGAAACATTTTTTTTTTTTTTCAAAAAAGAACTTGGGTTTGTATAGACTCTGAACAAAAGAACGTTACACTTTTAGCCAGTGACAAGACAAAGGAAAAAGACTTTGAGCTTCCATGGGGTGGCAGGTTGTGAGAAGGGAAATATAGGGGGAGCTAGTGGTAGATAAGGGCTAGTTTTAGCAGAATTTGTTAGATCCCTCTGGCATTGTCTCCGGGCTGATAAGGATCTAGAGTTGTCACCACTGATTAACTTCTGTCCTTACTGGTGTGGGGGAAACGCCTTTACAAATTCATGTCCCCCTTTTACATAAACAGAGGAAGGGCAGAAAGTGTTTCTTGTATCTGCTTCTCATTTGCCTTCAGCTCAAAATAATCCTTATGCCAAAGTGGCATATTTTGGGGTTGCACATTTTGCTACTCTAAAACAAAATTGTGTTGTTTTATTGTTGTATATTATGGTCACCATGGCATAAGCTAGCCCAGTGGTTCTCAAAGTGGGGGGGGGGGGGGCGGTGGTCCCTGGACCAGCAGCATGAGTTTCACCTGGAAACTTGTTAGAAATACAAATTATCGGGCCCCACCTTGGACTTACTGAATCTGAATCCCTATGGTGGGGCTCAGCAATCTGAGTTTTAACACACCTTCCAGGAGATTCTGAGGCATGCTCAGGACTGAGAATCGCTGCCCTCGCTGGGGCTGACTGATACCTACAGCCATCTGAAAGGCAGAGCAAGAGAAATTAGAATTTATAGAGAAGGTCATTCTAGTAAACTTGAAAAAAATCAAGAATTAAATGGTCAGGTTCTGCATGTCATAGGAAAGGATTTTTAAGAAAAATATATTGGGAGGCACCTGGGTGGCTCAGTCAGTTAAGCGTCTGATTTCAGCTCAGGTCATTATCTCACAATTCATGAGTTCAAGCCCCGAGTCGGGCTCGGTGCTGACAGCTCAGAGCCTGGAGCCTGCTTCGGATTCTGTGTCTACCTCTCTCTCTGCCCCTCCCCTGTTCGTACTCAGTCTCTCTCTCTCTCTCTCTCTCAAAATAAGTAAACATTAGAAAAAAAATTGTATCTATCCCTACAGACTGAGCCTTCCTATTAAAATGGCCCAAACTGTTTGACTTTGTGGATGGTCTCCTACTATGTTATATCAGAAGAAAACACTGTCACGGGGGCCGGGTAGTAGTGGTGGTGGTGGTGGGGGGGGGGGTGTTGGTGGAGATACTCTGAATTCAGTGGCATTGAAGCCAGACCTAGGGCCTAAGATAAACCCAGAAATGCATTTTCCATCTGTCCCCATAGCCTTGCTGACTTAGAAAATGCTCCTGAATGCTTTGAGTCTGAAAGGTACATAAAACCCAATTCTCTCTTCTGCAGGGGTGAGTCATTAGAGCTGCAGCACAGGCTATTTGGTAATGGCCACTATTTAAATGAAGCAAAAAGTACAATTCAGACGAATTGCTTTTTAAACTGTCAGATCCAAGGAACCCATTTGTGCGTATGAAATTATTCCAAGGGTTCTAACTACTAACTGAACATAGGTATAAGATGTCAAAGGACACAAATGCTGTATTAAAGAGCTGGCTAAATGTTTAATGGCAGATACCCATTGACTCCTTTGGCCTGTTTTGGATTCAAAAATTTGTTTTAAACAGCCCTAGGTGAGCTCCACAGACAAAGTTTTTAGACAACATTAAATCCTAGTAACCAGAAGCCATTTTGTTTATTGGAGTTTTTTTGTTTTTTTTTTTAATTGGAGTTGTTTTAACCAATGTGACCCTAAGGTTGTCTTATGGAGAGGACAACAGCATATATTAACAGCATATTAACAGCATATTAACAACTTCAGCTTTTTCTGTTGGCTTCGATTTGATGCCAAGGGCTCTTGGCTAGCTTTCTAAATGGTATATTTAACACGTTCTATGGTTTTCTATTTGCTATTGATAAACGCGTCCTTGTTCAGGCTAATCGATGAGAAGAAAATTCGGCAATAGTATGAAAAGTACCTTTTTTTGTCACCAATATGGGGGATAAGCCTTAATGGTAAGTAAGGCATCTCTACAGACGAAAAAGAGCCCTGGGCTGTTCTGTATGAGACCAACACTGCCTTTTCCATTTCATTGCCTCTAGGGGTTTCCACCACAATTAGTCTTGTGTTCATGCCTTCAGTATCTTTGTAGCCACTGAAACGGGGCTGCTGAAAAATAATTAGTGAGCCTTCTCCCTCCTCAGGCCCTCTAGGTATTTACTTGTGTTCTAACACAAACACAATTGTCCCTGCTTAGACTAGGAAGAACAATGCGGATGGTGATCAGTTAGAGGCACTGGGACAGGCTTGAAAGGGCTATGCTTCTCACACCTGGATGTGACACAGATCTCCAGGAGGTCTTATTAAAAATGGACATTCTGGGGCGCCTGGGTGGCTCAGTCGGTTAAGCCTCAGACTTCGGCTCAGGTCGTGATCTTGTGGTTTGTGAGTTGGAGCCCTGCATCAGGCTCTGTGCTGACAGCTCAGAGCCTGGAGCCTGCTTGGGATTCTGTGTCTCCCTCTCTCTCTCTCTCCCCTCCCCCTCTCGTGCTCTGTCTCTCTCTCTCTCTCAAAAATAAATAAATGTAAAAAAAAAAAAATAATAAAAAATGCACATTGTCAGAAGGTCTGGGCTGGAGACTTGGAGCCTCCATTTCTTCCAAGTTTCCAGGCAAGGCTCACGCTGCTGTGGACCACATTTTAGGTAGTGACGGGAACATGCACGTTCTGCAGAACAGTGACTTTTAGAAGTGACTTATTAAACAGTAGTTTATCTGAGGGTCCAGCTCCCCTTTGATTTAGGGTTCCTTGAAAGCTGGGGCAGAATCTTACACATTTTTTTTGGTTGTTTTGTTTTGTTCGCTGGCTGCCACTTGGCACAGGTCCCTGCGCACGGTGGGTGTGTATTTATTTAATTAAACAGATCTGGCCTTGCTCCAAAAAAAGGATTTTAAGTGGACTTAACCCCTAGCAGGTCCTAACTAGGTGCGCGATGAATTGGCCAGGGAAGGAAGTCAGTTCCAGGGGTAGTCGCAAGCCCTCTGGGCTGAGGCCCTTCCTTCGCAGGGCCCCACCACTTGCTTGCACCTGGATTCCACTCCAGCTGCTCGTCTTCTGAAATTCTCCCTCCTGCCCCATTTTTTAAAGCGGTTTACCCTAGAGAGCCGGTCAGAGACCAGGAGAAAAAACCAACCCAAACCACAGAGCCCTGCAAAGCGGCAAGGCTGCAGAACATCAAAAGCTCAACTCTGGGTGGCGGGGCCGCGTTAACTCTAGGGTTTTCTCCCTCTGCCTGACCCGGAGCGTTTTGCAGGTCGGCGTTGCGCCCCCGCCGCCGGCTCCCCCGCCCGCCCCGAGAGCCCTGCAGGAGCGGGTCCCGGCGGGCGCGGGCGCCTGTTGGCTCGGTGCCTGTTTGTTAGCTCCGCTCGAGCAATTAATCTTCCCGTGCATCTCCCGCCCCGAAGGGGAGGCGGCGGTGCGGGGGGCGCGGGTCGCCTCGGGGGTCGTGGGGAGCCCGCGCAGGAGCGGCCGCGCGACAGAAACCCTCGTTCCGAGAGTCCCTGCGTTGCCAGAACCTGTTCCTCTCTGCAGCAGCCTCCGAGGGTAGAGAAGGGATTGTTTCGGCTCCATAGGGGAGGGGGGGGGGGCGATTATATTGGTCAGTAGTTGAGCCTCCCGGGGGGGAAGGGAGGAGCGCACGGGCGAGCGCGCCCTCGGGGAGGAGTACACGTGCTGGGGAGGGGGGTGAGAGGCGGGCGGGAGGGGAGGAGAAGGGAGGCGAGAGCTGCGGGCGGGAGGCGCCACGGCCTCGCAGACGCAGGCGCTGGCAGCCGGAGAGAAAGTTCCCGGGGAGAGCTCGCCCTCGGGAGGGCTGGCGTGGAGGCCACTCGCGGCGAGGGTCGCGGGTCCCGCGGAAGCAGTCTGCCTTCTCCCTGCGCGCGCTGGGCCGCCGGGCTTGGCTCGCCGGGAAGCAGGGGGGCACTGCTGTTGGGCGGCCGCCGACAAACTTGGAGGGGGAGAATGCTGCGAGTGGGAGCGGCGGCGCGGGGCGCGGGGGCGCACTGAGTGCTCCCCGCGGGAGCCCCCGGACGCTGCTGCCGGGGCCGCGGCCGGGCTAGCGCGCCGAGGCTGAGCGGGCAGGTAGCGGCTCCAGCGCCGCGACTGCGCCAGCCCTACGGACCAGGGCCGCCAGCGCCACCGTGCCGGCATCGCCTCCTCGCCCCGGAGCCATGGTGCGCGGAGCGCGCACGCCGCGCGCGGGACTCTGAGCTCCGGCTGCGCCGCGCGCCCCCACCTCCCTTCTCCCAGCCGCCCCGCCGACCTCGCCCGCGGGCCATGAAGCTTTGGCCCGGAGCCTCTGGCCTCTGAGCTTCGCCCGCTCCAGCCCTAGCGCCGCTCGGCCACAGCTAGCACCCCGGCCGCCGAAGCTCCCCATCCTCTCCCGGGGACGGCATCCAGGCGCTCCAGGATGGCCCTCCGCGGGCCCCTCCGGCCGCTCAAAGTTCGCAGAAGGCGAGAGATGCTGCCGCAGCAAGTTGGCTTCGTGTGCGCGGTGCTGGCCCTGGTGTGCTGTGCGTCCGGCCTCTTTGGCAGCTTGGGTAGGTGCCGGTGCGGGCCCGCCCCGGGAGTTGAGGGGCTTGGGCTGGGAAGCCGATGGGCAGCTCCGAGACGTCTCCCTTTCCTTCCCTGCCACGTTGGTCCCAAGGGTTCATCCGGTCCCGTCCCCTCCCCACCCGGCAGGTAGAGCGCACCCAGGAGGGCTGACATCGACGCTTTGAGCTGTGGTCCCCGTTTCCCTGAGCTGCGCGCGGCCCCTGGGGGCTCGGGACGCGGCTGCATTCTGTGTTACTAAGATGAAAGACTGAACATGGGGCCCCTCCGTTCCCGAGTCCCGTCCCCAGAGTGCGTGGGGGAACGGGCGGCGCAGGGGCGGGGTTCAGGTGTGAATTCTCTTAGCTTCGGGAGGACCGAACTGAGTGGTCTGCTTTCCAATTTTGCGAGCGGAGAGGGTTGTGTTCCGCGTTTCTCAAAAACCCGGATTCTGAGGCTGGGCACTGGGTCTCATCCATGCCCCGCCCCCCCCCCCCCCCCCCCCCGCCGGCCAAAGGAGCTCCCTGGGGGTCCTGATGCATCCTCTCCAAACCCTGAAAACGTCGGGGGCAATCCCCTCGGGAGGTTTCTGCCATGTTTCAGCATCGCTTAGCTGCTTTTAATCCCCACGGTAGGAGAGCACTGGTGTCTGGAACCAGAAGCCGCACTCCTTCATCCAAGACCGAGTGATTTGGGAGTCTCTTAGGATATGCAAATCTGAGGTGGAGAAAGAAACTTAGGAAAAAAAAAAAGATCTGTTTGGGGGTGGAGTGGGGGATGTGAGCCCATGTGGAATCTTCAGAAGACATTCACTTGGCTAACACTCCAGTTTTTAGTTGGGCGCTGTGGACCTTTTACTTTTTCATAAAAAAAAAAAAAAAAGAAAGAAAAATGCAGGTGACTTAGCAACCCGGAGGGTGGAGATAAAGCAGGAAGTGACTCTTTGAGCAGTTAGGGACAATCTAGAGAGGTTTATAGTGATAGGTGAAAATCAGGTGGAACTTCATTAAACTCTTAAACTGTTTTTCAAAACCCCAACTTTGTGATTTGAGAACATAAGGTAAAAAAAATGTCTCTTTCCAACAGAAACCCAGGAAGGTTATTTGAACATCTTAACCGGGTGCTTTGCATTTGGGCCGGGTCCGTGTATTTTTCCCCTCAGTTACACCCCCAGAAAAAACAAAATGCTTAGAGGCTCCTAGGTGTCAGCATTCTAGGAGAGTTGCTATTACCCAGCTGAAGCTGTGTGCACATCAGGAGAGGTAAATGAGTACTTTGAAGCTCTTAAAGTGAGAATCGTTTTTATTTGCTAGATCAGAAATTACCTTTAGGAGTTTAACAGTGTTTGGTCACTGGCATCCACACCGCTGATGTCCCTTGTTACTCAGTGTGGCTCTTGGACCAGCAGAATTAGCATCACCTGGGAGCTTGTTAGTACAGAAATCCAGGGCCCAGCCCAGACCTACTGACATAGAATCTGCATTTCGACAAGGTCCCCAAGTGATTTCTGTGGACCTTCAAGGGTGAGAAGCTCTGGGCCAGATCCCATCAACCTTTTCCCCCCTTTTTGCTGACCTAATAATCCATTTGTAGTTCGTCAGGGGCAGGGACACCTGAGCATGTTTACTGGACGAGAACTTCATGGTTACCTACCCTGTGAGGGGCTGAGTGCTCTTGGCCAAGGTCAGATCACATGCTGACCCATCTGGGACTAGAAACAATGGACCAGATTTAAGAAACAGATTACGGAGTGTAAGCAGGTGTATTGTGCTTCTAATCGTTGTCTCACTCCCTACGGGTGGCTCGAGTAGTCAAACAGGGCTGTTGCTTATGTAGCCAGATACAGACGTGTAAGGTCATTGGAAGAAAGCACCATTTTGACCTAACGGTGTTTGTGACTTCTTTTCCAATCCAGGGCATAAAACGGCTTCTGCTAGCAAACATGTTCTACCAGATACATGGAGGAATAGAAAACTGATGGCACCAATGAACGGGACTCAGACAGCTAAGAATTGCACGGATCCTGGTAAGAAATCCGTCTCCTCCCTTGCCTCAAGGCATTTGGCCTCCAGATGGTGCTTATGTGGACGTTACAGCCAGAGCGGAGACAGGTGCTTTGATGAACCTGGGTGGGAAAGGGTAGCTGTCAGGCATAGAAAAGGTGACGTACAGGCATTAATCAGTTGTGCTGCTAAGCAACTCTGGTACTTTCTTTACCCAGCAACGGGAAAGGTCACATTGGAGAGTTTTAAAATTTCTTTTTTTTTTTTTTTTGTTCTCACCACACTCCTAAAGGCTGTCTTGATTTTGTTTGCCCGGGGCTGGGCGGGGGAGTCTTTGTTTTCTTTCCCTTTTGCTCACGGTATCCATCTGATGGAACTCTCGGGGCAGCAAATGCAGCTGCCGTGGCAGGTGGCACTTTGGGATGACCCTCCCGTGAGGGTCACAGCATGCCAGGGCATCTGCAGGGGTAGGACGCTGTGGAGGCTGGGGTCTTTGTGTGCAGTGGAAGTTCCCAGGGTATGGTGCCAGCTCGGGAAATGGATTCTGCTGGCGGCAATTCCGATGTTCCCCTTCAGGCTTCTCCAGGGGCTCAGAGGCTGTAGGGACCCAGAAATGACATTTTATCTGTTCTGCCACAGGCAGGTTTTGCTTAAATAGGGAAAGAAGAATCCCAGGAGTGTACCTGCAAGCAGTGAGGCAAATAGAAGCCGCCCAGGCCTCGGGGCAGTCCCGGGCTTGAGTTCTGGCTCCAACACTTGGGGGTCTATTGTGGGAAGGATCCAGTGGGGTGAAGTGTTCAAAAGCCCGTTGAGAACTTGAGACTGTAGATGGGGGACCACTTGGCTCTTCCACCGAGTTGCCCGGAAGCCACATTATCTTTTTGTGTCTGTTTTCTCGTTGGTAAAATGGGCAGAATAGGACTTCCTGTTCTGGGGTTGTTGGAAGAATCTGGTAAGGTCAGATCGGTAAGGCTGTGTGTAAAAGGAAGTGGAAATCCAGGGCAGATGCAGGTTTGGATGGCAGTCTTGACTTATTTTCGTAGGCATGCCTTCTCTGCATTCTACATGTCAGGGAACCTCTAGGGAGAAGACAGGAGTCGCTCAAAGTCACAGGACTTCTGGGTGGTGAAGCTGGCATTGGGATCTAGGCCTGTGTGATTAAAATGCTTAGTTCCACGGGCATAGGAGGCCAGGGTTCTCCCTCAAAGCCTGTTTTACTACACCATCCACCTCCCTCCCCTCAGGATGCCTTCTGAGAAGGCCACGTGGGGGCAGGGAGGGTAGGTGAGTACAGGCCTGCAGAGAAGCTGCTGGGATTGACTTTGAACTTGGACCATCGATTCCTGAGAAATTCCAGGTAGTTCTCCCAGCCACAGTGCCCATCCAGTCATTTAACCTCCCTTGGACATCTTTCATTACCAGAAGGGGTGGAGGCATGGACTGGACAGGTGAACACATGCATGTACAGCCAGAGACTAATGTTGGGGCCCGTGCCCTCCGGGGACCTGAGACGCTGGAATCCGCACCATCCGCAAGGGCCGGGGACACTTTGCTCCTCTGGGTAAAGAATCTGGAGCAGTGCATCTTTGGTTTCTGGCTCTCTGGTACCCTCACATTGGCTGAGACAGAGCCCCATTTCTTGGGATAGTCTCCTGTGCCCCATTATTGCTTCTGTACCTTCAGTGTACTGCTCATCAAAAATTACCCGACTAACTGTGGGGCAGGCATCCTATTTGGCAGGAAGACCTGGCCTTGTCCCCCTTCCAGAGAGGGTATCGGAAATAGTATCTTTAGCAATAGTGAACACCCGTGGGTTATGCTTTTGGTTGACTGTTTCTGAAATCAGGCCCTGCGTGTAGAGAGGATTCCATAAAGCTTCGGGTGATGGAGTGAAAGGACATTTTGAGTATGACGCACTTATCCTTCCAGGGTTTTTGCAAAGATGAAGAATGGGACGTTCAGAAGTTTAGTGACTCCGCAAGAGCTCTTGGCGATCAGGAGCATTCCTGGGTCACCTGGGTCTGGATCCCACGCCCTCCGCATTCTGTTGCACCTGCTCTAGTTTTCCTGCAGCCCAGGTGGGGGCTGACTCCCGACTTCTTTCTAGCTACCTCATCCCCGGGCCCCCTGTCATTTCACAAGCACGTAGCACACGCCTGCTGTAGTGTGTCCAGCCCTCCGATGGGCACTTGGGGAGGGTGTATAAGCAAGCTTAAGAGGCAGCTTGGTCAAGTAGCTTACTGTCCTGTAGAAGACGGGCTCCTGACCTAGGGAACATTCCGTGAGGCAGAAGGATGGCAGAGGCCCTGCGCACAGTCACCAACCCCCCGGGAACCCTTCAGGGGCTCAGAGGACCGGGTCTGAAGTAGTTGGCGTAGTCCTGGGCTCCAGATGAGGCAGGCCTCTAGGGCAAAGACAGAAAACGTGCCCAAACTGGGTTTAGTGCCAAAGGGAATTTATCGGGTCAGTCCCTGAAAGTGTGAGATCAAAGGTGAAGTGTCCTGACTCAGTTTCTCTCTGTCTCTGGACTCGGAAGTTCTCCGGCGTGGGCAGGTTGTTACTAGGCTCCAGCTTTCTGTCCTCCCAGACCTCACAGTGCTGGGAGGGGTACCGGTGGCACTTCGGAGGTAGTGAAGTTCTGTTGGCTTGGGTCACATGACTCCCTAAAGCTAATTGCTGGTGGGGGGACGCGGTGGGGAGGGCTGGGCTTGGGCTGGCATACACTCGAGTCCCGGGCTCTGCTTCTGGTCCGAGCAGGCGCTCGACTCTTTGTAACTATTCCCTTACAGGGTCCCGTCCCCAGGCTGCTGCTTTGGTACAGGTGGATCAGAACTTCCTCCCACTTACAGTTTCAGAGCGTGACAGAGGGTGACCACTCTCTTCTCTACACAGTTAAAGGAGTTGCCCCTAAAGAACCACGGAGGGTTCTTGCATCCTGTGAGGTTTCTGTTCTGCATCTGTCTCCCCAGGCTAGGGGACCCCCAGTCCTGGTCTGCCAGATGAGGCCTCTTAGGCATGTGGGGAGATGGGGCTTTAAGAATTTCCTGCTCTGTCAGAACATCCAGAGCTAAAGTGCACCCCTGCCCCTGCCCCCCATGGACAGTCAACAAAAGTTCACGTTTTTGTAAGGAATAGTTTATTTTCCAGAAAACCTGAATGGTACCCTGCTCTGGTGGTTTCTTAAGTCTCGAGGTGGAAAATGGGCTCTTTGCTCCACCTGGGGCCACTTCCTCAGGCCTTGCTGGTGTTCCCATCTCATTATTCGCGTCGCGGCTTGGGTACCTCCCCCATCACATTACCTTATATCTCTGTGACTCGTATCGCCATCTAAAGTAGCTTACTTGTCCTCTGTTCCCCTTAAGGGCTCCCTTGCTCACTGCTCTGTGCTCAGAAGAGTGACTCTTAGCTCTGCCCACATCTTTCAGCCCTGGAAGAGCTTCTGAAATGCTCCGGTCCTGTCCCTGGGGTGTCTGATTTCACTGCTCTGGGGCCCGGGAATCTGTACGTTTTAAGAGCTCCCTGGTGAGTCCAAGATGAAGCCAGGGTTGACGCTCACTGGGCTAGAGACCTGCTGTCCAGTGGGATTGGCATCACCTGGCAGCTTGTCGGGAATGCAGAGTCTCAGGTCCACCCAGGCCTCCTGAATCAGAATCTGCATCCCAACGAGATCCCCGGGGGCAATGTGCGTGCACACTACCGGCCCAGAAGCACTGAGCCAGGATGCTGCCTGACCCTTTGTAGGCATTCAGTTAAGTATTTGAATGTTGAATGAAGGCTAAGACTTGGGATAACCTAGAGATTTTCCTGGAAACCAGTGGGTTTCATTTTTGAATGTAGGGAAGCTTAAAAAAAAAAAATCATCATTTTTGACCCCTGAGGTCTGTGGGAAAGTCCTTATCTTCCCCCAGAGATCGGTGCCTCTTAGGACTTAAATTTTTCTTTCACAGTCTATGAAGAGGGAGCACTGCAGAAGAGAGGTGGGTCCCTCCACGCAAAACGCATGGAATAGGAACGAGAGGCCGTGACTTTGAACTGTCTTAGCTCGGGCTACCCTAACAAAATGCCACAGACGGGGTGGCTTAGATGTGTATTTCTCACAGCTCTGGAGGCTGGGGAGCCCAGACGTGGTTCTGGGTGAGGGCCTGCTCCCTGGCTTGCAGGTAGCTGCCTCCCTGTGTGCTCACCGGGTGGAGAGAGAATCTGAGCTCTGGTCTCTCTTCCCCTTCTTATGAAGGCACTCCTGTCACCATGGGGACCCCGCCCTCATGGCCTCTTCCAAACCCAGTTACCTCCCAGAAGTCCCACCCCAGACTCCCGTCACCTTGGGAGACTAGGGCTTCAATGTAGGAATTTGGGGGTGGAGACAAACCTTCAGGAAAAGAGTTTGCACATGTCTCTGGCAGTGGCACCAGAGTGGGAGGAACCCGGGATTCTGTCACCTGGAGGCTCTGACAAATACAGATGCCTGGGCCTAACTCTGACCTGTGAGATTAGGACTGGTGGCGAGCATGTCCTGTGGCTGACTTTTGGAGCTTCTGGGAACCATGCTGTTCCCCCTCGATCCTCCAAAATGGGTTGTCATTGACATGTCCCATGGGCCTCCTCTGATTACCCAACCCAAAGTAGGCTCCTTTTTTACTTTATTTTATTTTTTAATGTTTATTTTTGAGAGAGCATGAGCAGGGGAGGGGACAGAGAGAGACAGAGACAGAATCTGAAGCAGGCTCCAAGCTCCAAATTGTCGGCACAGAGCCCGACATGGGGCTCGAACTCACAAACCGCGAGATGGTGACCTGAGCCAAAGTTGGACGCTCGACCAGCTGAACCACCCAGGTGCCCCAATAGCCTTCTGGTCACCGGTTCTCTTGTCCTTGTTCTTTGTAGACACAATTGTGCATTGTTATATTGTTGGTTTACTTCCCGACTGAGCGTTGTTTGCTTTTTAAAAGCAGCATATGCTTCAGTTTTTCCTTCTGGGACAGTAAGGGGGTGATAATTACATCCACCTCAGAGGATTGTTAGAAATAAACGAGTTGATACCCTTGGAATTCTTACATGCTTAGACGTTAGCTTCCGTTGTCCTTATTTTCTTTTCTTATCTGCGTACCCCAGACACGATACAGTGCTTGTGAATTGTAGGTACTGGGAAACTGTCTGTTAATTGAATTTTATGAGGACAAGTTAAGTAGGGATCCTGCCAAATGTGTATTTTTTTCCCCCTCAAAACAAATTTTTAAAAAAATATTTTGAAGATTTGGGATGTTGGCAGTTGCCCACCTTGCAGGACTAACCTCTAAATTGAAAAACTGTTAGGTTTTTTTGCTCTGGACAATGAGGTGTTACTTTACATGTTGGCTGTAAGGCTGGGGTGGGTCCTCCTCCCCCCTCCTTTAGCTGCCTTTTCCCTCACATTTGAAGTCATCAGTGCTCTGTCCTCCGCAATGTCCTACCTCTTCACTTGTGTGCCCAATATCCTATGCCCGTATTCGAAAAAAGAGAGGGGAGCTTTGCCCCCTCCTCACACCCCCACCATTGATCCTGGAGGGATTTGCTTTGTCTCGTTTGGTTTGCTGCTTTCTCTTCTTGACTTAAAAAAAATATTTTTTTCAATGTTTATTTACTTTTGAGAGAGGGAGACACAGAATCTGAAGCAGGCTCCAGGCTCTGAGCGGTCAGCACAGAGCCCGATATGGGCCTCGAACTCCTGGATTGCGAGGTCATGACCTGAGCCAAAGTCAGATGCTCAACTGACTGAGCCCCCCAGGCACTCCTGGTTTTCTGCTTTTCAAATAGTCTTCAATTTGAAATGGCTGATGACTATGTGTCTATCTTTGCTCAGGCTGCTATAATAGAATTCCAAAGACTGGATGGCTTAAACACCGGAAATGTCTTTTCTCACAATTCCAGAGGCTGGAAGTCTAAAGGCCTGATCAGGTTCTGATAAGAACTCTTGCTTGTGGACTGCCCTCATTTTGCTGTGCCCTCATGTGGCCAGGAGAGAGAGGGAGTGAGAGCCGGCTCCCTGCGGTCCCTTCCTGTAAGGCCCCTGATCCCATCAGACCAGAACCCTGCCATCACGACCTGGTCTAACCCAGATCATCTCCCGAAGGCTCGATCTTCAAATATCATTACTTTGGGGCTTAGGGCTTCAACATAGGCATTTTGGGAGGACGCAAACTTTTGGTGTCCATGGAAGGAAGGCTGGGAAAAGACGGCTGCTGGAGTGACGGGTACATGAAAGAGATCTGGGGACGGAGGCAGTTCCTAGGCTTTCAGGAGAGCAGAGTGGTGGATGTGGGCTCTTGATGGAGGTTCTTCAACGGTTAAGCTGGCTCTGATCTACCCTCACCCGTGATTCTGTGCCAGGGCTGATGCACGGCCACAGTGGGAGGAGAGGGGGGTGGTGAAGGTGGTGGGGCGGGCCCGCACACGGGAGTTGACGTGGAGGCTGGGTTGGGAGGAGATGAGGTCACTGAGCAGGAGAGCGCTGCAGTGGGTCTCTGTAGGCGCCCGTGTGTGGGGAGCAGAGGTGCGGAAAGCATGAGAAAGCAGGGGTGGGGTGGGAGGAGGGGACCTAGAGCCGCAGAAAGTACATCAGGATGTGGGTGTGGAGGTGAGGTGCTACTGGGGACGTGGCTCAGCGTCTGGATTCTGACCCAGTGTCTGTTCGAATACTGCTTCAGCAGGCTTGGGAGATCAGCACATCTGAAGTTTTAAACTTGTTACGTAAATGCAAACCCTGACTCGGAGAAGCAAGGATTGAACTAGTTACTGGGTGCAGCGAGGTCAGTCCAGTTATGGCCCCAGGGAGGGCAGGGACAGAAGTTCCAGCCCCGGGAGGGGGTTTGCTGGATGGGGCAACCTGCAGAGTCACGTGGTTTCCTGGGTAAAGGGTCCCCAACCACCTTGGAATGCTGATGGGCTTGCACAGCCACCAG
Organism: Neofelis nebulosa; assembly: GCF_028018385.1. Classification (NCBI taxonomy): domain Eukaryota; kingdom Metazoa; phylum Chordata; class Mammalia; order Carnivora; family Felidae; genus Neofelis; species Neofelis nebulosa. The sequence goes on from NC_080788.1 coordinate 136,503,946, forward strand.
CCCGATCACAAGTGGAGGCCCAGGAAGACGGCAGCTCATCATCAGAGGGATCGTTCTTTGCTTTTGGGGGGTTGGGAGTAGGCATGTTATTACAGAGAATCAAATGGCTTAGGGACCAAAGATCTGGGTCCCGGTATTGGCGCTCTCTCCAGCTGCCAGAAAGGGCTCCTTCCCCAGCAAGCACCAGCTCGCTGTTTCTTGGAGAAGAGCGTTTGACGGGGTGAAGGCTGATGTGTGGGTTTGAGCCCCCCGCTGGCCGGCTGTGTGACCTTGGGCAACTTACATAATCTCTCTATGCTTCAGGTTTTCTCTTTTGTCAACTGAGGATAGCAGCAGTCCCTACCTGTCTCACAGGGCTGCTGCAAGACTGAGACCACACGATCTATGGAGGCATTAAGTGTTTCAGGTGTCCCAAGCACACAGCTCCTGCTGTCACTGTCATCGTCATCACGGTGGCTACCACCTGCTCCTCCTAACCTCCCTTTAGGTGTGTGCTGTTAGTGTCTTCATTTTGCAGATGAGGAAAGGAGACTCAGATGAAATAACAAGTCCAGAGTCACCTAGCTAGCAAGAAGCGAGGCCAAGGGTGTGTGTGTGTGTGTGTGTGTGTGTTTAATTGACTGTTGCGGAGTGGTTGTAGGTTATAGAAAGATTGAGTGGCAAATAGAATTCCTGTATCCATAGCTTCCCCTACTAACGTCTTGCATTACTGTAGTACATTTGTTGTAAACTAACGTCCAGAGTTTACATCAGGATTCACTCTTTGTGTTGTACTTCTGATGAGTTTGGATGAATCTATGATGACGTGTGTCCACAATTATGGGATCAGACGGAATAGTTTGACTGCCCTAAATATTCCCTATGGAGCCTTTTAATTTGGATGGTCTGAGTTGTGAGCCTATATCCTTATCCATAATTATCAACGGATGGGGGGGAAAAGATGATTTGGAAATGGAGCCTTCCGCTGCCCCTTCCAGTCTCTGTCACTGTCTGGGCACCCCACTGTCTGGGAACCCCATTGAGAAATGGGGTGCCTGTTCATTGCAGTAACACACATCTGTGGGGGCTCTGCTTCTGGGTGTGTTTCTAATAGTGGTTTGTTTGCAATCAAAAGTTTGTCCCCCCCCCCTTATATTGAGAAATAGTTGACGTACATAACTGTAGAAGTTCAAGGCTTCAGTGTGATGGTTTGATGTGCATATATTGTGAAACGATTACCACAGTGGGTTCAGCTAACATCCGTCTTCTGTGGACAAGTATAAAGAAAAAAAACATTTCTCTCCTTAAGATGAAAATTCCTGGGATTGACTCTCATCAACTTTGCTACATACCACGCAGTCAGCAAGGTTTGCTGTAGTCACTGTGTCATATGTTAGATCCCTAGGATTTAATTCTCTTGTAACTGGAAGTTTGTACCTTGTGACCACCTTCCTCCAGTCTCCCCTCCCCAACCCTCCACCTCTGGCAACCACAAGCCTGATCTCTTTTTCTGTGAGTTTGGTTGTCTCCTCCCCACCGCCTACAAGTGAGACCGTACAGTATTTGATTATTTGACTTATTTCATTTAGCATAATGCCTTTAAGCTCCATCCATGGCATCACAATGGTAGGATTTCTGCCTTTTTTGTGGCTGAATGATATACTCTGTTGTGTATATTCCATATACTCATCTTCTTTATTCAGCCATCAACGGGTACTTAGGTTGTTTCCACGTCTTGGCTGTTGTGAATAATGCTGTGAATATAGGGAGGGGGCGGATATCCTTTCATTAGTATTTTCATTTCCTTTGGGTATATTCTCAGAAGTGGGATTGCTGGGTCATATGGTAGTTCCATTTTTAACTTTCTGAGGAACCTCCATACTGTTTTCCATAGTGGCTGCACCATTTTACATTCCCACCAGCAGGGCACTGGGTTCTCTTTCCTCCACATCCTCGCCGATGCTTTCACACCTTGTCTTTCAGATACTGGCCATTCTAGCAGGTGTGAGGTGGTATCTCACTGTGGTTTTAATTTGCGTCTCCCCCATGACTAGTGATGTTGACCATATTGTCATGTACTTGTTGGCCTTTTGTAGATCTTCTTTCTAGAAATGTCTGTTCAGGTCTTTTGCCCTTTTTAAATTGATTATTTTTTTGCCGTTGAGTTGTCTGAATTCCTTACGTATTTTGGATATTAACCCCTTAGGAGATACATAGTTTGCGAATATTTTTTCCTATTCTGTAGGTTGTCTCTTCACTTTGTTGATACCTTCTTTGGTTTTGCAGAAGCTGTTTAGTTTGACGGGGTCATTCTTGTTTACGTTTGCTTTTATTGCTTGTACTTTAGGTGTTGTATCCAAAAATTCACTGCCAAGATCCATGTTGAGGAGCTTTATCCCTCTGTTTTCTTCTGAGAATTTCATGGCTTCAGGTCTTACCTTTTAACTTTTTAATCCATCTTGAGTTAGTTTTTGTAAGTGGTGTAAGGTAGGGGTCCAGTTTTATTCATTTACATATGAATATCCAATTATCCCAGCACCATTTGTTGGAGACCCTTTTTTCTCTGTTGAGTATTCTTGGCTCCCTTGTCAAAGACTAGGACAGTTGACTACAATACACAGTTGACTGTATATATGTGTGGTCTATTTCTGGGCTCTCCATCCTATTCCATTTGTTGGCTTGTGTGTTTCTACGCAGTACCGTACTGTTTTGGTAACTGGAGCTTTATAAGTTAGCTTGAATCAGGAAGTGTGATGCCTCCTACCTTATTCTTCTTTCTCAGGGTTTCTTTGGCTATTAAAAGTTTTTTTCCCCCCTTATCCAAACTATTGGGGCCATCTGCTAGCAATCTCTCCTCCCTACTGGGCCATCTGCTACCCCCCCCGACTTCCAGATTCTCCACTCTTGGTGCCATGCGGGCCTCCCGCAATCCAGAGAGCGCCCACTCGGCTTCCTCTTGAACTCTGAGGAACGTTCCTCCCCAAGTTAAAAATGGAAAGCATTAAGGAGTGCCATGTGTTGCCTTGGGTGGAAGAGAGCTAGTCATTCAACTCCACAGAAAAGCTTTTAAAATAAATTTATTAAACATTGCCCGTTATTGAAGAGGACATTGGAACATAGCAGTTTACTAAAAAAGAAGAGAAATGTGCCAGAACCGTATACAAAAGTTTCTCCTGAAAGGACCGTGGAATGCCCCCCTTGGGAAAAGAACAGTCACTGTGTGGCTGAGAAGCCAAAGCAAGGCATGCTCTCTGCTCAGTGGATCATCCCCATACGGATGGGAAAGCATGACCACTCTGTTTTTGGACCTACAGTGCCCTTTGCTAATTCAGCACCGTGCAGGGCTCCAGCCCTGGGTCTCCTAGCAATGGCAGGAGAAATCAAATGCAACATGCATTTCTGAGTGCCTGTGCACTCTGCACCCGGGCTGGGCTCTGAAGCCTGAATGGCCCGGGGCCCTGCTGTCATGGAATGCACCACAGAATAGGGGAGACAGGCGGGGGTGGGGGTGGGGGCGGGGGGGGGGTGGGTGGTGCTCAGATAACACAGAACTGCCTGTGGCAATTGCCTCGGGAGGAAAGAGTGCAGTGGTTCATGGGAAGGGTGCCCTTCCTGGGGATGACCTCTGATCCCAGCCTCGGAGGGTAGGAGGTGGCCGTGGAAGGACATGCTGAGCAGAAGGCACAGTGTACTTGAATGTGCTGCCTGGGAAATCGCAGCATCACGTCTGTACCTGCAGCAATGCTTGCTAGCAACCGCTGCTTCTTGTTCACCAGCTATCCGAGGGGAGAGCGAAAACAAACACCTCCTAAGATTACCGTGCAGAATAGTAAGTAATTAGGCTTTGGGGATTTAGCAAGAGTCTGTGCTTAACCAGGGCTAGGGCTGAATCAGATTACTTTTTTTTTTTTTTTAAAGCAGAAGGAGGGGGGCCGGGGCTGGGAAATGTACCGGACCCCCGGGTGAAGTTGGCACACTGGTTCACGGGGGCCCTACTGAGCCAGAGGTAGGACAGTCACCCCCGTTCACAGGTGGTGCTGAGCTCGGTGATTGCTCAGGACAGATTGCAGTTGTACCAATGGAGATGTTTGCCAGTCCTTCCCCAGCAGCCTGTGAGCTCCTAGAGGGCAGGACTGTGTTCCTGGCATCCTTGGTTCTGAGGCTAGCTAGAGTGTGGTGTCAGTTCAGCTTGCAGCCAATGGTGACGGGACGGACAGACCCCCATGCATCTACCCGTCCAGGAGCTTGCCCCGCAAAAGTGGCTGTTGTCTCCTTAGCTGCCCCTTCTAGCCTGGTGCCTTGGGACAGATCAGAACACTCAGCCAGGAGGGATTAAGGGTTCAGAAGGTGGACTCTGAAGCCAAACTGCCTGGTTTCCCGTCCTGTGTTTGTCCTTCCCAGTTAGGTGACCTTGAACTTGAGCTAGTTACTTTGCGTTCTAACCTCAGGGAGGGGGAAAGGTTTGTTTTGTTCACGGAGGTAGCCCAAGCTCTAGAGCAATGCCTGGTGTGTGTGTGTACGCGCGCGTGTGCGCCGTTGTAGGAGGCCACGCGGTACTTTCCTCGTGGGGCTGTGAGCACTGAATGTGGTGTTAGTCTATGCAAAGTGCTCACAAGAGTGCCTGGCACAGAGCAAGTGCTGTACAAATTCTTGCTGCTGAAATTATCTCTGAAAAATAACTTGCATTAAACTGTAATTTTACAGGATAAACGTTTAGGGCTGGCCTCTGATGCAGGATTGAGGGTGAATTTTGTCAATGCAGCACTTGCTTCATTTCACGTTCAAGTTAAAAATGAATATCTGGACTGGGGCCCTGGGTGGCTCAGTCGGTTAAGTGTCCGACTCTTGATTTCGGCTCAGGTCACGATCTCCTGGTTTGTGAGTTCAAGCCCTAGTCGGGCTCTGTGCTGACGGTGGGGAGCCTGCTTGGGATTCTCTCTGTCCCTCTCTCTCTGCCCCTCCCCCCCTCACTCGTTCTCTCTTTCTCAAAATAAACTTAAAAAAAAAATGAACATCTGGACTTCTCTTTGCTTGTTGTTAAGTTTTTGAGGATGAGAAGCCGTTGACTTTTGCATGGCGGATGCTGAAAAACCGCCCAGCCCACACAGGCTGCATTGGGTCTCCCGATGTGGGTTTTAAATCTGGTCCTTCCTGTTGGTGATGTGGGATGTGATGAATGAGGGATTTGGAGACCAGTTTGTGCTCTGGCCCTGACACAACCTGTACAGTTTTGTATAAGACACTTTGCTATGGGAGCCTTAGTTTCCTGCCTGTGAAATGGGCAGAAGGGTGATCCTGTTGATTTTATGAGCTTTGAAGCTTGAGTGCAAAGTGCTGTGAGAATGTCATTACCACTGTTTGCACAACTGTGGTAGATGCTTGCCCCTTTGAAGACTTCCTTCCTTGTGGACCAGAGAAAATCAGTTATTCGGGGCTTTTCAGAATTGATCCATAAAACCGCAAAGAGGATTTGGCCGAAGCGTTGTGTTTGGCTCGGGTGAGGCAGAGGGCCTGTTGGTGGATGCTTTAGGCAGAATGGAAAGATATGGAGATCATTTCGGTTGTCCCCACACATACCAGCCCTTAGGACCCAGCCATCCGTTTCTCTCATTTCATGCTATAAATGTCTGCCTTCATTCCATTACGCATGCCAACTTCAGGGACCAACATTTTAGCTGGGCTGATCTCAAGCCAGCTGGTTCAGCTCTTGCCCTCAGACATGTTAAAATAATCACATGTATGAAAAAAAGTTACCCTACTTAAGAGGCCTCCTGAGGACAGTTTCTCTGAGCTCAGGTCGGAAGCCATCCTTGGGTTTAACGTTTGGTTGCTGGGTGAATGCTGACTGGCCAACCCTGTCTTCTGGGCCGGTGGGGAAATGGAAACTGACCTGGATGTGGACCCTGCCCCCGGGGAGCTTCGATTCCGGTTGAGAGGAGCAGAGTCGACAAAGTTAACCCCTAATACGAGGGGGAGTGTGAACGGCCGCAGTCCCTGTGGTGGGAACAGAGGAGGGACAGTTAAGTCCTGGATGTCAGAACCAAGAAGTGCTCCACATCAAAGGGGTCCCTGAAGATGGGCAGGTTGACTTTTGAAGGGTAATAGTGGGGTTGACCCACGAGTAGCACTGTTCTCCGTGCCTGATGTGCACCTCCTTGCTGGCCCCTGTGACGGTCTTGGGAAGGTAGGTGGTGGTATCCTCATTGGTGTGATACCCATGTTTTTAAACAAGTTTTTTAATGTTTATTCATTTTTGACAGAGACAGAGCATGAGTGAGGGAGGGGCCGAGAGAGAGGGAGACACAGAATCTGAAACGGGCTCCAGGCTCTGAGCTGTCAGCACAGGGCCCGATGCGGGGTTCGAACTCACGGACTGCGGGATCATGACCTGAGCCGAAGTCGGACGCTCAGCCGACTGAGCCACCCAGGTGCCCCGACCCGTTTTTTACAAGAGGTGTGAGCAGCAGGGATTCGAACGTGGGCGGCCTGTTCCCAGAGCTCTTTGGGGGAAGACGAAGGGTCCCCTGGCTGGGGGACAGGTGGGTGCGCGGTAAACCGGGGCACAAGGTGTGTGGGCAGGTAGGCCAGGCAGGTCACCTGTGGTGAGTGTGTGCGGGACCGAGAGCCGTAAACACCCGAAGGCCTTTGGGCTCCCATGAGTGGTGGGGATCAGTGGTTCCAAGCAGCTCTGTGTTTTAGGAAGATGGCTCCGCAGGCCACGTGGGACGATAGCTTCAGCTGAGGCACATGTGAAAGTACTTGGCATTATGCCCCATGAGCTTTTGGGGACCCCCCCCAAAAAAAAGCGGCCCGAGAGAACAATTGGAGCTATCGCTCCATTATTTAGGCGACACGTAGGCAAAAGCGATAGTCTCACGGGAGAAGCTGAGCAATAGCTGGGGAGGCGGATGCTACAGATCTCAGCAGGTGCTGGATTTGCAAGCTGAGAGGCGGGGGCTGGCTCTGCTCCCAGGTGCAGGTGAATGGTCCCTGGCGCCACCGTTGTCCGAGACGGGGGCCCGGGAAGCACTCCTTCCTTTTGTAGATTTGGACCCCTGTATGGGGACCCTCGTCCAAGAAGAGTCTTGGACCGGCCGCAGCGGCTGGTTTCTGTCCTGAATTCCATATTCCTAAGTGCGCCTCTGACATCGGACATCCGTGGGTGGGGTGCTGGTTGGATGTTGGGATGGGGGAGGGGGGGGGAGAGATCCTGTCCTCCGTGCGTCCCCAGGTTAGAAGGAGAAGGTGGACTTGTACTCGCCGTGTGTGACCTGGAATGACGCTCTGTAATGCCCAGCGTGGCTGGAAGGCATCATGAAGTGCGCAGCATTTGAGCTGTGCTTTGACGCAAGTGGGTATTTGCTAGACAGAAGGGAGTGTGCGGCATTTTCCTGGCGGTGGATGTGGTGATCGCAGACGGAGGGTGGTACAGAGCCTGGCCGGATCAGGGATAAGGGTGGGGGTTTTCAGGTGGTCTCGGGTTTGGGTCCTCGAGGGGACGTGGCGGGCCCTGTGGCTGCATCGTGCGAAGCCCAAGGTGCTACCGTGCTCGGGCGGCTGGACTCCCTCTGGCTCACGAAGGGTTTTAAGAGTCAGAAAGATTGACTCTCGCCTCCCGAGTGACTGCTCACCCCTCTTTTCACCCACGTGCAAGGACCCTGGGCACCTGCCGGGCGGGGAGCCGAAGGGACACAAAGGTGTGGATCTTGGCCCCAGGGAGCACGGCTCAGCGGAGCATGGAGCTCTGCCCTCATGTTCCTTCTGCACTCCACCTCAAGTGTTGGGACACCCGGCTTATTACGCTCTTTACATCAGCATGGCTGAATCCCAGCAGGACTTTGCAGGTGCTTTCGTGAGAAGCCACACATTGGCATTTAAACAAAACCACGGGAAAGAGTTTATAAAATGTAGAACACCGCGCATACACAAGAAAGGGAAGGCTCTAGGGTCCTTTCTCTGCAGGACAATCACTACTTAGAGCCTCTTCCTGGTTTCCTTTTCTGTCCCTCTCCACCCCCTCTGATGAGCAGGAAAGGGGGGAACCGAGCCCTCTTCCTGAAAGGGCATTCAGTTGGGCACCTGGCTCGGTGACAACAGCCTAGCCTCCCTTGGCGTCCTGGTGACTTTCGTGCCTCACCTTATTTGGAGACGAGCACCGGGGCCTGGGGACCACTGACATGCCTGTGCTGTGCTCTCTGTGAGTGCAGGGAGCCTCCCCGTAGGTGGCGGATGAGGGTGTGGACAGGGCACTGGATCCTGCAGGGCAGGAGGGGTGGAAGAGAGGCAGGAATAGTCTCTGTGCTGGAGGGTGGTCCCAGCCTGGAGAAACCGGGTACCAGAAAGAGGTGGAAACGCCCCAGAGGCCCGCAGGAGTGTTGATAAAGGCGATTAATGGAGTAGATAGAATGACTTTTAAGCGAAGATTAGGGAAGCTAAGTGGCTCTGGCCAATTAGCTAAGCCTCCCTGAAAAGAACACTGTGGGAAGGGGCACCGGATGGTTTCACAAGATTCACCCGGTGCCTAGAGGCTGTACCTGGGGAATCGGCAGACCAGGGAGGGGAAGAACCAGGCAGCTGGCCTCCCCGAAGTGCCTCTCAAAGGAAACCTTGGCTTCTCCAACAGCCTCCCCAGGAAAATGGAGGGAAATCCCATCACCTGGGGTATTTGGATTTGGCAGCTTGCTGGAGAGACAGAGCAAGACACACACACACACACACACACACACACACACACACACACACACACGCCCACCCACCCACCCACCCACCCACCCATGTTGGCTACAGGGTGGACTGGCCCCGGCCCTTGAGTCCCGTCTCTTCTCTCTCTCCCATTTCTGGGTAATTCTGTAGCCCCGGGGGAGGGCAAGCCCTTGAAAGAATTGCTTTGAAATCATTTAAACTATGCTTGTTTTTCCTGAGCTGGCAAAAATCCCAATGTAGTGTGGTGTAACTAAATGACTTGTGGGCTTTGGGTGACCCGAATGCATTAGCAGGAAGAAGGAAAAGGGGAGGGGGGGTGCAGACCACGTGCACTGGGAAGATGTTGCTGCTGTTTCTGCAGCCCCCCCCTCCCCAGCTCCAAGCTCAAAATGAATGCTTAGAATCAATCATGTCTGAAGGGACCTGAGAGGAAGGCAGCAGGTTTTGAGCTCTCTTCTGCCTCTTTAATGTGCCCATGATCACCTGGGGGCCTTGTTAAAGGGGCAGATGCAGGGGGAGGTCTGAGGTGTGGCCTGAGGCTGTGCATTTCTGACAAACTCCTGGGGATCTCTGTGCTTCTCTGGAGACCACACTTAGAGCAGTGAGAATAGTATGGAGTCTGCTGGACCTGGGCTTGGGTCCCAGGCCTGCCAGTGAGCTGTGTGGCCTTGGGCAGGTTTCTTGGTCTCTCTGAGCCTCCACTTTCCCCATCAGCGAAATGGGGGTCAAAGTGCTTACCTGGGGTGGTGCGGGGGGGGGGGGGGTCTTGGCAGAAATAAGAGACCATACCTGTGGGCTGCTTTGCTTGGTGCTGTGACTGCTACTGAACCAGAGCTCCGGGATGTGAAGCTTGACCCAGCATTCCCTGAGCAGCACCGGTCCACAGGTGGTCTGCCCCCTCCCTCCATCTCCTGCTCAAGAAAACTTCTATGATCAAATAAGTCTGGGAAAGACTGTAAAGTCTGCCTCTGGTGAGGACAGAGTGGGCCGCAGCAGTGTGTTCAAGGTTCTGGAATACTCTGCAGTAAAGAAACCTTTATACTTAGGGGCACCTGGGTGGCTCAGTTGGTTAAGCATCCAACTTCAGCTCAGGTCATGATCTCGTGGTTCACGAGTTCAAGCCCTGCATCGGGCTCTGTGCAGACAGCTCAGAGTCTGGAGCCTGCTTTGGATTCTGTGTCTCCCTGTCTCTGTCCCTCCCCTGCTCTCACACTCTCTCTCAAAAATAAACCTGAAAAAAAAAAAAAGAAACCTTTACACTTACAAGCATTCTGTTTTGGTAAAATGCACAAAACCGTAAAATTTACGATTTTAACCATTTAGAAGTTAAATGCCGCTGTAGTTGAACGGCATTAAGTAATTCACAGTGTTGTGCAACCGCATCTCTAGAACGTTTTTATCTTCTCGAACTGAAACTCCATACCCATTAAACAATGACTCCCCATTTTCTCCATGCCTGAGCTCCTGGAAACCACCCTCTACTTTCTGTCTCTGATTTTGACTACCCCAGGTACCTCATGATAAACAGAATCCTATGGCATCTGTTCTTTGTGACTGGCTTATTTCACTTAGCATTATGTCCTCGGGGTTCACCCAAAATTTTATTCCTTCCATCTAATGCATATACCATATTTTGTTTATTCATCCATCGGTGGACACTTGATTGTTTCCACCTTTTAACTGTGGTGAATGATGTTGCCATGAACATGGGTGTGCAAGTATCTGAGCTTTAAACTTGTTAAACCCAGTATTTTCCAAATATTTGGGGGGTGTGGGTATGGATGGAGAAATGCCTAACAGTCCAACCCACTATTCCCAACCTTGTATGTTACAGTATATGAGGAAATTTCAAGTCTGTTGCTGAGGTTTTCAATCCTAGCTGTGCTTTAGACTCACCTAGGGAGCTTGAAAAAAAATTTTTTTTTACCCCTGCCTGCCCACTCCTCCCTCCCCTGCCCCCAGACCAATTAAATCAGAGTCTATAAGGCTGGGACTCAGGTGGATGTGTTCTCCAAGCTCCAAGGTGGTGGTAGGGAGCTGTGCAGGGAGGGGTTCACTCCCAGCTGCAATGTGGCGCCAGGACAAGAAATGAGGCCTGGAGAGTCCCAGGACCTCGTGTGCTGCAGTCCCCCGTGAGTCTTCCTCACCCAGATCAGGCTCCAACACTGGAGTTTCTGCCACAGGCGTGCAGGGTGCAGGGTGGTGAGGACAGTGTGCCCAGGAGCAAGGGAATGATGTGGTAATTAGCAGCCCCTCGGCCTCAGTCTCCCATAAATCCATCCCATTATCGACAGGTATCTGTTACCCACCTCTCTAGGGAGGCCGTCAAAGGTCCTGTCCTCAAGGAGCCAACCTGGTCAGGAGGCAGGCCCACACTTACCTGAAATCACCAGCGATGCCTTTGGGTGCCCAAATGTGGACTTGCCTTACCGTAATTATGGAGAGCTAAATGCAGATCCGATGGGGCATTTCTGATTTTGATATTTTACTAAAGTCTCATTCATTGATGAGATCTCATGCATTAATAAATCTCCTGCATTAAGAGCACCACATTCAAATATTTCTCATCCAGGAAGATCACTGTTGATTCTCCTTGTCACCTGGAGATTGAGAGCTAGAGTTTCTGGCCTTTGTGCTATCGGCCAGATGGCCTGGGCTTGGAAACACTGCCCCTCCCTGAGATGGGGATTTGTCTCTGCGGGACTTGACCTCAGGAGCTACTGTTTAGTAGCCTGCTGTCCCTATTTAATTTCCAGGGTCTGGCAATCTTGGTTGCCCAGTCTCACTTTGGTCTGATGTGTAGCAATGTGGGGGAAACCCTTAACGGCATTTATGTTATTCTGTAAGCATATTATGGGCCTGGGAAAAAACCAGCCAAAAGTCCATTTTTACTCCAGGTTCTATCTTTGGACTTGCTCCACTCTTTCCAGGAATGTATGATGCTGGGGTTTGCTTGATGGGGTCTGTTGTGGCTCATCTGTTCATTCACCTCTTTCTTTTTATAATCCTATTTTAGGAGTATTTGGATGCCATCCCGTGTCTTAAATTGTAGTACCCAGGCATCTTATTTTCCGGGGGTAGTTGGCAGACAAGGTAGAAAGCAGTTTGCAGACTTAATCAGAAATTCACTGTCACTCTCCATTTCACTGAGTGATAGTTATCTGGAGTTGGCTAATCCTTGAGACCAGATTTTTTCCCCCAGATACTCTCCCTGCCTCTCAGACTGATGGGGTTCTCCTCTCAAACCTTCGCTGCCTCTGAGCTAAAAGTCTGCTCGGGCTATCTGCTCACACACTCCTTTGTTCATTTAGCCAGGAAACTCAAGAGCCTCTGATGTGGGAGGCACTTTGGCAAGTGTAGACGAATTGAGCAGGGCTCTCTCTAATACAGTGCGGGAGGGAGGAGGAAACATGAATCCAGATATCAGCGGGTTGTCATGAGGAAAGGAACTCTCTTTCTGCCAAAAAACAAAACGAAAGAAAACAAAAAGCAACCCAAAACAAAACAAAAAATCTTCCAAAGCCAAATCTAGCCCTCCGTAAACTCGTTCAGTGACTGCGTTCGCGCTGCTTAAATACATACTCCGTGCAGAATACCCCAGGGAGGAAGACTGATGCCATTTCCAAGGATCCTAAATTATTGTCCAACAGGAAGGTAAACTGTGAAGTACAAATAACTGACATGCTCTCCAGGGCTTGAGGGACACACATCGACACACCGGCAGGGGTCAGGGCTCAGAGAAGCACCGGGTGTTTCCTTATGCGTCTTCATGGAGGAATTGGCCGTAAGGGTGTTGACAACCTTTGACCCTTATGGATGGAGGGAATCATGTGGACTGAGGTCTCGAGGCAGGGCTCGAGTCACACACATGGCTCGTGTGACTGTTTGCATTTACCTAACTTTAGATCTTCCTGAATAGGTGTGGATGCGACTTGCATTATAGGCTGTTCGATCCTATACTTGCTTTGGCCAAGGACACGGCTTAGACCATACCTGAGGGGAGCCATAAAAGCCATGTGTGTTTCTTCCAGCTCTCATTCTTTTGTCCCCTTTCCCATGAGGATGGAGTGTCCTGGGTGGGACTCCTCCTTCTGCTTGGATCCTAGAATGGGAAGACACACAAAGCCAACCTGTGGTTGCCAGTATGTGATGCGAATGAGAACTAAGAGTGTGTTGTATGATGTTCGTATGAGGTTTTAGGGGGTTGTTTGTTACTGTATCATAACCGACGGTTTTAGCTGGCGAAGGCTGTCGGATACGGTCTCAGCAGTAGAATAGTGTGGTTTGCTCACGAGTAGTGTTAAGCGAGGGGCGGGCGATCTGGGGGAAGAGGGATCATCTTGGAATCAGATGACAGCAGGGTTCTGTTGTCCAGCTAAGAAGTTTGGGTTTCTTACAAGGTAGTGGGAGTTGGGGGAAGGCTTCTGAGCCAAAGACTGAGCCGATGAGGCACGTGCTTTGGGGAGATGACTCCAGCCTCGGGGCAGAGGATGGAACTGGTCCTGAGGTGATACTTGACCCTGTTCAGGGGTCACAAGGAGTGGGTCCTGGTCACATGGGGGTACAAATGGAAGCTGCCTGGAGGTGAAGGAGGGAGGGAGGGAGGGAGGCACAGGGGCCGGGTTCTTGCCGGGGAGGGAGCTTAGCCTTTTAGTCCCTCCACAAGCGAGGAGAGCCTGGCTGACCTCACGTGTCCCATCTGGCCAGCTTGCCAAGTGCCCTGCGCTGCCCGTGTCACAGCGAGGTGTCTGGGTGGATTTCGGGCTGTCTCCTGGCTTTGAAATGTCCTAAAATCCTGCTGCTGCCCAAACTGGTGTCCGGGCAGCATGGAAAGATTTGATGGAGCCTGGCTGAGGGAACGGACAGAATGCCCAGTCAGGATGCTCTGTACCCCAGGGGCAAACTTCAGGGCAACCCCATGAGGGACTCAGGGATTTGGCCGCTCCACTCATGGATTCATTAATCATTCATTCAGGAAATGATTAAGAGTGCAGACTCCAGGGGAGCTTGGGTGGCTCAGTCGGTTAAGCATCTGACTTGGCTCAGGTCATGATCTCATGGTTCGTGAGTTCGGTGCCCGTGTGGGGCTCTGTGCTGACAGCTCAGAGCCTGGAGCCTGCTTCGGATTCTTTGTCTCCCTCTCTCTTTGTCCCTTCCCTGCTTGCACTCCGTCTCTCTCTCAAAAATAAATAAAGATTAAAAAAAAAGAAGTGCAGACTCTGGAGCTAGATTGCCCGAGGGTTTGAATCCTGGCTCTGCCACTTAACTGCCCGTGACCTTGGGCAAGTTCCTCATTAACTCTTCTGTGCCTCGGTTTCCCCATCTATAGAACGGTGGGTGATGACACCCCTGAGGTGAGTAGTCTTGGTGAGCAGTGCGTTACCATAATTAGAGCACTGGGAACAGGCTTTGACCCATGACAAGGGCTGCTACAGCAGTGGGTATTGAGCACCCGGGCCGTGCCTGGCACTCGGGGATGTAGTGGTGAGCAAAAAGTCCCTGCTTTCTTGGAAAACAGTTTGCTTTCTTGGAGGAGGCAGAAGATAAATTTGTGGGTAGGTAGGTGTATAATGTGAGCTGACGAATATCCTGAGAAGATGAGGATAAGGAGGTAGTAACCAAGATGGGTTTGGGGACCTAAAAGAGAGCCCAGGGAAGGCCTGTTAGCGGGCGAGGTCTGCATGTGGTGAGGGGGAGGGCCTGGGTGTCTCTTCTGCCGGAGGAGAAGTACTGGGAGCTGGGTTTTGGGCCAAGGGAACAGAAAGTGCAAAGGGCCTGAGGAGGGTGTTTCTGGGGCAGGGAAGCTAGTGTGGCCAGAACAGAGGGCACTCCTGGACTATTTCCCCTTTAAAAAAATTTTTTTTCATGTTTATTTATTTTGAGAGGTGGGGGGAGGGGCAGAGAGACTCCTAAACAGGTTCCACACTGTCGGTGCAAAGCCTGACGTGTGGGTCTCGATCTCACTAACCGAACCGTGAGATTGTGACCTGGGCTGAAATCCAGAGTCAGAGCACTTAACTGATTGAGCCACCCAGGTACCCTGAAGCTTTCTGTTTCTATTTACTGTTCAGATTTTATAGCAAATGGGATTAAAAAAAAAAAAAAAAAAAAAAGCCACGCAGGAATATGAAGGTCTGTTGTCCTCAAACCTTACACTGTTCTTGGAGCTTCACTTTTCCATCTATAGAATGGGGCTTAACCTCCCTACCTCTGGATGACTGGGAGGGGGGACGGGACACATGAGGCCACATGTCCTCAGTCTCTGCACACAGGAGGTGCTCAGTAAACATTAATTATGGGAAAGCGTGATCTGCGGACAAGGAGGGAAGTCTCTCTGGAACATAACATGTTGGGCTGAAATCTGAGGTCATGAGAGAGAGATGGGCATCATTTAACCGTCTATTAAAAGGGCCTTATATTCACACTGTTATTCACATTGCGGTAATAGCTGCTTGCAGGGGTAATTTTACTTATGAAAGGGGAAAATGATTGTCACATGGTGAATTGGCATTGAACTAGGGCTGTGGTTTTTGACTTCAGTTGCTTATTAGAGTCACCTGTGGAGATTATACCCCCCCCACCCCCCCACCCCCAATGCTGAGGCCATACCCCAGACAAATTAAGTCCGAACCTCTAGGCCATAGGCCAGTCTGCAGTGGTTTTCAAGGCTCTCCTAGTGATTTGAATATGCAATCACCGTTAAAAACTAAGCTGGGAGGCACCTGGGTGGCTCAGTCAGTTGGGTGTCCAACTTCAGCTCAGGTCATAATCTCGCAGCTCGTGAATTCAAGCCCCGCATCAGGCTCTGTGCTGACAGCTCAGAGTCTGGAGCCTTCTTCGGATTCTGTCTCTCTCTCTCTCCTTTTCTCTCTCTCTCTCTCTCTCTCTCTCTCTCTCTCTCTCTCTCTCTCTCTCCCTCTCTCTCCCTCCCTCCCTCCCTCCCTCCCTCCCTCTCTCCCTCCCTCCCTCTCCCTCTCTCCCTCCCTCTCTCTCTCCCCCTCTCCCTCTCCCTCTCCCCCCCCCCCTCCTCTGCTCATGCTCTGTCTCTCTCTGTCTCAAAAATAAATAAACATTAAAAAAAATTTTTTTTAAACTAAGCTGGGTTGGGTGTGGATGTCACCTCCCTTGCTCTGGAAGATTCTGCAGGGAGACTTGGGCACCCCTGTGGTTTGGGACTAGGGTGGGAGAGGTGGGGGTGGGGTTGGAATAAGAATGACCTCAAGGTCGGGGTCCCACCGAGCTTCTTCCTGTGTGGTCCTCACTGCCAGTATGGTTCCTTTGTGTGGCTGGACATAACGTTACGTTTAACCTTCTAAATGCTTTACACTTGACTCTGTATTCTTACTAAAAAATACACAGGCTCTTCAATGGGTTCTGATATCAGTCTTCTATTTCTTCCTCCTTGGGAGCCAATATAGTGATGAGGTACATTCCTGATCCCAGTTAGTGTCCCCCACTGGGCTCATTTTACCTGGTTTGTGCTGGGATGCTTCAGATCTTTTAAGGAGCGAAGGGCACCAGGATCCTGGTATGTCGCCTTGCGGTGTAAGACCTCACTGATGGCAAAAGGCAGACTTGGGAACACCAAAGCTTTGAGGTAAGCTAGCTGCCAGGAAGGGATGGTTTGTCTCATTGGTTACTGAGATTCTCATTTTTGCCTTATTGCGTTGGCTGCAAGGAAACTTAAACTGTGTTTTATTCTCACTTGCCTTGCATCCCTTAGCATTTTTAAGGAATATAATTATCCATTCTGTCTTTATCGTTACTTTTGCGTCCTAGTACTTGGCTTTCAGCCTTTCACTCTGATCTCAAACCTTTTTGAAAGTAGCTGGGTTATAAAAATACTTCTGTCCTTGTTTTTTTTTTTTTTTTTTTTTTTTTAAGAAAGAAAATGATGTTAATGATAAAACACAGATTTTGTTTTGAGATCTAGGATACATAATTATACACCAGATAAAATGCATAGAACTCTATCAAAATATCAAAAGTAGCACCACTGTGGAAAATTATTATGAAGATAAGGAAGCCAATTTCATCAAACTTAATTTTCTCCAAAGTAACATAGTTTTTTTTTTAATTTTTATTTTTTTTAAATAGGCTCAACACCCAACGTGGGGCTTGCACTAATGACCCTGAGATCAAGTCACACATTCTTCCAGCTGAGTTCACCAGGCGTCCCAAAGTAACATAGTTTTCTAGTGAAAACTATGCATTTGGGTTCTTCTGCACGGCTTTCCTTTCATTGCACTCATTCTGTTTTTGTTTAATTGGAGTATAGCTGACATACGATGTTACGTGGGCTTTAGGTGTATGTTACAAATACTTTCAAAGAAAATGATGGAAGTCAACCCCGCTTAGTAGTTTTTATTTATTTAATGTTTATTTTTGAGAGAGAGAGAGACATAGCTTGAGCGGGGGAGGGGCAGAGAGAGAGAGAGGGAGACAAAGAATCCAAAGCGGGCTCCAGGCTGTAAGCTGTCAGCACAGAGCCCGACGCGGGGCTCGAACTGATGAACTGTGAGATCATGACCTGAGCCAAAGTTGGACGCTTAACCAACTGAGCCACCCAGGCGCCCCAACCCAGCTTGGTAATTTTGAATGGTGACTGCATATTCGAATCACTGGGAGAGCCTTGAAAACCACTGCAGAATGGTCCACGCCCAGAGGTTCGGACTTGATTTGTCTGGGGTATATCCTCAGCATTGGGGGTTTATGATCTCCATAGGTGACTCTAATGGGCATTTGGGGCATCACCCTGGTCCCTGATACCTGATTGGGAAAGAGTTGTTCTCATCATGTGCAAAGGAGGAGTTATGGCATTACAACTTCTTTTGTGACCCTGTCCTCCTCCTTGACGAGGACCCGGGAGTGGGGAGACTTGCTCAGCAGGTGATGTGATGGAGGGAGCCGGGCACTCAGTGTCGGACACACTAGAATTTCAATCCTGGCTTCTCCACTTACTATTACATTTGGGCAGGCTTTAACCTCCTTGAGCCTTCGTTTACTTATATATGAGGTGCAGACCATCCTAGCCCTGCAGGTTTATTTTGCAGATTGGATCAGCTGAGGTGGAACCAGCAGTTGGCACGGTGCTTGGCACCTGAAAACTCTGGTGGGGTAGCATTTTTCGCATGATTATTGCTCTAAGTCAGGGGCAGCAGACTATTGATGGAAAGGGCCAGAGGAAATATTTTAGGCTTTGCTGGCATCCACTATCGGTGGCAACTGCCCTATTCTGCTGTTACAGGGTGAGTTGCAAAGGAGTGTGCAGGACTGTGTTGCAATAAAACTTTATTAACCCCATGTGCCAGCCCCCCCTGCTCTAGGTCACAAAGTCAGTGGGCAGTTTCCTTTTTTTTTTTTTTTTTTTTTTTAATGTTTGTATTTGTTTTTGAGAGAGAGAGAGTGCAAGTCAGGGAGGGGCAGAGAGAGAGGGAGACACAGAATCAGAAGCAGCCTCCGGGTTCTGAGCTGTCAGTGCGGGTTCTGAGCTGTCAGTGCAGATCCTGACATGGGGCTCGAACCCGCAAACCATGAGATCATGACCTGAGCCAAAATTGGACGCTCAACCCGCTGAGCCACCCAGGCACCCCCGGTGGGCAGTTTCCTGATTCCTAGCCCCAGGGGCCCACACTGGATACATCAGAAATGGAGACTGCACGGTGGTTTTTTGTTGTTCATCGCTTGCTTTTCTGGGTTAACTTTTCCCCTAAGATTCACACGGAGGTCTAATTTCAGCGAGAGAAATCCAAAATGGGCTCAGCATGTCCATGGATCTTCTCTGGGCCTCATCTGATGTGTGTGGGGAAAGTCCTTCTGAAGCACAGTGTTCTAAGGGCCCCCTTCGGTGATAGCTTTTGGAGCCCAAGCCTCTGTGAATGTGGGAGCAGTGATTACTGAGACTCTCACATACAAGTGACCACCTAAACTCTCGGAGGAGCCCAGACTTTGCAGAGGGTTTGGCTGCTGACTGTGGCTTATGATCTGGAGTTACCAGTTCTCAAGGTGGCAGGGGGTGCGGGCAGCACATCATGTCGCAGGCTCCAGAAGGCTCATAAAATGAACTGTCACAAAACAAGAGGGAAAGAATAGAGACACCCCCCAATTCCAGGTAAGAAAGCCGATGTAGTGATCGCTGTGAATCCCCACCCCCCTGCTTCCCAGTTTTCAATGTCCTAAACAATAAAAGCGATCAGAAGAATTTGTGAATATAGAGGGCATATTCTTTTTCATTTCTTTTTATTTTTTTTTTTTTAATTTTTTTTTTTTTCAACGTTTTTTATTTATTTTTGGGACAGAGAGAGACAGAGCATGAACGGGGGAGGGGCAGAGAGAGAGGGAGACACAGAATCGGAAACAGGCTCCAGGCTCGGAGCCATCAGCCCAGAGCCTGACGCGGGGCTCGAACTCACGGACCGCGAGATCGTGACCTGGCTGAAGTCGGACGCTTAACCGACTGCGCCACCCAGGCGCCCCTCATTTCTTTTTAAATTAAACTTTTTGAGAACTGTTGAGTCAGAGGGCAGTGGTAAGAAACAGTACAGGGGGATTTCTTCTACCTTTTACCTTGTTTTCCTTAATGGAAGCACTTTGGAGAGACTCTCCGTGTCACAGCCGGGATATTGACGTGGATACAGTCAAGATACAGAACGTTTCTGTCCCCTCAAGGATCCCTCAGGCTGCTGCAGGGTGTTTTAAAATATAAACTTTTGTTGAATTGGGGGTTCATTCAAATGGGCTGGCATGCCAGCAGAGTGGTTCAGTTGTTTTCATGACTTGCTTTTTCCAAATACTCTGTGTGGCTGAGAATCTTATTTCCCATGGCAGAATGTTTCCTTCCTGAATTGTGGATAAAGGAGCTGTGTAATTGATTGCCTTCCTAAGAGGCCGTTCTTGAGGGTTCGAGGGTGTGCTGCTGTCCTGGTCCCACAGGGCAGACACTCACCACTCAACCTGGCAGACATCTGGCCAAAAGGAATGCTTTAGAGCTCATCACGGAGGGAAGCTTGCCCCGGTTCAAAATAATGCATTTATAAACAGTAAGGTGCAGGCTCACGGATGCATTGGACCCCATTAAAGTCTCTGTATCTAGAAAGACAGCAGAGTAATAATTGATGAACTGATCTCACCAGTTTCATCACCGTGTGGTTCTTTTTGGGAGCTGCTAATGGTCGTGGATGGGTGCCGGCGACTTCTTAGCCCTCCTGCAACCCGGTTATAAAGAAAGCAAGTTGTTAATATGTTTCTGCCACACCTCTAACCTTCAGTAAGAGGAACGAAGTCCTAATAACACCCTTTGCAAGAAGGATTGGCGTAAGGTAGAACCCATAACACGCAAGCGTCAGGATTCACTTAACTTTATAGTCAGGATCAGACAGCCAGAAACCGTCCAAGCCGTTTGGGGATCAGGCCTTGGCCCCATACCTAAGGACGCAGGATGCAGGCTTCACTCCCTAGTCACCCTGGGGTGGGGGTGGGGAGGTGGAGACGACCTCCTCTAAGGATACCTCATCTTCTCCACTCATCTCAAAGGCCATCGATTTCATCAGGGAGAGTCCATTTTTCACACGCAGTGTGCTCATTACCGAGTTGTTAAGTTACCAGCAAACCTGACTCGTGCACATTAGTGGAGTCCCTGATGCGGATGGAAAAGAGGCAGCTCAGGGACTTGGGAATTTTGCCAGTCGTCCTGTTCGCTCCCCCAGGGGTGGGAATTTGGGTTTTGGCAACTGACCTTCCCCTAGAGCTTAGCTGAAAGCAGCACACGCACACACCCCTCACGCTCTTCGTGTGGAAAGCTCAGGGTGAATTAGTAGGCATCGTGCAAGTGGTTAGTAGGGCAGGCTGGCTGCGCTTCACACACTGTGTGACTCTGGCATTTTTTTTTTTTAATTGCTCCGTTTCCCCATCCATGAAATGGGAATGACGGAACGTACCTCAGAGGGTTGGCGTTCAAGTTCAATAAATGTGTGTGGCTCTTGTTAAGTGTGTGTGTGGGGGGGAAATAAATGCCTTCAGCTTTCTCTTCCCCCATGGATGTGAGCAAGACACGAGTCCTTTAGAGTCCTCTTTAGGTGCTCCTTCTCTTCCTGGAAAGTTACAGGCTTCCTTTTAGTTGGCGGTGGGATAGGGTTAAAAAGAAGGGAGGAAGGTCTGCAGAAAGGAGGAGGGTCTACAGGGAAGATAGACCTTGAACAACGAGCCAAGAGTGAGAGGAGCTAAGAACAAGTACAAGAGGCAGTTAGAGCCTAAATGGGGGTTCGCCCTAGCAAGAGAAAACTATCCCAAAGCAGGGGCGTTCAACTTGACACACACTAGACAAGTAAGAATTACCCTGGTGGAGACAGAGGAAGAGGATGGCAGGTACAAAGGCCCTGGGGCAGGCAAGAGTGTGGTATGTTACAGCAACACTGCTGAGTTTGGAGTATAGAGACATGGGGACGGAGGTAGGAGGTGGGGCCCTAAGGTTGCCGGGACTACATTGGACCTTCTTGGCCAGGGGACTGAATTTGGACTTTGATGGAGGGCTCTCCCCTACTAGGGCTTTTCATTGTCATCAGCATAGATCCTGATTCCAGAAGATGGTGTCAGATGCGTGGCAGCCTCAATTTGCTGATGGGTTGAGGCCTAGGAGGGGATGTACTTTGGAAGCCAGAGAGCTGTCCCAAAACTCATTCGTTCCCTGGACCTTTTCCTCCATCTGCCAAAAGGGGAGGCTGTAGCTGATGCCCGAGGTGCGTTCCAACCCAATTCGGGTGAGTTAGAGTTGCAGGGGGGCTTCTCTGGGGGGTGAGGCCATTAACATTCAAGAACATTCAAGAAAGAAGTTGAGGCTGCCTAAGTTAGAAATGAAATCTACCCTTAGGAAATGCTATCAGCTACCTTTGGAAATAAGTACCTACCTTAGTCTTTTTTGAGCTGTTCTCACAGAACGCCGTACTTAGATGTCTATCAGCAACAGAAATTTATTCCTCACCCTTGTGGAGCCTGAAAGTCCAAGATCAGGTTTCATCATGGTCGCATTCTGGTGAGCGTCCTCTTGCTGGTTGCAGATAGCTGACTTTTCATTGTGTCCTCACCCGGCAGAAAAAGGGCGAGCTCTCTGGGGCACCCCTCTCTAAGGGCAAGAATCTCATTTGTGAGGGCACCACCGTCATGACCTAATGACCTCCCAAAGGCCCCACTTCCTAATACCGTTGCACTGGGGGGGTTAAGATTTCAGCATAGGAATTGGAGGGGTGTGGTGGGGACTCACCATTGAGTCCCTAACAGCCCTGTTGCCTGAGAATGTGATTCTGGAGAGGTTGGGAAATGCTGAATTCGAATCCCTCAAAATTCAGAGTAGGGTTTCCTGATGGTGCTTTCAAGAGGGCCCTGGAGAGTACCTGCACTTCAGTGTAGGGATTTTTTTTTTTAATTTTTTTTTAACGTTTATTTATTTTTGAGACAGAGAGAGATAGAGCATGAACAGGGGAGGGGCAGAGAGAGAGGGAGACACAGAATCGGAAGCAGGCTCCAGGCTCTGAGCCATCAGCCCAGAGCCCGACGCGGGGCTCGAACTCACGGACCGTGAGATCGTGACCTGAGCTGAAGTCGGACGCTTAACCGACTGCGCCACCCAGGCGCCCCCTTAATTTTTTTTAACGTTTATTTATTTTTGAGACAGAGACAGAGCATGAACGGGGGAGGGGCAGAGAGAGAGGGAGACACAGAATCGGAAGCAGGCTCCAGGCTCTGAGCCATCAGCCCAGAGCCCGACGCGGGGCTCGAACCCACGGACCGCGAGATCGTGACCTGAGCCGAAGTCGGACGCTCAACCGACTGAGCCACCCAGGCGCCCCACAGTGTAGGGAATTTTTAAAAACTTAGTCTTTGAATAAAATATTCCTAGGGTTCAAATCCAAAAAGAACAAAAGAGGCTCTAATAAAAATTCTCCCCCCACCTCCGCCCGGCTCTGTCCAACAGTAACCCAAATCCCTTCCCCAAAGGTACGCCATTACCAGATGTTGCCACGTATATCCCAGAGCACGGGGCTGTGAGGATCCCTGCATCTCACACAGTTCGTAGCATAGCGTATATACTGTTCTGTATCTTTCCTTGCTGTTGAAGGCCAACCCAGATCATCAGTAGTAAATAAACCCTTTCCTCCCCATGGTATTCTGTTGTATAGTGGGCTATGGTCTATTTAACTGGCTCCCTACAGACACGTACGTATAGTTTGTTGAAGCCGAAGAACGCAGAAGCGTTGTTCTGATGCATAGCTTACAGGTGGGATTACTGGGCCAGTTATCGGTCTGGTATTTTGGAAATTTTTAAAGTTTATTTATTCTGAAAGAATGTGAGACGGGGAGGGACAGAGAGGGAGAGAGAGAATCCCAAGCAGGCTCCACACTAACAGCAGAGAGCCCGGTGCGGGGCTTGAGCTCATGAACCCGTGAGATCACGACCTGAGCCGGGATCAAGAACCAGACACTTAACTGACTGGGAGTCACCCAGGTGCCCCTTGGTCTGGTGTTTTGAAAGACCTCTTTGCTTGTGTGCTAGAAGCCGGGACTGGGTTGGAAAGGGGTAAAGGACAGAGGGGAAGCTCAGGTTTGCTCGGCCTGGGAGCACTGCCTTCGTCAGGTTCGGGGGCATCTGGCCAGGTCCTGTTGCCATGCTTTTGAGGGTCTGCCTCCATTCTGTAGCCAGAGGTCACCCAAAGTTGTAACGAGTGACATGGGCCAGGCAGTCCCGCCAGGTGAGACCTCCTGAATGTGGCGGGAAAGTCTTTCCACTAAGGATGCTGCTTACTCTCTCCCATTCCCTGACTGGCGCCCCGTTTGCTCGTAAGTGTGCACGTGCTGCTCGAAGGTAAGGCTGACCCACCCCGTATCCTTGCCTTGCCCATACTTAGTCCAAACAGGAAGCACAGAGCCCTGACGAAATTAATGTGACCTTTTTCCATGTTTTGTCTCTCTTTTTTTTTTTTTCAACGTTTTTTTTTTTTTTTTTTTTTTTTTTTAATTTATTTTTTTTTGGGACAGAGAGAGACATAGCATGAATGGGGGAGGGGCAGAGAGAGAGGGAGACACAGAATCGGAAACAGGCTCCAGGCTCTGAGCCATCAGCCCAGAGCCTGACGCGGGGCTCGAACTCACGGACCGCGAGATCGTGACCTGGCTGAAGTCGGACGCCCAACCGACTGCGCCACCCAGGCGCCCCACATGTTTTGTCTCTTAAAAACCAGAATGGACTTACCTCTTTGCCTTTACCAGTCTCTGCAAATTGTTACACAGCTTTATGGTGAGAACAGGCTCTGAAGCCAGGAGTCCTGAAATCATACCCTGGATCCGTCCCTTACTGGCCATGTAACCTTGGGTGAGCCATTTGTCCTTTCTCTTAGTTTCTCCGGTTGTGATGTGGGGATCGCAGTACCTGGGTTGTGAGGATTATAGGAATAAACGGATGCACATCGCATGGCCAGTGCCAGGAATGTAGGACATGCTCAGGAAGTTGTCACAGCATAGACCGTGTCCTTCTCCTTGATGAAGCTTCCGTGGGTCCCACGGGTATGGGACGAAGTCCAGACTCTGGAGCAGGACACATTTCTGTTCTCTCTGGGATCTGGCTCTTCTCTCTCTCACGTCCATCCTGAAACCTCGGGTGTGCTAATCACGGTCACACGTGTGTTATGGCTATATGTCCTTGATGATTGAAACACTAAGTCAAAAAAAAAAAAAAAGCCTTCTTGACTCTCATAGTACAGAGGATGCACTCTCCGTGCCGAATGAACCTTGCGGAGGTGATCTGACGCTGAGTATCTCCAGGGTCTCAGGTAACTGGAGGTAGGGCATTTCCTGGTGTTGGAGCTGAGTGGAGCTATTTCCTTGGTATTTTCCTCGACCATCTTTCTAGCTTTGATGGGTGTTGGTTGGATACTTGCGTTCTCCCTTCAGTACTGGAACAACGTTTGTCAGTTTCTTCGGACTTACTAGGGCCATCTTCTCAGCAAGGGTTAACTGACTGTTACAGCCTTCCTTGGGAAGGATGAGACGAGAGGTCATCTCTTGGCACAATTGAGATCTAGAGGGAAGTTCTTCTCAACTCAGATCTAGAGAGAAGTTCTTCTCA
The DNA here is from genome assembly GCF_028018385.1 of Neofelis nebulosa. Classification (NCBI taxonomy): domain Eukaryota; kingdom Metazoa; phylum Chordata; class Mammalia; order Carnivora; family Felidae; genus Neofelis; species Neofelis nebulosa. Next base: position 136,528,742 of record NC_080788.1, read on the forward strand.
ACTCAGTGGAGGTCAATACGGAAAGCTCGTTGTAAGAAGGAATTGGAAATCCTGGTATAAAGCCAGAAATTGGTCCGCTTGATAAAATTTCACCTGGGAAACCGTGAAGAATACGTGTATTTCAGGTCTCTAAGAGACCCCCCAGCTGCACAACCGTGTGAATGTGCTTAATGCCGCCGAACTGCACCCTTAAAACCGAACTGCACCCTTAAGACAGTAGCTCTGAGTGGCTCAGTCAGTTGCGTGGCCGACTTCGGCTCAGATCACGATCTCGCGGTCCGTGAGTTCGAGCCCCACGTCGGGCTCTGTGCTGACAGCCCGGAGCCTGGAACCTGCTTCAGATTCCGTGTCTCCCTCTCTCTCTGCCCCTCCCCTGCTTATGCTCGCAGGCGTTCTCTCTCTCTCTCTCAAAAATAAATAAACATTAAAAAAAAAAAAAAAGGATGGTAGGCCATTATGTCTTGTGTATTTTACTGCAACTAAAAATTTTGTAAACAATATGTGTTGCATTTTGAAGTTGTAACAAGGGAAGGAAGTTTGTTTCCACGTGTCCTAGGCTGCTTTTGGCGGAATGAAAGAATAGAAGTCTCCGAGAGAGAGACAGAGAGAGAGAGAATATGAATTCCTTCCTTCCTTCCTTCCTTCCTTCCTTCCTTCCTTCCTTCCTTCCTTCCTTCCTTCCTTCCTTCCTTCCTTCCTTGTCAAACTAAGTTTGACAAGTGTTTCTTTTTGGGAAGTTAACTTCTGAGAATATGCTCCTTGGAAGGACCTGCTCTTTGAGGCTGCTTTGGCCAAAAGTGTAGAGTGGGGAGAGAAATTAAAGTTGGTCCTTTTCTACTGAGAATTCTCCTTTTCTGAAAATGACTTGTTTCCATCCAGCACAGAGGGGACACGAGGCAGAAATACCGTGTAGGATCTGGAAAGGAAAAAGTCTGTTCAGATAGGCCAACTCCATGCATTCAACTGGGATGGGTCGTTTTTTCCCTCCATCTAAAGAGCAAATGATGGTGACCCATTTTCAAACATGTTTATTTTTCATTCAGTTGACCCTTGACGACGATAGAGTGCTTGCGGTTTCCGCTGTTTGTGATCACCTGCTGAAATCTCATTACGGCGTATTGGTTGGTCCACACCTGTTCTGTAGATGCCGGGAGTCTGGGTGCGGGAGGGGTGAGTCACTTTGGCTGGGCTGCCCAGTGACTACTGCTCAGCTTTCTTTACTCATCTTACCGTGGGGAGCTCTAGGCTCAAATATCCAGTGGCCTGTGGACGCCCCCTCTGGGATGATCAATAGGCCCCTCCAAGGTGACATGATCCACGCAGATTCTTGATGTCCTCCTGCACCCGTCCCCCTGCCTGGCCCGGTTCTTCACCTTTTTATTGACATCACCAGCTGTCCAGGTGCATAATCCAGAAGCCATCACATGGTCTGCTTTCCTGTACCCCACCTGTCTGACCCGCTTACCTCCAGAACATGTCCCGAATCTGTCTCCCTTTCTTGGACTCCATTGTGACCTCCTCAGTCCTGTCTGCCATCCTCTCTAATGTAGTCTAGGGCGATGATCTGGCCTGGGAAGCTAAAAGCTTAGAGCACTCACCCCACCTTGTCTAGCCTAGGGATCTAGTCTATTCTAGCCTTGGAAGAGCCTGGCCTCCTCTAGTCTCACCTGTCGGGCTCCTCTAGAATAGTGGGAGGGCACCTTACTGACCCTTCCCCCAACAATCTGCTCCAAATACAACCAGAATGATTTGTTAAAACCTGTGTATATCTGTTTACTCATTTTTCTGTAGGCTGGCTGTTCTGATTTGGAGAAGTTGTTTATATATTTTGGATTTGAGTTCTTTGGGTTTTGCTACACATATTCCTGGTCTTCAGCTTGCCTTTTTTTTGTTAAACGTTGTCTTTTTTGATAAAGAGGTGTCTTTTAATATAGTCAGATGCCTCAGTCTATATAGTTAATATTCCTTACCTTTTGTTAAAGGTTGATTTCTCTACCTCAAGGTCACAGACACATTCTCTGACTTTATCTTCTACAAACTGTAGTTTCCCATTTCACATTTGATTTTGTAATTAGCCTGGTGTTGATTTCTGTAAGTGTTGAGAGGAATCCAATGTCATCTTTTCTGCTAGATAAACTCAATTGTCCCATTGACATAGGGTGACCTTTGGAAAAAAGGTCATGTTATGTATGTCACTTCCCGCTCTTTCATCGGCTATATTAAACCTTCAGGTGGCTTCCAAAGCCCTTACCTCTTGGTTACCCCACTCTGTAGCCATCTTGGATTTAGTTCTGTTTTTCAAACAGGTGAACCTCATTCCTGCCTCAGGACCTTCGTGCTTGCTGGTCTCTTTCCTTTCCCTAGAGTTTTACCTGGTTGTTTCCTTTGTATCTTTCATATCACTATCATCCTCTCAGAGTGCCTTCTCTGTTTACCCGATAGATTTCCCCCCCCCCCCCCGCCCATTACTCTCTTAAATTAAAAGTATTGGTCACTATCTTAATTTTTCCTTTAATTTCTTTACCTCCCCTCCCCATTAGAATAGTAGTTCTTTGAATGTCAAGATCGTTTGACTTGTTCTCTGCTGTGTTCCTGGTCCCTAAACAAAGCCCAGGTAGCAGTAGATACTCATTCATTGTTGAATGAGTGGATAAGTCAGAATTTTGTGACATGAGGAATTCCATGGAAAACGACCCCTAAATGCCATAAAGGACTTTACAAACTAAAGTTTGTTGGTGTGCATTATGAGGACTTTCTTTCTTTCTTTCTTTCTTTCTTTCTTTCTTTCTTTCTTTCTTTCTTTCTTTCTTTCTTTTTAAAAAAATTTTTTTTTTAACGTTTTATTTATTTTTGAGACAGAGAGAGACAGAGCATGAACAGGGGAGGGAGGGCGAGAGGGAGACACAGAATCTGAAACAGGCTCCAGGCTCTGAGCTGTCAGCACAGAGCCCGACGCGGGGCTCGAACTCACAGACCGCGAGATCGTGACCTGACCTGAAGTCGGACACTTAACCGACTGAGCCACCCAGGCGCCCCAAGGATTTTCTTTATTTAACAAACATGTATGTCATGTTTCCATTGACTAAACACGGTTTTGAATTGCTTGCAAAATAGGAACCTAATTTTTAAAAAATGTAATGCAACTTCCTTATAATAGCATGGATATTGACTGTAAAAGCTGTAATGTCATCTTTTTTATCGGCTAAACCATGCCACTGTTGTTCTTTTATTCAGAAAGTGGGATCCCACCCTTTGAAGTAGGTATTCTTGTTGTCCCCATTGTAGTTTTTAATTTTTTAACGTTTATTTATTTTTGAGACAGAGAGAGACAGAGCACGAACGGGGGAGGGGCAGAGAGAGAGGGAGACACAGAATCTGAAGCGGGCTCCAGGCTCTGAGCCGTCAGCACAGAGCCCGACGCGGGGCTCGAACTCACGGACCATGAGATCGTGACCTGAGCTGAAGTCGGATGCTTAACCGACTGAGCCACCCAGGCGCCCCTTTATTGTCCCCATTTTGAAGAGGAGGAAGGTGAGGAAGAGACACGTTAAATACCTAAGATCATCTACCTGGGATGTTGAGGGCCTGGGATTCAAACCCAAGCAGGATTTATGTGAAATACAAGATACTGTGGAAATGGGACCAGGAAAGAGTGTTAAGGGAGTATCCATATCTCTCTAAAGATTTGCAGGCGTCCTTGGTAACCGGCACAGTTTCCTGTAGCATCTTCCAGGGTGTTCCATGGCATTATAAACCCTGGAGATGATCCAGTGGTCAAGGACATTGGGAAACGTGTATCGTTTGTCCTTCAGAGAATCACAGCCCGCCTTCACATGCTAAAGAGAAATTCTACAGCAGGTACTCTGTCCTGTTGGACCCACTGTTTCTATGTATTAGTACAACTATGACCAATCTGTTAATTAGTATTCTGAGGAATGCATTTTAGGAAATAATACTATACTATAATAAATGGTTTATATTTCAAAAGGGGGAAAAGACCTGTAAACACAACTAATAACTCTTTAAAAAATTTTTTTAATGTTTTTATTTATTTTTGACAGAGAGAGAGAGAGACAGAACATGAGTGGGGGGAAGGGAGGAGAGAGAGGGAGACACAGAATCCGAAGCAGGCTCCAGGCTCCGAGCTGTCAGCACAGAGCCCAATGCGGGGCTCGAACTCACAAACTGTGAGACCATGACCTTAGCTGAAGAAGTCGGACGCTCAACTGACTGAGCTACCCAGGCACCCCTAAACACAACTAACTCTTAAAACTTTGGTGTATTTCCTTCTGTAATTTTTTTATACATGAATTTTTTTTAAAACATAGCTGATTGAACAGTTTTGTATCCTGATTTTTTTCCACTTAGAATTTGATTCATGAATAAACTTTGTCTTATCTTTTAAAAGAATATTTAAAAAAATTTTTCAGTTTTGACCATGTTCGTGCATTGCACTCAGCTGTCACCCCCTGCCTCTGGCAGCCACCAATCTGTTCTTTGTATCTATGACCTTGTTTTTAAAATTCCACATGTAAATTAGATCACATGGTATATTTATCTTTCTCTGTCTGACTTACTTCACTTAGCATAATGGCCTGAAGGTCCATCCGTCTGGTCACAAATGGCAAGCTTTCGTTCTTTTTTATGGCTGAGTAATATTCTAATGTATATATACTACATTTTCTTACCCATTGTTTCCATGTCTTGGCCGTTGTAAATCATGCTGCACATGGGGGTGCAGATATCTTTTTAAATTCGTGTTTTTATTTTTGCTACATAAATATTCAGAAATGGAATTGTTGCATTATAGGGTGGTTTTATTTTTAATTATTTAAGAATTTCCATACTGTTATCCAGAGTGGTCGCACCTGTTCCCGGTACATGAGGGTTCTCCTTTTTCTCCTTGCCAATGCTTATCTCTTGTCTTTTTGATAATAGCCATTCTGACGGGTATGAGGTGAAGTCTCATCGTGGTTTTGATTTGCATTTCCCTAATGATGAGTGATCTTGAGCATCTTTTCATGTGTCTGTTGGCCATCTGGATGTCTTTGGAAAAATGTTTATTCAGGTCCTCTGCCCATTTGCTAATCAGATTTTTTTTTCTGTTGAGTTGTATGAATTCTTTCTATATTTTGGATATTAGCCCCTTATCAGATATAGGATAAGGGGTATTTTCTCTCATTTCCTAGGTTGCCTTTTCATTTTGTTGATGGCTTACTGTGCAGAAGCTTTTTGGTTTGATAAATGGTCCCAACTGTGCTTGCTTTTGTTGTCTGACCCTCCTCCGAAAATCATCACTAAGACCAATGTCAAGGAGCTTGCCACCTTATGTTTTCTTCTAGGAACTTCCTGGCTTCAGGTCTTCTATTCAGGTCTTTGATTTTGAATCAGTTTTTCTGTATGATGTAAGATAGTGCTCCACTGTCATTCTTTGCACGTGGCTGTCCAGTTTGCCCGGCACCATTCATCAAAGAGACCGTCCTTTCTTCATTGGCTCCTTTGTCATAAATTAATGCACCGTATGTGTGGGTCTATTTCTGGACTGTCTGTTCTATTCGGTTGATCTCTGTGTCTGTTTTTATGCCAAAGATTGCTTTGTATAATTGCATTATATCCTGGAAAGTGACTACACCATTAAGTAAACTAGCCTGTTGACCCAAGTTGTTAGATTTCTAGGTGGTTTCTAACTTTTGCTATCATAAATAAAGCGAGAAAATAAATGTCTTTGGCAAAAAAAGCTCTTAAAACAGTATTTACAATTGTTCCTTAATATGCTTTTCTGAAAACAGAATTACTTGGGCAGAGTACACACATTTTTAAGACCTTGATCTATCAAACTGCCTTCCAGAAGATGCCAGTTTGCCATCTGCAGGATATAATTCTTTGTTTTTAAACAAACATTGGTGACCCATTGTTAATTAGAAAATTCTATTACAAGTTGAATAATTGGTGCTATGAAGTTTTTTTTTTTTTTTTTTTTTTTTTAAACGTTTTTTATTTATTTTTGGGACAGAGAGAGACAGAGCATGAACGGGGGAGGGGCAGAGAGAGAGGGAGACACAGAATCGGAAACAGGCTCCAGGCTCCGAGCCATCGGCCCAGAGCCTGACGCGGGGCTCGAACTCACGGACCGCGAGATCGTGACCTGGCTGAAGTCGGACGCTCAACCGACTGCGCCACCCAGGCGCCCCAGTGCTATGAAGTTTTTACACCCTCACCATTAAACTTGTTTTCCGTGTGTCAAAGGAAGACTCTTGTTCAAGAACCATTCTCTGTCATTTCAAGTTTTGTAACTTCTCTTTTCTGTAAATAACTGATGTATTTGTTCCTTATCTGCCTGGAGGTTTTGTGGTTCTACAATAAGTGTGGCTTGTGTTACTTAAGCAGATCATGGAAAGGCCTGACCAGATACTAAGATTCATCATGGCTACCGGCTGATGGGGATTGGCTCCGGGTGGGAATACGTAAGAGCTGGGCCCTTGGTGTGGAGGTGCACCCCTCCCAGGCCAAGCCCAGTCCAGCATTTGAGACACCCCCTCCCCCCAAGTGGGTCTGGACACCGTTCCTTCTCCTGCTCGCACAATCGAGCTGATGAGAATATGAATTTATTTGTTCCAAATCATCTTTTTTTTTTTTTTAATGTTTGTTTATTTTTGAGAGACAGAGTGTGAGTGGGAGAGGGGCAGGGAGAGAGGGAGACACAGAATCCGAAGCAGGCTCCAGGCTCTGGGCTGTCAGCACGGGGCCTGACGCGGGGCTCAAACCCACGAATGGTGAGATCATGAGCTGAGCCAAAGTCGGATGCTCAACCGACTGAGCCACCCAGGCGCCCCTCAAATCATCTACTTTTTAATGGCATCTTGAGGACCCCTCGCCCCACACCAGTGCCCTGACATATTTACTCCCCTCATTTTATCCTCACTGAAGCCCTGTGAGGGAGGAAATTATCCCCGTCTCGGTATATGGGGAAAGCGATGCCCCATTGGACAGGTGAGGAAGTGGCTTCTGGACAAGTTGGGTATTTGCTTTCTGGACTGTCCATCGCCTCCACTAGATCTGTGACCTTTTGAGGATGCCTGTCCCTTGATCCGTGTTTGTGGTGCCCGGCACACTGCCCATTCGTCCGGTTCACGTCATTTGCCCTGGTGACCAGCTGGTGAGTGACAGGCTTGGCCCTCGGCTCCGCTGTCCCTCCCTTGGCACCCGCCAATTCCCCCAGGTTACCACAGACTCTCAGTTTCTATGGAGCAAAGATCTCCAGTGCCTGACGTGGCTCACAGTGTCGCCTTGCATTTCAGAGGACAAGCCATTCTGTGTGTGAAAGTAATTAGACTAAAGCAGCCAAGCCTTTTAAGCACACGTTTGAAGTGAAAGGGAACATTTTAATCTTATAAAAAGACATGGTGTTGCCATGCTCCCCACCAGCGCCGGGCCTCAGCTCTCAGGTAGGAGGTGTCAGAATGGAAAAAGCCACAAGTGTTCATGGCCAAAATCTGCCCGTGGCTGTTGAGTGGTTCAGGTTTTCCTACAGTTGGCACATTCCCCACACGTTTCTCATCTCGGGGATGTTGACCGATTATGTAATAGAACATTTTTTTGCTGAAGATAGCATTTGAAACTGCAAAAATGTTCCCTGCGCTAGCTAAAAAATATTAAAAAATAAAAATAAAACCCACACCAACCTTCGACTTCAGACGTTCTCCTTGGAAAATGTCACGGGGGTAGAGAAATGGAGTAGGGGAGGCAGGGGGGCTTGGGAAGGTAGAAGGGGGGGCACGGCTTAATTTTCTTAAAACCTTGAGATCTCAGCTGTGTGCATTTCTGGTTGCTAGGTCATTTTGTAAAAATAAAGCAGAGGGAGGTCAAAATGGGAAGAAAACAAATGAAGGGAGAGACCTTTCAGAGGCGAGGGGAGCACACCTAGATTTGTTCAGTCAACAGGCTTGATCTTTTGCTAGGTGCCCGGCCAGTGATGAGATCAAAGAAAACCCTCATCCTCATGGTGTTACAATCTAGCGTGCCGGGGGAGAGAAATCATAAACGAATATGGTGTTTGGTGGGACCACAAAGCTGGGTGATAATTATGGGGGGGGTAGGGCGGGGGAGTCAGAATGACACGAGTCAGGGTGTCTGGAGTGGGGTGGGCTTAGCTTAAGGTTTAACTTGAGATCTCCATGGGTCCTCCAAGTAGGAACAGGTGCCCAGCTGGTGATTGGAGGTGGAGTCTAGAGAAATAGGGGTTGGATAGAGGATCCTGGGGTGTGGGTGGGGTCGGGTAGGGGGGCAAAGACTGTAGCCTTGGGGAGCATCTTATTTCTGGGGCCAGGAGGAGAACCGTGTGTAAGTGCTGGCTCACAGGTGCTCAGGAAACATTTGTTGAAGTGATGAGTGCTGGTCATGGCCTGGAACATAGAAAAGTTAGAGCAGGTGTGGTTCCCTGACTGCGATTTGGGCTGGAGGCTTGGGACTTTCCTGTCCTTGCTTGGTTAGACTGAAATAGAAACCCTAGGGCCTTAGGCTTTCCTGTCCAGCCCCAGCCTGATTCAGAGGGCCCTGGTGTGTGACCTCAGGGGCCTTTGGGTTCGCCAGACTCTGTCAGTCAGGCCCAGCCTTCCTGGTTTCCTCTTCCAGGTCTCTGGAGAGAGTGCCTCTGAGTTCCCTTTCCAAGATGGCTGGATGGTGGTACCTTGGGACTTCCCCTGCTGGGTCACTGCTTGCCTCCCCGTCCTTTCCCAGGCACTTAATCCCTGTGCTTCCCCTTCTCTTTCTTAATCCTTCTCTTTTTCCTGACCCCTCTATTCTCCACTCTCCCCGCATTCACCTCTTGCTGCCCAGGAGTGGGGTGGGTAGAGGTACCCATTGGGCAGCCGCAGGTAGAACTGACCCCACTGAAATGTAGGATCAGGTCAGTGAGCCAGGATATGTTCACAGCCATGACCCACGTGGGCACCCCTAAAAAGGATTTGGGGTGGGGGTGGGGGGTCCTGGTAGAGATGGCTTCTAGCTTCCAGAGAGATGGAAGTTCTGTCTTAAAAATAAGAGAGCTGTTTTCTAAAGTGGTCGAGGCTGTCACAGTTGTAATTCTTATCCAGTCCTGGTGTCTGTTGGGGGGTGGGGTGGGGGGGTGAACACGTTCTGCTCAAAAACTTGTGTGGAATAAATGTGCAAAGAGAGGCAGCAGCTCCAGGCCAAATCTATGATGTTCTCGATATTTGGTCAGCAACCATTGGATACCTACTGTATACTAGAGGCTGTCCCAGGGGTTCCTTGCTCTGCAAGGCGCATAAGAAGAGGCTGGCCGCCTTGCTGAACTTCCCTAGGCCAAGTTAATGAAACTTGGAGTGTACTGGTTTTTTTTTTTAACTAATAACCAGGCGGAAGAGAGAAGGAACTCTGAGGAAGGGAAAACTGCTTACGTTTCTTAGTCATCTGACCATCTCCCTCTTGCAAAGGGCAGGAATCAGACGGCTCGGCTCCCTCTGCGCCTGGAGGACAAGACCGTCCCCATCTGAGTCATGGGAGGTCGCGGTTACAGGCCAGCTTGCCGCTGGAGTTGGAGTGAAGGGCGATTACTGTGGGCAGTGTATGCAGGCTGGTCTGGAAGCGAATCGGAGCCTGTACGTCATCTGAAAGCTGGTCTGTGTGCCCTGGTCCCTTGGCCGCCGGCTTGTGGCCGGTGGCTGCTGCTTGGCCGAGGCTTCTCAGAACATAAAGCACTTGACAGTTTCACACTGTGTTAATGACAGAGACTGATGACAGGCTGGTTTTTGCCCTCTGGCCTGTCATTCTCCTGCCCATGAGACCGCCCTTCTGAGAGCTCCCATTGTCCACATCCTCCCTTTGATTTAAGTTTCCAGAATTCGGCATGGCCGTTGGGATGAAGAAGAAACTTCTCAGCCTGGCGTCTGGAAGTGCTGGCTTTCCGCCTCCTGCTTCTCTGGTTCCATGGCTGCACCCGCGTGGGGTTATGGCCACCTGAACCCTGATGGCGTTGCCCACAGATGCTTCCTTGTCACCCCGCGCTTTCTCCTCTCTGGCATGCTCTGTCTGATGATGCCAACCTCGTTCTTCAACATCCAACTGAAACTGTACCTTCCCGGCAGCACTCCTGATGCCCTTGGACAGAATTACTCTTTTTGTTTTTTTCACTATGGCTTTCATGACATACTTAAGTTGTAATTATTAATGTGTCACGTATGTGTTATCATAATGACCTGCCTTTCTGGACACACTGGGCTCCTCCACTCTCCACCCAGCATGCAGCCAGTGGCATGTGATGGTCCTAAACTTTCGCAGAATGGACGAGATCCATGACTGTCATGGGTACCTCCTTAGGTGACTGCCTCCTCCCCCGGCAGAGCTCCGTGCTAGGCTCTTGGGGGCGGAAAGGGGTAGGAAGGAAGGACAAGGGGAAGTAGCAGGCCAGAGCCACAAAGTAAAGGGGGTGGCGTCGCTGTCCTTGGGCAGGAAAAAGGGAGAGGAGGAGAAAGCACAAATAGTTATCTGTAAACACAAGGCACAAAGCAGGTGTATACACAGAACAGCTGTGTATGAGGAGGAGACAGGATGACGGTAGCAGTGGGCACAAGGAAGTGACATTGGAGCACATAGCCCAAAGGAAAATAGCCTTCTCCCTCCCAGAGACCTCCCCCATCACCAGAGGCTGGAACTGGGGAAGGAGGGAAGGACTCGAGTATGCACTCGCTGTTTCCTCCACCAGGCATGCTCTCCCCGGTCTTTGTGTAGCCGCTGCCTGTCCCTGATCACCCAGAGGAACTCAGAGCCTCTCCACCTGCCCCCTCCAGATGACAAATTGGTGACCAAGATGGTCACGGCTCCTGCTTGGGTGTATCCAGCAGAATCTTGAACGTTTATCCGGCACATGCTTAGTAAATGTTGGATAAAGTGCATCTCCTTCTCCAAAGGGGCCAAGCAGCCCGCTTATGTGCCCCGTGGATTTCTTTTCCCTGCCTCACTTCCTGACCTTCCCTCTGCCTGATCCTTCCAGCTCTGCTTATGTGGCCCCCGTGAAGCCTCCTGGATACCCCCTGGCCTGAGCTGGGGACTGCCTTCCTCCACACAGCCAGGCTGCTGAGCATGGGCGAACTTGTGGTCTGCCCGCTGCCTGTCACCACCCTGTCTTGGGGACTCCGAGGGCGAGGACACTGGTGCTCACCGAGGAGACGTTCATGTTGATCTAACTTCACCTCACCAGGCTGTTGGAGCATTGATGAGAGGAGGTCTGTAGGTCAGGCAGATCTCAGGCAGATCTTTTTATTTTTTAATTTTTTTAATGTTTGTTTATTTTTGAGAGAGCATGCCAGCGCACATGGGGAAGGGCAGAGAGGGAGGGAGACACAGAATCCGAAGCAGGCTCCAGGCTCTGAGCTCTCAGCACAGAGTCCGACGCTGGGCTCGAACTCACGAGCAGTGAGATCATGACCTAAGCCGAGGTCGGACGCTTAACAGACTGAGCCACCCAGGTGCCCCTGTAGGTCCAGGAGATCTTAAAACACCTACTGTGATTCCAGGGCTTGCTACTGTCCTAATGACCCTCGTTTGGAGCGAGCTTCTGCACAGGCTTGTCGCTCACGCCCAATACCTTTGTGTCTGGATGGGCCGACCCAGGAAGGCTTGGGTTAGTGCTCCCTGCTTCCCCAAGTGCTGGCATTGATGAGGATGAACTGGAACCCATGAGTATGGGCTCATGCTTCTTCCCCAACCCTGGACTGTTCCCCTGAGCTCCCCCATCTAGCGTATCTTCCAGCGTGGTGCACTGGTGACCTCCTCCTTCCCGCCGTGGGATTGTAGCTGCTCAGCACTCTGTCCCCGGGGCCTGAGGCTCAGAGGGAGCACTCTGAAGGGTTGAGCCAGCCTCACGTCCCCTGGGCTGGCAGGCATTGTGATGTGAGGTCCCCAGGCAGGTTGAAAGGGATTATGATCACAGTTCACATCTATTGGTCCCTTGCCATGTGTAGGCCACGGTTCTTAGAATTTCATGTCAGGGGCACTCGGGTGGCTCAGTCGGTTAGGCGTCTGACTTTGACTCAGGTCGTGATCTCACAGTTCGTGAGTTCGAGCCCCACATCGGGCTCTGTGCTGACAGCTCGGAGCCTGGAGCCTGCTTCAGATTCTGTGTCTCCCTCTCTCTCTGCTTCTCCCCTGTTCATGCTCTCTCTTCTCTCTTCTCTCAAAAATAACATTAAAAAAAAAATTTCATGTCTGTTAACGGTTCTCATTTTTTGTCTTTCTACTTTTTGCTTTATTGTAAAACTCGCCGATTTTAAGCGCGCAGTTTGAGAACTTCGGTAATTGTGTGTGCTTGTGTAACTGATCAAGATGTGGGAATTGCCCTCCCCCCCACCCCGAAATTTCCTCATACTGTCTGCGTTCAGTCGCTCCCTGACCCCTACCCTGTCCCAGGCAATCACTGACCTGCTTGCTGTCACCAAAATTTTGCCTCTTCTAGAATTGCAGAGAAACGAAATCACAGAGTGTATAGCCTCCTTTTCTTTTCCTTTGTTTAGCAGGAAGTTGTTTTTTTTTTTTTTTTCAATATATGAAATTTATTGTCAAATTGGTTTCCATACATCACCCAGTGCTCATCCCAGAAGGTGCCCTCCTCAATACCCATCACCCCCCCCCCTCCGTCCCACCCCCCATCAACCCTCAGTTTGTTCTCAGTTTTTAAGAGTCTCTTATGCTTTGGCTCTCTCCCACTCTAACCTCTTTTTTTTTTTTTTTTTTTCCTTCCCCTCCTCCATGGGTTTCTGTTAAGTTTCTCAGGATCCACATAAGAGTGAAACCATATGGTATCTGTCTTTCTCTGTATGGCTTATTTCACTTAGCATCACACTCTCCAGTTCCATCCACGTTGCTACAAAGGGCCATATTTCGTTCTTTCTCATTGCCATGTAGTACTCCATTGTGTATATAAACCACAATTTCTTTATCCATTCATCAGTTGATGGACATTTAGGCTGTTTCCATAATTTGGCTATTGTTGAGAGTGCTGCTATAAACATTGGGGTACAAGTGCCCCTATGCATCAGTACTCCTGTATCCCTTGGGTAAATTCCTAGCAGTGCTATTGCTGGGTCATAGGGTAGGTCTATTTTTAATTTTCTGAGGAACCTCCACACCGTTTTCCAGAGTGGCTGCACCAATTTGCATTCCCACCATCAGTGCAAGAGGGTTCCCGTTTCTCCACATCCTCGCCAGCATCTATAGTCTCCTGATTTGTTCATTTTGGCCACTCTGACTGGCGTGAGGTGATATCTGAGTGTGGTTTTGATTTGTATTTCCCTGATGAGGAGCGACGTTGAGCATCTTTTCATGTGCCCGTTGGCCATCCGGATGTCTTCTTTAGAGGAGTGTCTATTCATGTTTTCTGCCCATTTCTTCACTGGGTTATTTGTTTTTCGGGTGTGGAGTTTGGTGAGCTCTTTATAGATTTTGGATACTAGCCCTTTGTCCGATATGTCATTTGCGAATATCTTTTCCCATTCCGTTGGTTGCCTTTTAGTTTTGTTGGTTGTTTCCTTTGCTGTGCAGAAGCCTTTTATCTTCCTAAGGTCCCAGTAATTCATTTTTGCTTTTAATTCCCTTGCCTTTGGGGATGTGTCGAGTAAGAGATTGCTACGGCTGAGGTCAGAGAGGTCTTTTCCTGCTTTCTCCTCTAGGGTTTTGATGGTTTCCTGTCTCACATTCAGGTCCTTTATCCATTTTGAGTTCATTTTTGTGAATGGTGTGAGAAAGTGGTCTAGTTTCAACCTTCTGCATGTTGCTGTCCAGTTCTCCCAGCACCATTTGTTAAAGAGACTGTCTTTTTTCCATTGGATGTTCTTTCCTGGGTCACAAAACAGCCCTTCATAAGTATACAAGAATTGAAATTATACCATGCATACTTTCAGACCACAATGCTATGAAGCTTGAAATCAACCACAGAAAAAAAGTCTGGAAAACCTCCAAAAGCATGGAGGTTAAAGAACACCCTACTAAAGAATGAGTGGATCAACCAGGCAATTAGAGAAGAAATTAAAAAATATATGGAAACAAATGAAAATGAAAATACAACAATCCAAACGCTTTTGGATGCAGTGAAGGCAGTCCTGAGAGGAAAATACATTGCAATCCAGGCCTATCTCAAGAAACAAGAAAAATCCCGAATACAAAATCTAACAGCACACCTAAAGGAAATAGAAGCAGAACAGCAAAGGCCGCCTAAACCCAGCAGAAGAAGAGAAATCATAAAGATCAGAGCAGAAATAAACAATATAGAAAGTAAAAAAACAGTAGAGCAGATCAACGAAACCAGGAGTTGGTTTTTTGAAAAAATAAAATTGACAAACCTCTAGCCGGGCTTCTCAAAAAGAAAAGGGAGATGACCCAAATAGATAAAATCATGAATGAAAATGGAATTATTACAACCAATCCCTCAGAGATACAAGCAATTATCAGGGAATACTATGAAAAATTATATGCCAACAAACTGGACAACCTGGAAGAAATGGACAAATTCCTAAACACCCACACTCTTCCCAAACTCAATCAGGAGGAAATAGAAAGCTTGAACAGACCCATAACCAGCGAAGAAATTGAATCGGTTATCAAAAACCTCCCAACAAATAAGAGTCCAGGACCAGATGGCTTCCCAGGGGAGTTCTACCAGACGTTTAAAGCAGAGATAATACCTATCCTTGTCAAGCTATTCCAAGAAATAGAAAGGGAAGGAAAACTTCCAGACTCATTCTGTGAAGCCAGTATTACTTTGATTCCTAAACCAGACAGAGACCCAGTAGCGGGAAGTTTTAAAGATGGACCACTGATGATGCATGCCTGCCTTTTCATTGCTGAGTGGAGTGGCACCCCACGGTGCGGGTGGTCAGTGGAGATCGGGGTGGTTTCCACTGTTAACTATTCTTGCAACAAGACCACGAGAAAGAAACTTACCCAGGGTCATGCAGGCCGGGCGGCAGAGGTGGGACTTGAACCAGGCAGTCTGACGGCAGGGCCCGTGTTCACACTACCACGCTTCACTGCTGTTCACCAAGTGTCCAATGTAGCCCAAGCACTTACGGTAATACCTTGTGCTCGACAGCTTACCGTGTGCCAGGCAGGCACTGTGGTAAATCCTTCACGTGCGTAAAGTGGGTTGGTTGGCCCAGGCTTTTGTGGGATAGGTACCGCTCTGTTCCCAGTTAGCAGGTGAGAAGGCGGAGGCCCTGAGAAGTTAGGTAGTTATAGTGAAGTCTGGCTGAAGTGGGGAGGGAGGCACCCTTTTCCTTCTGGGCGTGCTGGCCAGTGCGGCCTTCACCCGGGAGCCCTTGATCCTGGGGCCAGGTGCCTGGGAAGGGAGAAGCAGAGTGCGCGGGGGACGCAGACCTCTCGGGGGGGGGGGGGGGCAGGCGGTCATAGGATGATGGGTTTGCCAGCAGCTGCTCAGGGTAGACAGCTCTGTCGGCCACAGGGACGAGGTCATGGCAGCCTCGGTCAGCCAGGAGCACGCACAGACACCGAAACGGGGGTGGCCTTGTGCCTGTAGCAGTGCACTATATCCGAGGGCGTGAGGTTTACGGGGCTACCCTCTGACTTCAGCGCTCAGGGTGGAATCTCCTTGGCCGGAGCTGCTGCTACCCTCCCCTTTGAGCGTCCTCAGCGGGGGTTTGGAGCTTGGAAGTGACACGATGGGCCAGCACAGTCTTGGGACAAATTCAGGGCTTGCTTGGATGACGGAGCTCATCTGGTGAACTTTGTGGAGCTGCTGGGCACTCTCTAGAAGCCTGTTTCTCCATCCCTCGCCACCCCTGGTCCCTGTTCCCGCAGACTCGGTTAAAATGCGGGCCTGTCCCCTCCACAGACACACCTATGTGTGCCCATTCCTGCCCCCCCCCCCAGTGAAAACAAACAAACTTGAACCAGGAGGAGGCCCCAGGCACTGTTTTCTTTTAAACTTCTCTGGTTTAAGACTTGGGTTTAGGTGACAATGCTGGTTTTTATGGGCGGGTCAGGGGTGAAGTTGCCCAAAGCCAGAGTTGCTCTTTATTTCTTTAGGATCTGTCTAAATATTAAAAACAAGTAAACTTTAGAATCTGTCTAAATATTAAAAACAAGTAAACTTAACAGCCAACCCCTCTGTTGGCTGCATAGTGAGGATTGCGGGATGGCAATTCTCACTTTAGGTTTTCCTGTGGTCTTACAGAAGCAATGTCTGTTTAGGTGGGTAGGAAAGAGGCACTTCATTCCATTTGTTTTCAACCCATGGCTCAGAGAGCCTGAGTAACCTGCCTAGGGTCACACAGCTGGTGCGCATCGTGCTGGGACTAGACCTGGACGTCTTGTTCTGGGTTCGGTGCCCTCTCGGCCACTCTGCAAAACCCCCTGCCTGGCTTTGGTTGAGGACTGAACTTTCCGTCTGGCTTTGAGGTGACACCTTCCCAGGAGTAGAGCTGAGGGAGCAGGTGGGTGTCCGAGGGACCGTCCAGGAATTGCGGAGTGGTCCTTGTGTGTCACCTCAACACTTTCTGATGCAGCAGGAAGAAAGGACAAGGTATGCCAGGGTCTTCCTGCACCAGAGGCTGGGAGGTCTGTCTTTTGACCCTGATCATGAGAGAGCAAGAATCCAGTCATTGTATTCAGTGCCGTTCGTGGCTCGAGATGGGGATCTGTACATTTAGGAGCTACTGGGTGCTTGCTGTGTTCTGGGTACTCTTCTAACGGTGTGTGGTGTTAACTCACGGACCCCCTCCCAAAAAGGCAGAGCAAGGTCAAGGTTGCCCAGTCGGTCAGGTCAGAGCTGGACTTCTGACCTCTGCACCAGGATCAGAACAACACGATGGGGTTTTGGTTGGCCCCAGCCCAGTTTGGAAGGTAAGATTTGAGGGAGCAAGCCAAGCGCTCTGCCGGAGAAATGAATGAGAAGAAAGAGGTGTCCGCAGTGGGAAGGTGGGTCTCCAGAGGAGAAACAGTGGGAAAGAGAGGATGCAGGGAGAGCTGGCCCGTCCCGCGGGGAATGGTCAGTGGTTCGGTGCCCAGCGCCGTGCTCCATTTCCTGGTGTTTGTAATACCAAGCCTTTAGCCACGGACTGCCCGGGAGGGCCCTGAGGGTTGGGGTGCTTCAGGGGATGAGAAAACAGAGGCAAGGGTATCACAGCTTAGGGAAAGTGGAGAAAGGCCAGCATTTGCTGCAGGGTAGAGAATGAGCATTTGAGAGAAGCAGAAACTCAGAGAAACAGAAGCCCTGGGAGGGCTGTCAGAGTACATTTTTGAAAAAGTTAAGCACATCATTCTCCTACAAACCGACGGCGAGCACGTGTCAAAGACTTAACCGAACTCGTTAACGAGGGAACCAGCGGCATGATGGATCTCACCCCAGGAAAGATCCAGGGGACCCATACGCCTGGTTAGCGAAAGGGTGCTGGAATCCGATTCCTAAGTGAGGCACGAAGCTTGCCAACATCCTGCAGGGCGACGAAACCACCGCCTTTGGGATTGTCTCTTCTCCCTGCAGACAGAAGCGAGTGGCAATTTACTCATCCTGGCAACTTGGCAGAGTCTGAGCCACAACGAGGAGGGAATTACCAAGGTGACAGCCCCAGGAGAGTCACATGACCGTTTGCCGCGCAGGTAAGATGAGGCTCCGGCGTGCCACCGAGAGGACGGCTGACGTGGGAGTGCTGGATGACTGTATTCCCTGTGTCTTTGGAGACTTCCTACGGTGGCTGGTTTGGGGACGCTACCTGTTGCTTCAGTGTGAAACGTTGCAGGCTCACCGGTAAAGGTAGTGGCTTGAAAACGCACATCCCCTTGGCCACTTCCCGTTATGAGTTCACTGAAAGGGTTTTTTTTTTTTTTTGAAAAGCTAAAATTCAGAAAGACCCGAAAAAGAAAAAAGTTTGAAGCTGGACGACAGAAGCGTAAGGAGTAAGTCGCCCCGTCCCGCAAGCTTGGGGGCAAGGGGGATGGTGCCCCCGAAAACAGGAGGGCTGGGGAGAGGTCTGGGGAGCAGTTCGGTACCGCCTCCTCCCCATTTACCACAACCAGACTGCCCTGTCCAGACTGTGGCAGAAAATGAGAATTTTCTCTTTGGAAAGCATGAAACCGGGGGTCCTTGGACATGGGCGATTAAGGAGGGGGTTTGTATGCCAGATGGAGACCCGAAGCTCTCCTCCCCCACTCAGCCTCCAAAAAACTCGTGGCCAATTCTGTACCCACTTGGAGGAGACTGGAAGGTTCTTCCCTTGGGGACTCTGATCAGCTGCAGAGGAAGCATCTAAAGACTCTGACCCCTATTTCTCTGCATCTTTGCCAGCACTGGTTGTTTCTTGTGTTTTTGATGTGAGCCGTTCTGACAGGTGCGAGGTGATATCTCATTGTGGTTTTGATTTGCATTTCCCTGATGATGAGTGATGTTGAGCATCTTTTCATGTGTCTGTTAGCCATCTGGACGTCTGCTTTGGAAAGATGTTCAGCTCCTCTGCCCATCTTTTACTGGGATTATTTGGTTAATGGTGTTGAGCCGTATAAGTTGTCTATATGTTTTGGATACTAACCCCTTATCAGATATGTCATTTGCAAATATCTTCTCCTATGCAGTAGGTTGCCTTTTAGTTTTACTGATGGTCTCCTTTGCTGTGCGAAAGCTATTTATTTGGTTTATTTATTTTATTTTTATTTTATTTTTATTTGGTATTTCTTTGGTCCCAAAGAAAATGAAAATGCTAACTTGAGGGGCACCTGGGTGGCTTAGTCAGTAGGCATCTGACTCTTGATTTTGGCTCAGGTCATAATCTCATGGTTTGTGAGTTTGAGCCCTGCGTCGGGCTCTGTGCTGATAGTGTGGAAGCTGCTTGCAGTTCTGTCTCTCAAAATAAATAAACGTTAAAAAAAAATCCCACTCACTTGAAAAGAGATAGGCACCCTATGTTTACTGCAGCGTTATTTACACTAGCCAAGATAGGGAAGCAATGTAAGCATCCGCTAATAGAGGAATAGATAAGGAAGATGTGGTATGTATACAGTGGAATATTACTCAGCCATCAAAAAGAACAAAATCTTGCCATTTGCAGCAATATAGAGTATAGTGCCAAGTGAAATGAGTCAGTCAGAGAAAGACATATACTGCATGATTTCACTCCTATATGGAATTTAAGAAACAAAACAGATGAAAAAACAAGAGACAAAAAACCAGACTGATGAATACAAAAAATGGACTGGTAGTTGCCCAAAGGGGGAGGTGGGGGCGGGGGTGAAATGGATAAAAGAGATTGAGTACACTTATCCTGATAAGCACTGAGAAAAATACAGAATTGTTGAATCCTGTTGTACCCCTGAAACTAATATAGCATTGTATGTTAATCATACTTGAATTTTTTAAAAAATCACCAAAACAATAAAGACCCTGCTCTCCAGAGGTCTCCACTGAAACAGCCTGAGAATCCTGTAACTGAGGCCTTGAGCCAAGGCCATGCTTCACGCTTCTCACGTCAGCCTCGCAGCCGAGAACCACCCCGCATCTCAGGAGAAACTTGATTTTGCAAACCAAGCAGGAAAAAAGCAATTTGGAGGCAACCAACTACGCAGTGGAAGGAGCCAGCATGTAGTCCCAGGATGAAAGTAGACTTTGCATTACCTGCATAGTATTCTTACCAAGATGTTCAGTGTGGATGGAAACCTGAGGAAACCAGAGAATCCATATGTAGAATAGCATGTAAGAAACTGATGTGGAGACTCCAGACTTCGGAATGAGAAGGCAAATATATATACATATTTGCACAACACGTTTTGGGGACAACTATAGAAATCTGAGCATGAGCCATATGTGAGATAGTGTTATATCAAACTTGAATTCCTTGATAGTCACAATAGTGTTGTGGGTAGAAGCAGGATTTCTGAACTTTGGTCCTGTTGACATTTTAGGCCAGGTCATTCTTTATGGTGGGGGCTGACCTGGGCATTATAGGATGTCAAGGAACGTCCCTGGTCTCTACCCACCAGATTCTAGCAGCACCCCCTCCCGTCTTGACCACCAGAAATGTCTCCAGACATGGTCAAATTTCTCTTTGGTGGGGGTGGGGGCCAAAATCTTCCTGGGTGAGACCCATTGGTATGGAGGAGAATATTCTTGCTCTAAGGGAAAAGGCAGTGAAGTATTTAGGGCTGAATTTTATATCAGTGACTAAGTTTTAAATGGCTTAGCAAAACAAATGTGTGATACAGAGAAAATGACTATGGTAAATGTTAATTGGTCAGTAGGTCTAAAGGGTACAAGGGCATTCATTGTAGGTTTTATTTTATTGAAGTATGGTTGACAATGTTATGGTAGTTTCAGGTGTGCAGCATAGTGATTCCATGATTCTGTACATTGTGCTCTACTCACCACAGTAAGTATAGTTGCTGTCTGCCATCATACAAAGTTATTACATTATTGACTACATTCCCTGTGCTGTACTTTATATTCCCCTGAATTATTTGTTTTAGAATTGGAAGTTTGTACCTCTCAATCCCCTTCACCTGTTTCATTCATTTCCCACGCCCCCACCCCCACCCCCTCCTCTATCCCCTTCAGCCTCAGGGTCTCTGAATTTATGAGTCTGTTTCTGTTTTTTGTTGTTTCGTTTGGTTTTTTCTTTCAGTTATTCTTTTTTTGAAATTCTACTTCACATACAGTGCAAGATTGGTTTCAATAGTAGAATTCAGTGATTTGTCACTTTATTACAATACCCAATACTCATCATAACAAGTGCCCTCCTTAATACTCATGACCATCTAGCCCGTCTCCCACCCACCTCCCTTCGTCAACCCTCAGTTTGTTCTCTGTTGTTAAGAGTCTGTTGTGGTTTGTTTACCTCTCTTCTCTCTCCCTCCCCCCCCCCACCCCAATGTTCATCTGTTTTGTTTCTTAAATTCCACATATGAGTGTAATCATAGGGTACCTGTCTTTCTATGATTGACTTCACTTAGCATAATACATTCTAACTCAATCCACATTGTTGGAAATGGCAAGATTTCATTCCTTTTGATGGCTGAATAATATTCCATTGAATATATATACCACATCTTCTTTATTTATCAGTCGATGGACATTTTGGACTCTCTCCATAATTTGGTTACTGTTGATCATGCTGTTATAAACATAGGGGTGCATGTACCCCTTTGAGTCAGTATATTTGTATCCTTCGGATAAATACCTGATAGTGCAATTGCTGGTCCATAGAGTAGTTCTATCTTTAACTTTCTAAGGAACCTCTAGAGTTTTCCAGAGTGACTGCATCAGTTTGCATTCCCAGCAACATTGCAATAGGGTTCCCCTTTCTCCACATCCTCCCCAACATCTGTTGTTTCCTGAGTTGTTGCTTTTAGCTATTCTGACAGGTGTGAGGTGGTATCTCATTGTGGTTTTGATTCATATTTCCCTGATGATGAGTGATGTTGAGCATCTTTTCATGCGTCTGTTAGCCACCTGGATATCTTCTTTCGAAAAGTGTCTATTCGTGTCTTCTGCCCATTTCTTAACTAGGCTGCTCGTTTTTTGGGTGTTAAGTTTGATAAGTGCTTTATAGATTTTGGATACTAACCCTTTATCAGATATGTTGTTTGAAAATATCTTCTCCCATTCCATAGGCTGCCTTTTAGTTTAGTTGATTGTTTCCTTTGTACAGAAGCTTTTTATCTTGATGAGATCCCAATAGATCCTGTTTGCTTTTGTTTCCCTTGCCTTTGCTGATGTGTCTAGTAAGAAGTTGCTCTGGCCCAGGTCAAAGAGGTTGCTCCCTGTGTTCTCCTGTGGGATTTTGATGGTTTCCTGTCTCACATTTAGGTCTTTCACGCATTTAAAATTCATTTTTGCGTATGGTGTAAGAAAGCGGTCCAGTTTCATTCTTCTGCATGTTGCCGTCCAGTTTCCCAACACTGTTTGAAGAGACGGTATTTTTTCTGTTGGATATTCTTTCCTGCATTGTCAAAGATTAGTTGACCGTATAGTTGTGGGTCTGTTTCTGGGTTTTCTATTCTGTTCCATTGATATATGTGTCTGTTTTTGTGCCAGTGCCATACTGTCTGGATGACTACAGGTTTGTAGTATAGCTTGAAACGTTCATTTGTTTTTCAGATTCCACATATAAGTGAAACCATAGAAGTCTTTCTCTGACTTTTTTTGTTTAGCATACACTGTCTAGGTCCATCCATGTTGTCCTGAATGGCAAGATTTTATTTTTTTATGACTAATATTCCATTGTTTGTATATACTGTATCATCTTTATCCATTCATCTGTCAGTGGACACTTAGGTTGCTTTCATATCTTGGCTATCACAAATAATGCTGCAGTAAACACAGAGGTGCATTTATCTTTCTGAATTAGTGTTCTTGTTTTCTTTGGGTAAATACCCAATAGTAGAATTACTAGATCATATGGTATTTCTATTTTTAATTTTTTGAGGAACCTCCATAGTGGTTGCACCAATTTATATTCCTACCAACAGTGCACAAGCATTCTTTTTTCTCTACGTCCTCACCAACGCTTGTTCTTTTTCTTCTTTTTTTTAAAGTTTGTTCATTTATTCTGAGAGAGAGAGAGCGTGCGTGCACGAGCGGAAGAAGGGCAGAGAAAGATGAAGAAAGAAAATCCCAAACAGGCTCCACGCGGTCAGCACAGAGGCTGCCATGGGGTTTGAACTCACAAATCAAGAGATCATGACCTGAGCCGAAATCAAGAGTCAGATGCTCAACAGACTGAGCCACCCAGGCACCCCTGTTATTTCTTTTTGATACTAGCTAGCCATTCTGATTGGTGTGAGGTGACAGCTTAGTGTTGTTCTGATTTGCATTTCCCCAAGGATGAGTGATAGATATTAAGCATCTTTACATGTATCTGTTGGCCGTCTAGAAGTTGTCTTTGGAAAAATATCTATTTAGTTCTCTGCCCATTTGGGGGGGGGGGGTTGGTATTGTGTGAGTTCTCTATATTTTTTCTATATTAACCCCTTGTCAATGATATCATTTGTAAATATCTTCTTCCATTAAATAGGTTGCCTTTATACCTTGTTGTTTCCTTTACTCTGTGAAAGCTTTTTAGTTTGATATAGTCCCAGTAGTTTGTTTTTGCTTTTGTTTCCCTTGTCTGAGGAGACAGATCCAGAAAAAAAAAAAAATTGCTAAGCTTTATGTTAAGAGATTACTATCTATGTTTGCTTCTAGGATTTTTATGGTTTCAGGTCTTACATTTAGGTCTTTAATTGATTTTGAGTTTATATTTTGTATGGTGTGAGGAAGTAGTCCAATTTCGTTCTTTCACATGTAGCTATCCAGTTTTCCCAACACCATTTATTGAAGACACTGTCTTTTCCCTATTGCATATTCTGGCCTCCTTTGTCATAGATTAATTGACCATGTATGTGTGGGTTTGTTTCTGGGCTGTTTATTCTGCTGATCTGTGTATCTATTTTTGTGCCCTACCATACTGTTTTGATTATTATAACTTTGTAGCATTACTTGAAATCTTGGATTGTGATACCTGTAGCTTTGTTCTTCTTTCTCAAGATTGCTTTGGCTGTTTGGGGTTTCTTGTAGTTCTGTACAAATCTTAGGATTGTTCCGTTTCTGTGAAAAATGCTGTTGCTATTGTGATAGGAACTGGATTGAATATATAGATTGCTTTGGGCAGTATGGACATTATGACAGTATTCTTCCAGTGCATGAACATGGTCTGTCTTTCGATTTATTTGTATGGCCTTCAGTTTCTTTCATCAGTGTCTTACAGTTTTCAGAGCTAAACTTATCCTTTGATTGAAGTTATTCCTAGGTATGTTACTCTTTTTTTTTTTTTTTTTTAATGCTTATTTTTGAGTGAGAGCATGAGCAGTAAGGGGCAGAGAGAGAGGGAGACACAGACTCTGAAGCAGGCTCCAGGCTCTGAGCTGTCAGCACAGAGCCCAACATAGGGCTTGAACTCATAAACCATGAGATCATGACCTGAGCCAAAGTTGTACACTCAACCAACTGAGCCACCCAGGCTCCCCTGATATTTTATTCTTTTCATTCTTGATGCAGTTGAAAAACGGGCTTTAAAAAAAGTTTTCTTTTTGTTAGTTCATTATTAGCATATGAAAATACAATAGGTTTCTGTATATTTTGTATCCTGTAACTTCACTGAATTCATATATTCTGGTAGTTTTTTGGTGGCTGGAGTCCTTCGGGGTTTTTTTTGTACATAATATCATCATGTAATATGCAAACAGTGACAGTTTTACTTCTTCCTTACCAGTTTTCTTCCTTTTACTTGTGTGATGGCTGTGGTTAGGACTTCCAGTACTATGTTGAATAAAAGTGGCAAGAGTGAACATTCTTGTCTTATTCCTGATCTTAGAGGAAAGGTTTTAGTTTTAACATTGAATATGATTGTTAGCTGTGGGTCTGTTGTATATAGCTTTTATTATATCGAGGTATGTTCCCTCTAAACCCACGTTGAATTTTTATCATGATCCGATGTTAAATTTTTCCAATTGCTTTTTTTTTTTTGCATCAATTGAGATGATCATATAATTAAAAAAAATTTTTTTGATGTTTGTTTCTGAGACAGAGCATGAGTGGGGAGGGGCAGAGAGAGAGAGGGAGACACAGAATTCAAAGCAGGCCCCAGGCTCTGAGCTGTCAGCACAGAGCCTGACGCGGGGCTCAAACCCACAAGGCACGAGATCATGACCTAAGCCAAAGTCGGACGCTTAACTGACTGAGCCACCCGGGGGCCCCTGATCATATAATTTTTATCCTTCGTTTTGTTAATTTGGTATACCATGTTGGTTGATTTGTAGATATTTAAACCATCCTTGCCTCCATGGAATAAATCCCACTTGATCATGGTAAAATGATCCTTTTAATGTGTTGCTGAAAATGATTTGCCAAAATTTTGTTGAGGATTTTTGCGTCTATGTTCATCAGGGACATTGACCCGTAGTTTC
Organism: Neofelis nebulosa; assembly: GCF_028018385.1. Classification (NCBI taxonomy): domain Eukaryota; kingdom Metazoa; phylum Chordata; class Mammalia; order Carnivora; family Felidae; genus Neofelis; species Neofelis nebulosa. Next base: position 136,553,696 of record NC_080788.1, read on the forward strand.
CCCTTTTTGTAGTATCCTTGTCTGGTTTTAGTATTAGGACAATGCTGGCCTTGTAGGATGAATCTGGAAGTTTTCTTTTCTCTTGTATTTTTTGAATCGTGTGACAGGGATAGGTATTAAGTCTTTAAATGTTTAGTAAATTTCATCGCTGAATCCATCTGGTCCGGGACTTCTGATTTTTGGGAGTTTTTTGATTACCAATTCAACTTCATTACTAATAATGGGTTTGTTCAGAGTTGCTGTTTTTTCCGAATTTAGTCTTTGAAGATTGTATGTTTCTAGGCACTTACCCATTTTGTCTGGATTGTTCAGTTTGTTGGCATACAATTTTCCATAGTAGTCTCTTCTAATCCTTTTTATTTCTGTGGTGTCAATTCTTCCTTCTTTTTCATTTCTCATTTTATTTGAGAACTTTTTTCTTGATGGGCCTGGCTAAAGGCTTATTAATGTTTGTCTTTTCAGAGAACCAACCTTGTTTTTATTTTCAGTGTCCATTTCATTTATTTCAACTCCAACATTATGTCTTGCCTTCTGACTTTGGACTTTTTCTTCGTTCCTTTAGGTGTAAGTTTAAATTGTTGCTTTGAGGTTTTTCTTGTTTCTTGATATAGGCCTGAATTGCTCTAGCAATTGAGATGAGCATATAATGGTCCCTCTTAGAACTGCTTTTTCTGTGTCCCAAAGATTTTGAACTGTTGCTTCCATTTTCATTCCTCTCCACGTATTTTTAAATTTCCTCTTTGATTTGTTTTGTTTTTGTTGCCCCATTGAGTGCTTAGTAGCATGTTGGTTAACCTCCACATGTTTGTGCTTTTGCCAATTTTTTGCTTGTAATTGATTTCTGTTTCATAGCATCATGGTCAGAAAAGATGCCGGACATGTTTAAATCTCCTTAAATTTGTTGAGACCTGTTTTGTGGCCTAACATGTGATCTGTCTTGGAGAATGTTCCCTCATTGCATTCTTTTTTTTTTTTTTTTTTTAAGTTTTTTAACGTTTTATTTATTTTTGAGACAGGGAGAGACAGAGCATGAACAGGGGAGGGCCAGAGAGAGGGAGACACAGAATCCGAAACAGGCTCCAGGCTCTGAGCTGTCAGCACAGAGCCCGACGCGGGGCCCGAACCCACGGACCGCAAGATCATGACCTGAGCTGAAGTCGGCCGCTTAACCGACTGAGCCACCCAGGCGCCCCTCATTGCATTCTTTAAACTTCTCTTTAAGATTTGAAGTCTCAAAGTAACTTAATATTAAAAAAAAAAAAATTGCAAATGAGGACCCACAGAATTTACAGGTGAAGGGAAGAACTTAAAAAATGGTTAAAAGAAAGAACTCCTAGATATAGAGCAAAAAGACATTTAAAACAGAAGATGCCTGAATCTGCTGCATATCAGCTGAGTGACTTTAGAAAGTCTCCTTACCTCTGTGGGTTTCAGTTTCTTTGCCGTGAGGAAGGAGCTCATAATTTCTGTCCTGCCTACCACACAAATATAAAAGGCAATTCCTTAAATTGTTTTTAATGGTTATTTTTGAGAAAGAGAGAGACAGAGTGCAAGCAGGGGAGGGGCAGAGAAAGAGGGAGACACAGAATCTGAAACAGGCTCCAGTCTCTGAGCTGTCAGCACAGAGCCCAATGCGGGGCTCCAACCCACGAACTATGAGATCATGACCTGAGCCAAAGTTGGACGCTTAATCGACTGAGCCACCCAAGCACCCCACATAAAATGCAATTCCTGTCCTTACTGTTGTATGAAGTTCTCTTAGTCTGAGATACACCTGTTTTCTGTGAATGGTGTTCATATACTAATTGTTCTGACTGCATCATTCACGCATTTATTTGAGAAACATTATTTAAAAATACATGAGTAAAACATTTTATTATAAACAAAAAACCCAGAAAAAAGTGACAAAAATTAGAGAATGAGATCAGAAGGTCAAACATCAGAATAATCTTCTAGAAAGAGGAGATGAGAAAAATGGGGGCGGGAGTGGAAATCATTAAAAAAAAAAAAAAAAAGTAACGAGCACTTCTAGGAACTGAATTTCCAAATGAAAAGTACATTTAGGTCTTTGGCAAAATGGATGAAAAGGGGCCTCACTGAGGCTTATCATTCGGAACTTGTCCCAGGTATTTAGAAAAATGTCTAGAAGTTTCCAAAGCAAGGAAGAAAGATGTTCCATACAAAGGACCGAGACCCAAGGCAGCTTCAGACTTTTTGCCAGAGCACTGGAGGCTAGAAGGCTGCAGAGTATAGTGCCTTGGAAATCCTAAAAAAAAGCTGTTCTGACTTAGAATTCTCTGCCCTACGGAGCCTCAGCCTGTAATCAAGTTTGAGGGCAGAATAAAGACATTTTGAGACATGCCAGGTTCCTTCTCCATCCAAGTCTCAGTCAATTTGCATGCACACGCCCTGAACTCATGCTGTGGCTCATGAAGTGTACATTTCAGGGGTCGTGGACATTTCCCACCTCCAGACTGTCACAGTCAGTGGGTGTATGAATCAAGAACAGAGAGAGCTGTTCCAGAATCTGAGGATCTGGGGTATAAGGATGACACAGAGGGAAACAGGCAGTGGTATGTTTATATAAATAAAATGCATCATCATAAAATGTAAGTTCTAGCCTGTGGCAGCTAGCCGTTCTGAGCAGCATCTTGAAGTGGGGGCAGGAATTAGGCTGACAGAAGAGGAACGTGTGCAAAGGCGTGCCGGCATGAATCAGTACTGGGGGGTAGTCGTCACAGGGAGAGGGGTCCTCAGTATGTGTAGGTTTCCTCTCAGCCCCTGTGACTGTCTGAGGGTGTACATGTCTCACTAGACAGACCCACTTTCCAAGACGGAGTAAAGGAGAACACCTGGTTTCAGGGAGCCCATGACCTTGGCTGGTTCTGACCTTGAGCAGTCGCTGCCCACAGGTGTTTGTGACCGACAGCCCGAGGCTCACACAAGAGAATAAGGGCTGCCCGGGATCCACGGTGCACAGTTCCTGGGGCGTCCCAGAGAGAGGCAGCCAACGGGTGGGGACTTCTCGCAGGACTCGTACTACCTGTGCTGCAGGTCAGGGCCGCGAGCATGCCCACCTGGCTCTGAGACTCTGCATTGCTGAGCCAGGGATGGAACAGCATCGTACAATCAAGTGTCTCTGACTCTGTGTGTTGCAGCAAAGTGTGCCCAGGCTTCCCAAATCTGAGGATCTGCCTCACTCCCTTGACTCTTGGCCTTTGTGAACTTGCGTCTCTCATCTGTAGAGTGAGGGTGACGTCAACCTCCAGGTTTCAGAGACGTGGCGAAACAGTGCCTATCACGCGTCACATTTGTACCTGCCTGGCCAAGCCCTAGGGAAGAGAGAGGGCGTGGTGGTTTTTAAGAACAATAGACACTTGGAAGGGAACAGAGGCCCTGGGAGGAGCAGCACTTTGGCTGGGTCCATGGTGGGCTAGAGAGAGTGGGAAAGGGTACCCGGTGTGCTCCTGACTCCTTCCAGAGGTCTGTGTCCCCTACTGGTGACAGCAGCCCTGTCTTGTCCCACTCCCCCCTTGCTCTGCAGGCACTTACCGAAGCGCGAGCGCTCTCAGGGTCTGTGGTACTTACTCTTCCTTGAGTTCTTTCATACATCAGAAAAATCCCCCACTGAGAACGAGGTGGGGGTAGGGATCTATCTCTATTCCCAGGGGACTTTTAGGTTGAAGACCATGAACTCTGTAGAGAACACCCTTCACTGAGCTCTGTGTGTTTTTTTTTTTTTTTTCAACTTTTTTATTTTTTTTATTTTTGGGACCGAGAGAGACAGAGCATGAACGGCGGAGGGGCAGAGAGAGAGGGAGACACAGAATCGGAAACAGGCTCCAGGCTCTGAGCCCTCAGCCCAGAGCCCGACGCGGGGCTCGAACTCACGGACCGCGAGATCGTGACCTGGCTGAAGTCGGACGCTTAACCGACTGCGCCACCCAGGCGCCCCGAGCTCTGTGTGTTTTTAACCATGTTTAGCCTTTCCTTATTTAATTTTTTTTTTAATGTTTGTTTATTTTTGAGACAGAGAGAGACAGAGTATGAATGGGGGAGGGTCAGAGAGAGAGGGAGACACAGAATCCGAAGCAGGCTCCAGGCTCCGAGCTATCAGCACAGAGCCCGATGCGGGGCCCGAACTCACATACCGTGAGATCATGACCTGAGCCGAAGTTGGACGCTTAACCGACTGAGCCACCCAGGCGCCCCTTAGACTTTCCTTATTAAAAAAATAATATTTTATTGTGGAAAATTTCAAAACTCTATCAAATTAGAGATGATAGTATAATCCCCAACATCTCCATGCAGATTTATGGCCAGCCCAGGTGGTTTTATCAATACCCTCTCCATCCACCTCTTCCTATAGCATTACTTTGAAGCAAATTCCGTATATCATATGGGATATCACTCATAAATAATTCAGCATGTGTCTCTGAAATGCTTTTTTTTTTTAAGTTTATTTATTTTGAGAGGCAATGGGTGGAGAGCGGGAGACAGAGAATCCCCAGCAGGATCTGCGTTGTTAGTGCAGAGCCCAACGTGGGGCGCGAACTCACGACCGTGAGATTGTGACCTGAGCTGAAATCAAGAGTTGGACGCTTAACTGACTGAGCCACCCAGGTGCCCCAAAAGCTGTGTTTTGTTTTGTTTTGTTTTGTTTTGTTTTGTTTTGTTTTGTTTTGAATGACATAACCACTCGTATTGGACCTGAGGAACGTTCGGTTTATTTTCTTTGTTCCAAGTGGACCGGGGTCTTTACTGCCTCCACTGGGGAGAAGGAGGCCCCAGACAAAAGGCAGAGAGGAGCCTAGAACGTTCTTTGCTTTTGTTCTTCCCTGGGTGCTGGTCCTGGAGACGGAAGAGTGGTTTCAGGGACCGTCAGGAATGTTTTTGACCATGCTTGACTTTGACCCCACCTTTCCCGAGCCAGGCTGGGCCACGGTGCCACTCTCAGTGCAGGACTGACCCCCAGAAGGCTGGGAGGGAGCACTGGCATCAGTCGAGTCCCTCCTGTGTGAGGAGCACCACGTGCCATTCCTTTCCAGTGGAGCAGGTGGTGTGGTTCCCGCTGAACAGAGAAGACAGAGGCTCAGAGGGTCCTCGGGCTGTGAGTGACCATCGAGGATCAAACCCATGAGCATCTTGAAGGACCCAACTCTGGCCGGTCTTGGGTTTCTTGGAAGGTGGCGTCAAATCACAAGCTAATCTCCACAGATGGAAGCTTTTCTGAAGTGCAGGTGTCTTCCCAAGCCCGGCGCTGCTTGCATAGGTAGGTGCCCGTTGGGTGGGCACCAGGCACCTGTTCCCAGTTTGCAGAGGGCACAGGCATTCTGCAGAGGAAGCTGTCCCCTGCAACCGTCCCCCAGCTCTGCCTTTTCTTCTGTGACTTTCTGTAGCACGGGCTCTGGTCATGTTTTCTCATTATGCTCAGTGTTTGAGAGTCGAGTCTGAATTTTAGATTTGTGCTCTCGCTATATGGAGCCTTAAAAATAGGATGTTTCAACATTCCTATTACCCAGAGTTAGGGGACCTTTAAACATTGGATACAATGTTTTGCAATTTGCTGGCTTGCCCTATTTTTGTTAATAGATCTTTAATTCTCTTTAAACATTTGCTCCTACCTTTTGGTTTTATTAAATTTCAAAATGCACATGTGTTTTTGAGTCCTCTGGGTAACGAAATGTCAACAGATTATAGAGTACATTTTTCCATTGCCTGCCAGCCTGTAGAGTCATAACAACCCAAATCTGATTAGAAATGAGGTTACAACCCCCCACTCTACCCCAGATCTTCTGAGAATAAGGCCACGGAAATGAGAGAAATTAAACGAGTGATTACGTTCCCCTCAAACAGTTACAACTTTTTACCAAATTCCTTTCTGGGGATTGGATTTGATAGGAGGAAATGTACTTGGACCCTGTTGTGCCCATCAGTTCTGCTGAGCCCTAGAATAAGGTTCATTACTGTTTGATCAAGAGAGAGTTTGGGACAGACCACTTGAGACCCACGGGGATGGCTGTGATTTTTTTTTTTTTAAAGGTGTTGGTGAGCTTATGGAGAGATTGGAATCCTCGCACACTGCTGGTGGGAATACAAAGTGGTGTAGCTGCTGTGGAAAGCAGTTTGGAGAGGGGCACCTGGGTGGCTCAGTCAGTTAAGCACCTGACTTCAGCTCAGGTCATAATCCCATGGTCCGGGAGTTCGAGCCCCACGTCAGGCTCTGTGCTGACAGCTCAGAGCCTGGAGCCTGCTTCAGATTCAGGATATCTCTCTCTCTCTCTCTCTCTCTCTCTCTGCCCCTTCTCTGCTTGCACTCTGTCTCACTTGCTCTCAAAAAATAAACATAAAAAATTTTTTAAAAAATAATTTGGAGGATCCTAAGTAAGTTAAACACAGAATTACCATATAACCCAGTATCTACCCAATGCAATTGAAAACAAGCACTCAATCAAAAGCTCCTACACAAATATTCATAGACATATTCATAAAAGCCAGAAGGTGGAAACAACCCAAATGCTCGTGCACTGATGAATGTGTAAATACACTGTGGAATATCCATACAGTGAAACGTTACTCAGCCATAAAGAGGAACAAAGGACTGATATTTGCTATGTCTTAGAGGAATCTGGAGAATACGATGCTAAATGAGAAGAAGCCAGACACAAAATGCCCCATGTTGTAGGATTTCATTATGTGGAATGTCCAGAATCGGCAAACCCTTAGAGACAGGCGGTTGTCAAAGGCTGTGGAGAGAGGGGAGCTAATGGGGAGTAGCTGGTTAATGGGTAAGGAGTTGTATTTTGGGAGAAAGAAACTGTTTTTGCAACTAGGTGGGCTGGGTGGTTGACAACATCGTGAACGTACTAAGTGCCAGCGAATTGTATACTTTAAAACGGTTAACTTTATGTTCTGTGTTTCACCTCAGTTGGAGAGAATAAGACGCTCTGGGTTCTTGTACCACACTTACTATTGTGTGTGTGAAACTACTAGAACGTGGCATGAAACTGAGTGAGGTAGGGAGGACCTTTAAGTGGAGTGGTTCAACGGGCAGTGTGGAGCAGTGGGGACGAGAATGGGCTCTGAACGGAGCCGGGCAGGGGTTCACATCCTCCCTCCTCCAAGCGGTGTGATGTCAGGTAAGTTAGTTAACCTGTGTGCCACTTCTCCAAACTAGTTTCCTCTTCTACAGAACAGAGTCAGCACCCTGCCCGGCACGTCCTGTCGTGTGGGTGACTCCACATTTCTGTGCATGTTCTCAGGCCACACGGACCGTTGGGGGCACTTAGCAGGTGTCCGATTTTCCTTTCCTCTGTGGTCCGTCCGTGCGCACGGCATTAAGGCTGGGCTGGGGCTGACCAAGGTCCTGGAAGCCATTTGCCGGGTGTCTCGTGGGCCCGTGCTCGTCCAGGTCCTGCTGAGCGGGTGCTAGCATACCCTGTCCCCACCGGGCATGTGAGTTTTCCAGGCGTGCATTCTCCTCTCAGCACCGGGATCAGCTGGTTAAACCTGCGTTGGCTCAGGTGCTGGGAGGAGTTGGGTGTTCCTAGGATCAAAATCTAAGTCTGTGGTCCCTGGCTGCCTCCCAGGGGACTTGTGGCAACCTCTGAAGACATTCCTGGTTGTCACAACCCTGAGGGAGGGGCTCTTACAAGCATCTGGTGAATAGAGCCCAGGGAGGTTGTTAGGCGTCCTGCAATGCACGGGGAGCCCTGTAGACCACGAACAGCCTGGCCCAGGTTGCCAGTTGCACAGAGGAGATCCCTCTGCTAAGTGACCTGTCCGAAGGACAGATCGATAATGCCCTGGGAAATTCCCCACAGGGGGAACATTCCTGCCTTCCATGGGCATCTCATTAATTATCTCAACAGTCATGTCAGCATCTCTCCCACTTGATGCATGTGAAAAGTAAGATCCTGGAGGGCCTTGTCCAGGACCCACAGCTGCCGAGGATTTGAACTTGGGTCTTACTCCAGAATCTGTCTCCTTAACTGTGAGTAAGACAGGACAACTCTATGTGTCTAGACTACCTTATGAAGGCAAAATGGGACAAAGCATGTTTTATTTAGATAAACCAACGTTACTCAGTGCCTTGTCCTGCCTGGGAGCCGTGTGGCATGGCCCTTGCTCACAAAGCATCTAGAATGTAGTGGGCAAGGGGGCAGATCTTAAAACAGTTCAATGAAATCCACTTTTTGTTAAAGTTTATTTCTGAGAGAGGGGGCGTGAGTGGGGGGTGAGTGGGGGAGGGGCAGAGAGAGGGAGTCAGAGGAAGTCGGAAGCAGGCTCTGCGCTGTCAGCCCCGATGTGGGGCTCAAACTCATGAACCTAAGCCAGAGTTGGACGCTTAACCGACTGGGCCACGCGGATGCCCCAATTAAATCCACTTTTTAAAGGACTAAGAGTTGGAGGTAAGTGTGTACCCAAACCAAGAAGGTGCTGCCTGAGCTGAGTTCAAAGATAAGTGGCAGTCAGCTTGTAGAAGACAACCAGGAAGCGTGTTCCAAGTAGATGGAACAGCACGAACACGAGGTTGTCGAGCGGCAGAGAGCTGGTACAGGTGGTTGGGCTGGACGCTTAACCTGACTTGGGAAGCCACCAGCAACAGGAGAGGAGTGTACGCTTAGAGGAAGGGGGACTGTGTGTGTGCAGAAGGGCTTGGACCTTATCCTGAGGGTGAGGTGGGGAGTGACGGGGCACGATGTTCTGGATCAGGCATTTGGCTGCTCTATGGAAGACGGACTGGGAAAAGCAGTGGGCCAGGTTGTCAGGTTGCTTTAAGCGATGAGGTGGGGCTGGAGAGGTACTTATGGTCAGGGAAGAGTATGGTCAAGGAAGATGGCTTAGAGGCCGGAGGTAAACCAGGCACCTGATTTGCTTTTGGAAGAGGCGATGGGAGGGGGGCAGCTATGGTTATCCCGGGTCTCTAGCTTGGGGAAGGGGAGTGTTAGGATCCTACTTAAAAGGGAGGAGATCGGGGCACGAGGTTTGAGTTTGAGCTGCTGGGGGACCCACAGGGGGATTTGCCCAACACACGGTTGGGTGTGACCTCAGGGGAGTGGGTGTGCACCTGTAGCCTGGCAGCTTTCCCTCACCGTTATTTGAAATTCATCCATGTTGTTGTGGAGAACAGGAGTTGATTTTTTTCACTGCCCTGTCAAATTCCATGGAATAAGTTCATAAGCGATTGGTTCGTCTATTCAGCTGTCAGTGATCATTTATTTAGGTTGTTTGGAGCTATTTGGAATACTACCGTGGTGAACATCTGACAGTTGCCTTTGGCAGGCATGGGCTTTCATTTTCTTTTGCACACAAAGGGGAAGAATTGCTGGATGGTGGGAATGTCCTTGGACATGTTTCATAGCTATGGCTGGATAGTTTTCCAGTTGACCACTTTATGCGCCTTCCAGAAGGTACGGGGGTTCTTGGTATACTTCATATCTTGACCCAACATTTCAGTCCTGGTATCTCATGACTTTAACATGCATCCGTGAAGATATGCATGGTTCTGACCAATTTCTTGTGTGTTGATATAATGACTGTTTGGATATCCTTTTCTCCCCACCTGCATGATATGTCTTTGTCTTGTTTTCTTATTAGGTTCTTTTTCTGATTTGTATCTGAAAAAGTCCTTTCTCAGATATGGACTGCATTCCATTTTCACTCTTACAGGTGTCTTTTGAGTAGAAGTTTTTAATTAAAAATTTTTTCTTTTAGTGTTTTTATTTATTTTTGAGAGAGAGAGAGAGAGAGAGAGAGAAACAGAGTGTGAACAGGGGAGGGGCAGAGAGAGAGAGGGAGACACAGAATCCGAAGCAGGCTCCAGGCTCTGAGCTGTCAGTACAGAGCCCGATGTGGGGCTCGAACTCAAGAACTGTGAGATCATGACCTGAGCCGAAATTGGACACTTAACCGACTGAGCCACCCAGGTGCCCCTGGAAGTCGTTAATTTTAATAAATTGTAGTAATGACAGCAGTGAAATAAAATGTCTTTATTAAAAATGGACTGAAGTGGTATTTTGGAGAGAGGACACCTAGTGCTATGGCTAGTATGATTTTTAAGGGAATTAAAAGCTCCCTGGTTTCATGAGTGGACGAAGGAAACAGCCTGAAGTGGGTTTTGAGTCTGAGAACCTCTATTGGGCAGGTCCCCAGTCCTCAGTCTGTAAAAGGAAGGGGAGCTGTCAGCCTGGCTTCTTGGGGTGTCCACAGGGCCCGGTGAGCTCACATGGGTGAGAGGACTCCAAAGAGAGATGTTGGTGCTATTCTCAGAGGCTCTGCTCAGGGCCTAAAGGCAGAGGAGAGGCCCCAAACCTGCCTCCTCCCTGGCCGTGGGGGCGGGCCTGGGGGACGGGCATGGAGGTAGACAAGGGTGTGGCAGGGGACAGGGGTGGGCCTGGGAGACAGAGGCATGGGGTGGGGACAGGGGTGGGCTTGGGGGACAGAGTCGTGGCAGGGGCTGCTGGAATAATCTAGGAGGGCGTGTCTCAGGTTGGGGGAACTGGAACACCCCTGCTCCCTTCTCTTTCCTAGCGTCTCCCCCTTCCCAGAGAGAGGACACTTCCAGGATGCCTGGGTGGCCTGCCCACCACTTGATGCCCAGTTTGATGGGGCTCGGGGCTCATTCCCACAGGCCAGCAGTCATGCATGAAACCCACCTTCATCCCGCACACCCCCATCTCCCACCACCTCCCCATCACATGCTGTGCTCCAACCACACTGACCTTTCTGTTCTGGGAACACTCGGCCACTTCCTGCTTTTGCCCAAACCATCCCATCAGCCGCAGATTCTCCCCAAGCCCATATATCCTCAAGCCTTCTGTCGTCTGTCTCCCCTGTATGGTGGCCTCTTTCTCTTCCCACCCCGCCTTGCTCTGTATTCCCTAAAGCTCTGCGTGAAGCTGGGTCACACGGCAGAACTGGGGTCGAGTCCCTCTCAGTCCCGCCAGCAAATGCTAGGGGACGTGGACCTCACGTGGTTTGTTGCATCCCCACGGCCTGGAGTTGTGCCTGGCGCGGAGGAGGAGCTCATGAGCACCGAAGGGGCGGGGGGACCCAGACACTTGCCAAAAAGGGGGTCCTCTGCAGTCGGAGGCCGAACAAGTTGGCCGTGACAGGGAGCACCTCACATTTACAAGAGATTGAGGAGGGGGATGTTAAGCCCTTAGAGGGCCAGATTGAGTTTCCTAGGATGTCCCCAACTGTGTTTACTTATCCTTCATAATTCTTGGGCCTGGGTCAGTTATGGAGGAGGGGGCCCATACTTGGTCACATTTCCTGGCTCCGGACAGGAATCTGCCCCCCCCCCCCCCCCCCCCCGGGCCACAGGTTGCCATAAAGGCCTCCGTCCCCTGCAGGCTTAGGGGAGCACAAGCTGGCCTTTTGCTAGGGGCAGGTGTCAATGCAGAGTGACTCCTAGGTGTCTGGGTAGATCCTGGTCACCTGCAACTTTGTTCTCAGCGCCCCGCCCCGGTGGGGCTTCTCTGGACAAGTCCGAGCAGAAGGCGCTGCCTTTTCAGCCACCTTGGTGACCACGTGGAGTCGCGGCCTGCACGGGGTCGAGGCAGGTGAGCTCGGGGGCCCAGGACAGAACTTGTGGCTTCTGCCCCGGGGTTGAGCACCACCCAGAATGCAGCCTGCGGGCCAGGCCGTTCCCATCCTGCACCAGGCTGGGTGCAGAGGCCTGACAGGCAGCACAGAGGCTCGGGAGGCGTCAGGGGCTGCCTCTTGTGAGCCGGTGACTAGGGGGGAAGAGAGGGGGCCCTTCCAAGCCTCGGTGTCTCTCGTGGGGAAGGGGTTGTTCCTTTCCTAGGGCTGGTCGTGAGGGTTCAGTCAGAAACCATGGCCCTGGGACAGGGGAAGCGAGAGGTGGTGGCCTCACAGTGAGACGGTGGAGATGCCCCCTGTGCCACCCAGTGCGCTCTGATGATCACACGAGGAGTTTTCAGCTGGGCCTCTGGTACATTGAAGTTCTTCAGTTATTCAGTGACATGATTTTGCTTTAGACTCTCAACCATGCCTGCATATTGGCATCACCTGGGGAGCTTTTGAAAAAATGTAAAAAAAAAAAAAAAAAAAAAAAAAAATGGGGCACCTGAGTAGCGCTCAGTCAGTAAAGCCTCCGACTTCGGCTCAGGTCACGATCTCACGGTTTGTGAGATCGAGCCCTGTGTCGGGCTCTGTGCTGACAGCTCAGAGCCTGGAGCCTGCTTCGGATTCTGTGTCTCCCTCTCTCTCTCTCTGCCCCTCGCCCACTTGTACTCTGTCCCCCTCTCTCTCAAGGATAAACAAAAATTAAAATAGATAAATACTCTGGCTTGCAAAAGATAGATGGGCAGGTAGATTCATACGGAGATGTACATGTCTAAGGCCTTCTGGCTCCACAACTTGCTAGCTCTAACTTAGGCAACTTAACCTCTCTGAGCCTCTGTTTTTCCATCTGTTATTGCTACTCAGGTACCAGGCGAGGCTCTTGGAGGTACCCTCACTCATGTAATGCTCTAATCCCCCGAATAAGTTAGGAGGTAGGCAGAAGTAGAAACTGAGGGAAGCGAACGTTAACTTGCCATTGATTGTCGTCATAGCTGGTATGCAAAGTGGATTCGGGCTACCTCCTGTGGAGGTCATGCGTTAACCCTATGAGCAAACAAAGGAATCTCTTAAAAACTCCTGTAAAATCGGTCCGGGAGCAATTCTTAGGGAATCTGGTGCCCTCCAAGTGGCCCCGGGGATTTCTTGATGCTGTGACTAAAAAGGTCCTGCCTTGGGCGCTCTGCCCTCTAGTGGCAGATGCAGGAAGTGCGTCTGTTCCCGACCACGGAGCCTCTTGGGGGGGGGGGGGCCGGCGGGGGGGGGGCGTGGACAAAGAGCCCTGGATTCAGTTAGAAAGTCCCTTCATTCACTAGCAATGACGCCATTGGTTCATCTCTCTCAGCCTCAGTTTCCTCACATACTTTGCCTCCGACCTGCCCTCCACCCCCTGCATGCCTTGTGGGGTTGGCTGCAGCAGTCCCCTGCCCGCCTCCCTGCCATAAGCCATCAGTCCTATCCGCTCCCATGTTGTCTGGCTAACCAGCAGATCTGATCGTTGCTCTCAACTGTAAAGACCCTGCGGGGGTCCTCGCAGGGGGAGACCTAACATTTCCTAAAGGTCTGGCCCAAGCTGGAAGCTTGCCACGTGAGACCCCCCCAGCCTGCTAGCTAGCCTCATTTTGTGCCCCCTTTCCCTTGCGTAGACCGCAGCGGGCATCAAAAGTAGTGGGCCTTGGCTGTGGAAGTGATGGGCTAGGGAAGGCAGCCAGCCACCCAGGGGCCAAGAGCTAGGACAGAATGTCCTGAGTGGGGGGGGGGGGGGGGGACTTTGCATATGCCTTCCCCCTCCTGGAATGCCCTTCTTCGCTATCTCCAGACGCACACCCATCCACATAGCCTTTAAGACACCCTTGATCTCCCCTCTTCTGCAACACTGCCTCTTGGCGCCCCAGGCAGCTAACTGCTTCCTCCTCTCCTGTCACCACTGGGTTGAAATCTCCACCGGCTACACGGGTCATGCCCGTGACCTTGCGTGTTTCCCACCTGTGGCTCCCCTGCGAGACTGGGAGCTGCCCCAGGCAGAAGCTCTTTCAGTCTCAGCAGCCTCTCCCCTGCCCCAGCGAGGTGCTCGGCACAGGACAGGCCGCACTGTTTGTGAATGAATGAGTGGGAATACTACAGATGAGGACGGGTTCCCAGGCACGCAGACGTCCTGGCTGGGGGCGGGGGTCTCCTGCTGCCCCCTCTTTATCTCCTTCCGGGTGCAGGCTCTCAGTGCTGCCCAGGGCTGTGCCTGGCCGGACCCTCCTCACCATTGCAGGCTGAGATCGGCTCTGGAATGTAAGCCAGAATTAGGAGCAAACCACTGATGACTCCGGCTTGACTCCAGTGAGATATGAACTGAGTAAACGTTGAGCCGAATGAATTTTTGATTACCACTTGGGCATTGTGAATATTTCTGTCTCACTCGCCCAGGGTTTTTTTTTGTTTGTTTGTTTTTTGGGGGTTTTTTGCCCCCAACTCAAGCATGAAATACACTGAACAGTTCCTTTTGGAGAGCCTGGCAGCAGCAGGCAGGACCTTTGGAGGAAAGTAATGTTGGAAATTATCAGCATGAGAAAGGAAACTGACAGGCCTCTTCAGGCAGAGGTTTTAGCCTCTCTTCTATAATTAAAATTCACTTTAAATTTCAGGGCTGCATCAAGATTGAAGGGAGGCTTGTACCCTGTAACATAATCACATTTTAGAGCTGATGGTTTTTGTTTTTGTTTTTGTTTTTTTTTAGGGAAATTTAATGGAGAGGGGGTTTTAAGGTCAGTTGTGATGTTTAAAAACATCATCAGCTTGCGCATTGGGGGCCTACCCTGGGGTTGTCATGGGGGGGTGATGTAAAGTTAAACTGGGTGAGAAGCCTGCTTTTAAGCAGACAGCGGTAAACTAGGTATAAAGACAAGTAGAATGGTCTCAGGACCCTCTAGGAAAGGGGAGCAAGTTCAGAGCCCCAGCAGGTCAATCCTGGATAGCTTCTTAGAGGAGGGTGGTGTTCTAGGCAGGCCTTGGAAGTCCATAGGCTTTTTTTTTTTTTTTTTTAATGTTTATTTATTTTGAGAGCGCGAGCAGGGTGGTAAGGGCAGAGAGAGGGAGAGAGAGAATCCCAATCAGGTTCTCTGCTGTTAGCACAGAGCCCAACACGGGGCTTGAACCCACGGGATGTGAGATCACGACCTGAGGCGAAACCAAGGGTCAGACGCTTAGCCAACTGAGCCACCCAGGTGCCCCCACGAGGCTTTCAATATGAGTTACCTGGGGCTGGGGAAGGGCAGCCCAGGCGGAGGGAACATGGCGAACAGGGGCTCCGATGCCAGGGAGCCCTTAGCTGGGCCAGACTGGGCCTGAGGAAGGGGAAGAGGACAGGCTTGGCAAAGGAAGTTGGGAGACAGGTGGGAGGGTGTAGACTGTCACTCACACAGCAATGGCTGGCCTTAGGGCGGAAGAGCCGTTGTCACTGGGGCCGTGGGAACCGCAATAGACCTGAACCTGCCAGCTGGGGCACAGCGGGCGTTCATTCCTCCTCCTTGAGCCCAGAAGGCACTTTATGGGGGGTTGGTTACTTTGCGTTGGCGGGACGCAAAGAAAGGAGGCATCCAGCTCCGTGTACCTCCACCCCCCCAACCCCTGCCTGTTGTTTGAAGCCTGACTGGGTCTGAGCAGTGTAAGAGGAGGGTGGCATTTGAGACCATGCTGGCAGGGCACACTGGCAGCAGCCGAACTCCAGGTCTTGCTCACAGCTCTGTGTGATTTTGCGACGTAACCTGAGTCTCCGTCCCGTATCTGCAGGGTGATGGCCCAGAGTAGCTGGGGCAGATCCTAAGCACTGAGGCAGTCTGAGCAATAGAGGAAGCCTCCTGCAACACTCAGAAGAACCGTGCCTGACAAACAGCAGGTGCCTGGCAAGCGTAGACTGCCACTGCTCTGCGGGCTTGGTGATCACGCCTGTACTCTCAGCATCTCCAAGACATGGCGCCTTCCCATGCACTCCAGGCACGTGGCGCTCCCAGGCGCTGTGTCTTCTAGAATAGCCGGAGGGGTCTGCCAGGTAGTGCCTGTCACCAAAGAGGGGAAATGAGCTCAGCGGGAGGCGACAGGGCATTGTTGCACAACCTTATGGAGATGTATACTCAAGGCTTTTGATGATGGCCCGCTCCCAAGGCTGCTTAGCAACAGGGACGGGCCCTTGAAGGTTCCAGGTGAGCTGACACCTGTGTGTGCTCTGGGTGCGGATCTGTAGTCTGAGCTGGGATGTCTCAAGGATGGCGTCTGCCCATCCCGGGTCCCTTTCTCCCAGCCCTCCATGCTTTTCTTGAACTTGATGTCCTACCTCAATGGATGCGTGGGGAGAGGGGAGGGAGCTGGGTATCCACCTCTGCTACAGGACGGGCGAGCGGTTATGGGGGAACCAGAAGCTTCCAGAAGGCTTGTTTCTGGGAGCTCAGATCCCATGTCCCCCATGGCTTCAAGGCAGCTGCCCGTCTGGTGAGGGTGTGGGGCCCTGCACCGATGTGGGGGTGCAGGCTTCTCAAAGACCTATGGGATCCCTCAGAAGGGGAATTTTCAGACTCTAACCCTCCATTCTTAGAAACTTAAAAGTAGGTGTGTTTCTCAAAATAGTTTCCTCTTTCCCCTCTGGTAGATGTTTCTAGGGCATGTTTGGGGAGGCAAGGTGGCCTTCCAGGGAATGCCCTACGTGGACTGTTGTGGAGAACACCGCGGTGGCATTGGGGAGAGACAGTCCTGGGCTTAACTCCTATAATCTTGGGAAGTCACCTGCTCTCTCTGTGTCTCAGTTTTCTCATCTGTAAAACGGGATCCTAACAGACCTGCCTTCCCAGGTCACCGTGCAGACTAACAGAATGCACATAAAACACTAACACTCTTTCCTTCTGTGATTTCCTGAGTGCCTAAAACCAGTGGGGTGCTTGGGGGTCCCGCTGCGAGCAAGACAGCCTCTGCTCCCAGAGTCTACTTTTTTGGGGAACGGGATAGCTTCTAGCACAAAGCTCTCAAATGATACACACTACCTGCTGTTAACCAGAATTAGTATTATTTAAAGCCAACCTCATTCTCCTCTCACCCTCCCGCCACCCCTCCTCCAAAAGGCAGTCAAACTGCAAAAGTCCGAGAAGAATGGAGTCCCCAGCAACATGGTGCATCCTACTAAAGAGTTTGCTTGAGGTTTCCATTAATCCGTGTTTAACATATAAGCGGATTATCTGAGCAGAACTGGGATTTTTGTGCGGAATGATTTGCCTGCCCCTGGCCTGGGCTGCTGGCCTGTGACCCTGCCTTTGAGGCTCTGTCTATTCCTTGTGTTGAAATTCCAGGAGGCCCATGGTGGGCAGGTGCGGGCAGAGGGAGAGGGCTTCTATAGGTGGAATAATGTGTTCTCAGAGACATCTGTGAGCACAAACGTGCTTCTACCTTGATATTCAAGGGGCTCCTGCAGTAAACCTGGCTGTCCCCCATCCCCCACCCCTCCCCGGTCCCTGCCCCTGTCCTGTAGACCCACCTCCGCCAGCATCCGGCTGTCCTACAGGGTCTAAGGGAGGAAATGAAACAGCAAGAGGTGTGGGGATCTGGGGACAGCCAGGCAGGGGCGCCGTGGGAGGGTGTGCCTCTGGAGAGGAGGCTTTTTATCACTGACGTTTAAAATTTCTGGCCAGTGGTAACCATGAGTAGTGCAACTTGTATTAATATTTTTAAAGTTTATTTATTTTGAGAGAGAGAGAGAGAGAGAGAGAGAGAGTGTGTGTGCACGAGCTGGGTAGGGGCAGAGAGAGAGGGGAGAGAGAGAATGCCAAGCAGGCTCTGCAGGATTAGCACAGAGCCCGACATGGGGCTTGAACTCACAAACTGTGAGATCATGACCTGAGTGGAAACCGAGAGTCGGATGTTTAACTGACTGAGCCACCCGAGCGCCCTGACTTGTCTTAGTTCTTACTTTGGGAAATATACGTAACATAAAATTTACCATTTGGAGCATTTTTTTTTTTTTTTGAGACAGAGCATGAGCAGGGGAGGGGCAGAGAGAGAGGGAGACACAGAATCGGAAACAGGCTCCAGGCTCTGAGCCATCAGCCCAGAGCCTGACGCGGGGCTCGAACTCACGGACCGCGAGATCGTGACCTGGCTGAAGTCGGACGCTTAACCGACTGCGCCACCCAGGCGCCCCTCCATTTGGAGCATTTTTGAGAACGCAGTTCAGTGATATTAAGGGCATTCCTACGTTGTTGTGTAGCCGCCATGACCATCCGACCGCAGAACTTTCTCATCTTCCCAGACTGAAACTCTGTTCCCTTTACACGCTAACTCCCCATGCCCCCCACCCCCCACCCCCAGCCCCCGGCAAACCACTGTTCTGCTTCCCATCTCTGTGGATCAGGTGACTCTAGATCCCTCCTGTAAGTGGAATCCTAGCATCTGTTTTCGTTTTGACTTCCGCTTAGCACAACGCCCTCAAGGTTCATCGGTGTTACATAGCGCGCATCCTGCATCGTTCCTCGTCAAGGCCGAATGACGCTCCGTTGTGCGTGCACCCCGAGTCGTGCTTGCCCGTTCATTCACGGGTGGACACTGGGGTGGCTTCCGCCTCTCGGCTGTTGTCAAAAACGCCGCCATGGACACGGGTGCAGGTGCACACTGTCTGCTCGAGTCCTTGCCGTCTGTTCTTTGGTGCACGGGCCCAGACTGGGAACTGCTGGATCCAATGGCAACTCCCTGTTTAATTTTTTGAGGAGCTGCCGTACTATTTTTAAACCGTATCGACAGGGCATCCCTTGATTGGGCCCCCCCTCAGTGCCTCGTCCCTGTACTGTTTTCCTTTATCGTTGCCTGATAAAACCTTGAGCCCGACCTCAGAAGGACTTGCGTGTGCGACCTTTAGGTCTGGGGTATAAAGGGCATCCCGAGGGGTGCCCCTGTCCTGAGACGTGGGCTTCCCCTGGACTCACCAGTGAGGTCTGTGGTTCTGCGGCTGCGGGGGGCCCAGGCAGGGTCCCCAGCTAGGTCCTCTTTCATTCTTGGGGCCTCCCGATGGCTGGCTTCTAACTCCATTGGAGAGGGCCCACCGGTGTGGACTGGGGACTCCTGTCCTCGGGCCCGGGCTTCAACGGGTGGGCCGGTTGGCCCTCCCTCTTAGTGTGGGGGGCAGGGATGCGGGTGCTTCCCATTTCCCTTCTGGCACCGAGGGAAAGGGAACAGTGGAGGTGTCCTCGCCCATCTGCCGGTCCGGGGTGGTCGGTGCCGATTCCAGTGACAGCTCTGCAGCTCGCCCTTTGCATCACGTGGGGCAGAGAACGCCCCTGGGCTCTCCGGGACTCTATCCAGATTCTGCATTGAGTTTGCTTTAAAAAGGCAACTTATTGGGGCGCCTGGGTGGCTCAGACGGTTAAGCGTCTGACTTTGGCTGAGGACATGACCTCGCAGTTCATGAGTTTGAGCCCCGCATCAGGTTCTGTGCTGACAGCTCGGAGCCTGGAGCCTGCTTCGGATTCTGTGTCTCCCTCTGTCTCTGTTCCTCCCCCGTTCACACTCAGTTTCTCTCTCTCTCAAAAATAAACATTAAAAAAGCACTTATTTGAGATCTGTGCACTAGAACACTTATGGTAGAAATCCTACGCTAACTGGGATTGTCCTCATGATAAACTGGCTGGGGGATGGCAGCAAGGTGGGGAGGGGTGGGTAGGAGATGAAACCACATCACCCTGAGTACGAGCTGGTGGTTGTGCAGGCAGGTGAAGGCTGCAGGAGCATTCACTGTACTGTTCTCTCTGTTCTCTGTTTTTGTCACATTTCCCATATTAAGTGTTAAGAAAAACCCAGCCTTTGGGGTGCCTGGGTGGCTCGGTTAAGTGTCCGACTTTGGCTCAGGTCACGATCTCGCGGTTCGTGGGTTTGAGTCCCGTATCGGGCTCTGTGCTGACAGCTTGGAGCCTGGAGCCTGCTTCAGATTCTGTGTCTCCCTCTCTCTCTGCCCTTCACCTTCACCCCGTCTCAAAAATAAGCAAACATTTTTTAAAAATTATTAAAAAAAAAAAAAAAGGAAAAAACCCAGCCTTTCTCTCCACCCCACTCCTGGAAGAAAACCTTTCTGAGCACTTCTTCTGTTTGGACGTTTCCTTTGCGTTCTTTCATTAAATGTTCAACACATGTGCAGTGGGTACGGTTATCCCCCATTTAATAGGTGAGCAGAGGAGCCTTGGTATTTTTGTCAGGTAAGTGGCTTAGCTGAGAGCTGAACCAGGTCTGGCTCCCAGAGTGTTGATCTGCACCCAGAACAGAGAGCCCAGCCCTGTCTCACCAGCCAGGGGTCTGTGCAACCTGGGCCAGGGCTCAGCTTCTGGAAACCCAGTGCCCGGGGAAAAGGGGGGACCCCCAACCCTGTCCCCGTGGCTTGGCCTTTGCCCTCTCCCCTCCCCAGAAGGTTCTGCCCGCAAGGGCCTAGAGATGGGCACCCAGAAAGGTGGAAGGGGCGATTGGCAACTGAGCCTGGGTGGCTCAGCTGCTTCTCGGCAGAGCAGCTCCCTGTGCCAAGCTGGTGCTGCCTCCCCAGGGCGCACTGCCTCATTAGCAGACTTTCATTTCCTGTGTCTTCCCTGGGCTCCTGAACCTTGCTGCTCAAACCTCCCCTCGCCCCCGGGCTCCTGCTTCCTGGCTGTGTTGCGGTCCCAAGCATCCTTGGCAACTTGTTTGTTTGGTGTCCCAGCTCCCTCTTCTGTGCTGTTGGTCTGATGCCAGCTGGTCCCTCTGCAGAGGTATTTTGGTGTTTTATTCCCTCCCATCACCTCTGCTTCCCTCGGGCCTGCGTCTCCCCGGCCAGGTGTCCCTGCTGCTGTCCCTGCTGGCCTCCGAGCCCAGGTTGGCAACGTCCCCTGCACCACCACCAAAGGGGGAGTGCATTTCTCTGGGTCCCGCCAAGGCATGCCCACACCAGCTCGCCCGCATCCGCCTTCCCCCGAGCGGAGAGGGCACCATGCTGTCAAACAGGACCCGGTTCCTGGCATCCTCCTCAGTGTCATTAGCTTGTCAGCCTTCATTACACTGAAGATATTTTTAAACACTCTTAACACATTTTTGCCTTCATTTTAACCCCTCCCCTGGTTAAAACATGGTTGTTCTTCCAGTTAATTTTTCCCCTAAGATCTGACGGCATATTTTCTCAAAATGTTTTCTGAACCTTTAATTCTTTACCACCAGAAATTTGAAAGAACAACAGTCACAAAATTAATAGAACATTCTGCGGGGCTGTACTGTGTGCCCTGTGCCGACGGGGCTGGGGGCTCCTCTGTGAGCCCCAGGAGGCTGTCCGCACCCATGGACACGTGTGTGTCACTACCCTTGTGCTCATCACCAGACAGGCCTGCCAGTGCCATTTTACAGCAGTGGTTGGGGCACTGGGTCTGCCGGGGAACACAATTCCTGTTTCAGGAACCTTGAGTTGGCCATGGCCAGGAGGTGGTATAATGTTAGATAGGATGCCAGCTGGTATAGCAGGTGCCTCCTGTTTCAGCCTCTTATTGTAATAACGGTTTGCTTCTCACGATCTAACGCTCCGGGGTGTGGTGCTGGCCGGTGGAGCATTTTCCGTGTGGCCATTCAGGGACCCAGGCTCCTTCCCTCTATGGCTCTGTCTCCGTGGGGCTCAAGTCGTACACATTCATCCAGTGGATGGGGAAAGAAAAGGGTGTAAGAAACACACCTGCTGCTTGACGACCAGGGTCTGGGAGGGCACGCGTTACTTCCACCAGAGAGGGCCGGTCGCATGCCCTACCTAATGCGGGGGGTTCTAGGAGGTGTCCTTGGCTGGACAGTTACTTCTCAGCAACAACCCTCTCCTGGAGGAGCCACGGTCTTTGGAGGACAGCTGGCCACGTCTGCCATACGCGGGAGTGGGATGGGAAGAGGGTGGAATTGGAAGAGACGCTTCACATTCCCATTGTGAAGAGCGCCAAGTCTTTCACCGGGTTTGGTCTTCAGGTTTTGTGTGTATCCCAACCCAACCCTTGTGCCCTGTGATCAGGAGCCAGGGTCTCGGTGTGGCTGGTTCCCCTCTGGAATGCTGGTTTCCCCAGAGTCTGGCTTGGGATGCATCACCACCTCGCTCCTGGAATAAGCTCCGTGTAGACCGTCTGAATCACACCAAGGGCCTGGAATAGTATGTGGTACTTGGTAGGTGTAACTGATTGTGGTGGCCACCTTGGGAAAATGGTATCTCCTGCCCCATGTGCTGTACCAGTAGAATGTGGCAAAGGAGACATTCTGGACTTTGGAGAACAGGTCGTAAGAGGCCTTCTAGCTTTTGTCTGTCTCTCCTGGGACTCTCTTGCATAGAACCCACCCGCCATGTTCTGAGAAGGCCAAGTGACCCTGGAGTGTCCCGTCTCCCATCCCCAGCTAGGATCCCAGCCAACTGCCCGTGCCAAGTGCTGGCCATGTATTTGAGTGTGCCACTGGGGGCATCTGGCCCGGTTGAACCTTCAGAGGATGACAGCTTCACCCGACATCTGGCTGCAACTACATGAGACCTCTCCGCCCTGACTTGGGAATGACCCTTCCTGACCCCAGCTCTGCAATTCTCCCCACAGAGCCCCCAGCCCAGGCTGAACCATGGCAGCCAGCTCTGGTTGCATATGGGACGCTCAGGAAGGCACCTGTCTCAAACAGCTCTTTCCTCCTCCCCGGTGCCCTGTAGGTTTTATGGACCCCTCTCTTTCAACATTATCAGAAACTCTCTGTAATTTCCTAGAGGTAAGGGAGGATTTCTGGATTTAGAGATTAGTGTGTAGAAAACGAATACATCTTGATGTGAAAAATGCATTGGGTGGTTATCTTCTCCTAGTTTTAGGATCATTGGAAGAAATGAAACATTATTAGGAGGTTTTTCTTCTCTCCTGGGTTCCCCCGATTTTGTCCTTCTTGTTTGATTTCATCCTGATGTCCCCTCTGCCTGCCACTTCCCTTCTGGACCTTTGGGCCTTGGTGGCTCTGTTTGTAGCCTGGGCCAGTTTTCCGTCCTCACAAACGACACCTTGATTTCTGTATCAGGACAACAGCTTTCCTCTCTGGGATATGGCTGGAAGTGGCCTTGTTTCCAACGAATGCTCTGCAGTGAGATATTCAGGGTTCCTTTGTGGGCCCTGTGGGGTAGTTCACTTTCAAAAGCACCCACTGAAGGGGGCCTTGGAATGGGAGATGGGTACCCAGATGCCTCAGCAGTGGAATCCCAGAGCCCTGAGTTAGGGGCAAAGAGTAAGAGGGAGAAACAATCAGTTAGGATTCACTTTCCTTTTCCATCAGCCATAGAATCTGAACTATCAGTGAGCAGTTCCCCCCCCCCCCCCCCCCCGGAGGTTTCTAAAGAACAGTTGATGCTTGGAGATGCTGGGAGTTTCTAATGTTGTCCTTTGTGTGACTATACGAAGTATCTCCTGCAGCACTGAGGGTTCAAGGGTGTGTGCCTCACGTGGACCCCTGCCCCATGTAGATGCCTACGGTCTGAAATAGGGGTTGGGTCAGGTACCAAGGGGAACGGTTGATGCTTCCGGTTCCATTCAAGACAAGCTCTTAAAGGAATAATGCCACGGTCCCTAATTTTCTCTTATTAATTCTCAGGTTTTGCTCTTTGTCATTTCTGGATGTGTTCCTTGGTTTAGGGGAACCCTATCCATTTGCAATGATTTTTATTTTTTTTATTATTTAAAAAATGTTTTTAATGTTTATTATTTATTTGAAAGAGAAGACAGAGTACAGGTGGGGAGGGGCAGAGAGAAGAGACCCAGAATCTGAAGCAGGCTCTGGGCTCTGAGCTGTCAGCACAGAGCCCAGCATGGGGCTTGAACTCCCGAATCGTGAGATCATGACCCGAGCCAAAGTTGGACGCTTAACCGACTGAGCCACCCAGGCGCCCCTGCAATGATTTTTAAATGCAGGAGTGCAGATTTCTGCAAGCAATTAAAATTAGCCCTCCAGATGGAACATTACTACCGTCATAATATTATCGTTTTTACTGTAATATATAATTTTGCATAAAATTTTGTGCGAAACAATCAAAGGAGACTAGAATCAGGTGATGTTATTTCAGTAGGAATTCAGATGGCTCTTCCTACAACCTATAAAACTACTCGGAACCACAAGTAGCTCGTTAACACCCACATCGTGTGGGACAGCAATGATACCACGTACATGCTGCCTGTGAATGGGGTTTGATTTTAAATGATGGGTACAGTCCAGGTGCTTCTGTTTCGGGGCAAACTTCCTGGCTCCCTTCCCCCTGTTACGAAAGCAAGATACCCGTTAAGGGATGTGGTGAGACTTGAACTTGTTGTGACCTTCCCGCTCAGAAGCCAGACAGCAGGCGTGACAAGGGACGCAGGTTAAGTGGGGAAGGTAAGGGTGGCCTCCAGGATGGATAAGACAGGCCAACAGTTGTGAACTTGACCCCACATTGGTATATAGATTGTCATCCTGTTCCCTTCAGAAGTGGGAAGAGAATGGGAGCCCATCATTTTTGCCTGATTTTTGCAGCCCGCCGTTTTTGCCTAAATAGGGGGCAGGGGCACTCTGGTGTCTTGAAGTAAGGGTTAAACTTGGCCACACTCCATTTGCATAAGTAGAAAGAAGCCAAGCCCTGTTGCCTTTGAGGATGCAGTGATGCGAAAGGTTTCTCTAGACCAGCAATTCTGAGAGCAGTATCTGCCACTTGACTGGAAGATTTAGGGGCTCCTCCTGAAGCATTAAAAAAAAAAAAAAAAATCCTCCCTGGTTCTTGCGGGCAATGATGTACCTTCAGCTAGCTCCAAAAACTTCACATGTGGAAGTTGGGAAGGGTTACTTAGGACCTGAGCTAGCAATTAAGAGTTTCTGTGATGAGACTTTTTATTTGTAAACTAAAATTCATGAGCTTCTAGCTTCTAGAGCTTGAAGGCCCTAATTCAGGATTCTGTAAGAAGTTTGGATTCCACTCAGCAATGGGTGATAATGCACCCAGTTCCTACCCACACATAACATGCATGGAGAGTTGGAATTCTTTTGACTTAAAGGAAGTGTGCTTTATGAGTGTACTTTCTGTTGTCTGAAAGGGTCACACTTTTTTAAAAAAAAATTTTGTGTCCTTTTTTTTCGAGAGAGAGTGCAAACGGAGGGAGGGGCAGAGAGAGAGAGGGAGACACAGAATCTGAAGCAGGCTCCAGGCTCTGAGCGGTCAGCACAGAGCCCGAAGTGGGGTTCGAACTCACGGACTGTGAGATCATGACCTGAGCCAAAGTCGGGTGCTCAACTGACTGAGCCACTCAGGTGCCCCGAGATGGTCACGCTTTTTAATTGCTGCTGTTCTTTTCACACATATTTTTTTTTAACTTTTATTTTTTTTAAGTAGGCTCCATGCCCAATGTGGGGCTTGAACTCATAACCCTGAGGCCAGAAGTCACATGTTCTACCAACTGAGCCAGCCAGGTGCCCCGTTTTTTATTTTTATTTTTTTATTTAAAATTTTTTTTTTAATTTTTATTTACTTTTGAGAGAGAGAGACAGACAGAGAGTGATTAGCGGAGGGGCAGAGAGAGAGGGAGGCACAGAATCCAAAGTAGGTTCCAGGCTCCGAGCTGTCAGCACAGTGCCTGACGCGGGGCTCGAACTCATGAACCGTGAGATCATGACCTAAGCTGAAGTCAGACACTCAACTGACTGAGCCACCCAGGCACCCCTCCATTTTTTATTTTTAACTGAAGTCAAGTTGACGTTGTACCGCATCATGATTCAACAGTCGCACACATTACAGTATCCTTACCAGTGATCATTGGTCACCACACCAAGTTATTGCGATATTATTGATTTTATTCCTTAGGCTGAACTTTTTTTCATCCCCATGACTTATTTAAGAGACACATGGTATATTTTCGTCTGAATAAATCACACTCCTGCCCCTCCCCACCCTGCCCTCCATTTGCTATTCAGTGATGCTTCGTTTCTATCACGGAGTCCTTGGTGCCCTGGGATGTGGGGACGGATGAGGCTAGGGGAGCCTCAGGTGCTCTTAGTCCTTCTTTGTGGGCCGTGGTGCAAAAAGATAAAAAAGCAAAAGGTGCGGGAACGTGTGCCCCTGATCAGACTAGGGAGCGGCAGTCAGCACCGGAAGGGATGGGGACCGAACTAGGAATGTGACCTTCTGCATCATTCAGTAGCTCTGGGTTGCATTTGAAGATGGGTCACAGTTTCCTCGTTGTATTTACTTCTGGGGCGTCCGTAGCTCTTTGTCTGTGGTGGGGCAGGTTTCATACACCACGTGCATGCCTTCGTATTCCACTTTTTTCGTTACCCTTTCTGTTTTCTGTATCTCTCTTTGGTAGTCGGGATTCTTCCTTGGTGGTTCAGTGGCCCACTGAATCACTGGTGACTAATGTGATGGGGCATTTCAACGGCTTCCTGAATCTGCCCTCACCCCCTCTGCTTATGAAATTTCCCCTTGACACCAGTGGAGCGAGGAGAATTGGAGACCTGCCGTCATGACAGGGTTATGGGGCACATTCCCTGTGCCAACGCTGTCCTGCCCCAGAGATCCCAACGGGGAGAAAGAAGCCTGTCGTACTAATACCATTTTCTCTTTGGTAAGAAACTGGAGGTGGAAACTATACGTGTTCTTAAGATCTCTGAGTGTTGATGGCTTGTGGAACCTTAAACAGAGAAGAGTCCTGGGAACAGGACACACTACACCCTTTTGCTGTTGGTATTTCATACCAGCGGTTCTCAGTTGCTCTGAGGCTGGAGGACGGTGTGAAATCGATCACCGTGGATAATCCCAGATTTGCATTTGGAATACAGAGGTGTCTTTTCTCAGAATCCCACGGAAAACCAGCCTCCCTGCGTGCCCGGCTCCTCCTGCTCCTGTCTGGTTCTCCCGGCTGGGCGGTGTTGGGAGGAGTCCCTGAGTCACCATGTGGAGCGGCCATCTGTGCCTGAGCGATCACGGTCTGGAGCTATTTGGGTGTCTGTCTTTGGCTTGAAAAGGAGTCTGCGATGAGCCCAGAGCGGCTTCCTTAATTCAGTGCAGTGCTCTTTCCCCTGTTCCAGAAGGAGGAAAGAGCTTTTGGCGTGAGAATAGTTGCCCCAGCCTTGCGGGGGAGGGGGTGCTCTATGCTCGGCGTGCGTGGGGAGGGGTGCGCGAACAGAGGTGGAGAGGTCCGCATGGCCAGAGATGCATGTGGGGCAGTGACCGGGCTACAGTGGGGAGGGGGCGGTCTCCTCCCAAGGAGAATGGCTGGCAAGGTTGGAATTGTCCAGAGCCAAGTCCCGGAAGGAACGAAGGATGTTTCTGGAATTTCTGTTGGTGATTATCTAGTGTTGCGAGCTGGGACTTAAGAGAAGTAAAGTAAGAGCCCACCTGGTAGAGAGGTTTTTCCTACCCGTATCCTTTTCCTCACCCTAAAAACAAAAGCAAGCGATATACTTAGGGTCCATAAAATAAGTAGGATCTGACTCCAAAGTGGTCCCAAATGAGAACACTTGACTCAGGCCAGCAGGACCCAAACCTGGCCCCTCGCTGTGTCCTTTTTGAGAACAAACCATAAAATGCAAATGGGGACCCCCAGGGCCAAGCCCTGAACAAACGGGCCACCTTTGAGCCTCCTCTGTCCCAGGCCCTGGCTTGGAGCTGGGCCTGGAGGGGGATGGGCCATTGCTGTCATCCATTTTGGGTCCACACACCCAACGTGGTCTCATTTCAGGGTGTGGTGGTGTTTTTTTTAATGTGTCCTTGGTGTATGTCTGCTTAAGTTGGGTGAAACCTGCAGATGGGCCGTCGCGGTTGGTAAACTGGCATTTGGAGACCATTTGGCAGCAGATGGGCAGTTAGTTGAGGGTGGCCTCGTCCCTGGGACAGTGGGGACCACTGAGGGTCTCTGAAGAATGCCCCGGCATAGCCCCAGCGGGGCTAAGAAGGGGTGGGGGGTGGGGGTAGCAGGCATCCACTGTCAGAGGAGTGGGCGGGGCGTGTGTGAACCGTTTTGGAGGAAGAGGGTCTGAGCCTGGACGGAGGCAGGTGCTCGAAGGCCCGATCTTACAGACAACCTCTTCCTCCTTCCTGGAGCTTTCTGGTCCTTAGAGAAAGCCTATCAGCCTCAGCCACTTGCTTCTCAGGACCCCCAACCAGCCCAGGGTGCTAGGATGGGTTGCCTCACATCCATCCAGCCTGTGCCCACCCCTGGTTGGGTTCAAACGTACCCTCCCCAACTAGCCAAGGTGCGAGAAGGAATTAGCACACCCAGCCACACAGGTGCCCACAGTCCCCACTGAGAGATGGCCGCCCTGGGTGGAGTGGTCCCACACTCGGCCTCCCCTTGTTTTTTATTTTTTTATTAAAAAAAATTTTTTTTTAACGTTTATTTATTTTTGAGACAGAGAAAGACAGAGCATGAACGGGGGAGGGTCAGAGAGAGGGAGACACAGAATCTGAAACAGGCTCCAGGCTCCGAGCTGTCAGCACAGAGCCTGACATGGGGCTCGAATTCACGGACCACGAGATCATGACCTGAGCCGAAGTCGGCCGCTTAACCGACTGAGCCACCCAGGCGTCCCTCGGCCTCCCCTTCTTTACGCAGTGCCTCTCTTACCCATGGTGAGATCCTCACGGTCAAGGACCATGTCCACGTGAATCTGACACACTCAGGAACTGTGTTGTGTTTGAAGATCATCAGGTGGCTGACTTCAGGGGGATTTCAGCAAGATTTAGGACCTTAATTCATAATCTTAACAACCTCATCCTGCTCAGCCCTATTAGACGACATTTAAATGCCAGTACTCGCTTGAAATACCTGGGGAGAGCCCTGCTAAATTATTCAGCCCTTAATTGATCTTACAATGCATTTTCAGTGGGATACAGAGTTACCTAGACCCCAGCTCTCAGCAAATAACATGTTGCTAATTTCATGCACATCGAGTTAAAAATGTCACTCCTTGGGGTCTAAATGGCCATAAACTTGTGCAGCTGAGACTCCCCTTGTTTTTGACAGCTGCTAGACAGAGCTAAGGATTTCCTATTTGGCATGATGAATACAAACGGTGGTTCAGATTAGCAGTTTCCAGATCCGATTGATGTTCCTTTTCTCCAAGGAAGGATAAAACAAACACATCTCAAAGATATTAGGAAAAGGCAGTTGGATCTTCACAAAACTTGGATGGAAAATAACTTGATGTTACTGTTAATTTTCACATGCAAGGTATTACCTAAGAAAGAAACCAATATTTATCTGATGGCATTGACTTTTAAAGGAAATGTCGCCCCATGTTAACACTGACACCGTTTTATTGCCTTCTGGGAGCAGTTCTGAAATCTTGAAGCTCCTCCAATTACTTCGGTCCTCCTTTCCATTCAGTGAGTCATTGGGCTGGAACTTAGCTGGCTACGGGGGCTTTGCAGTGTGATAGAGCTAAATCATTTCCCCCTCTGGTACCCTCCAAATTCTCCCAGTGAGAGTTTTTATCACATTGGTTCATTAAGACAATTACAGTAAAATTTATTAATTGCAAAGGTACAGAAGAGAGAGGAACGTGGCCTACAGCAAGCTTTGCAGAAAAGAGCTTGCCTCGTCTGAGCTTTGGAGGATGGGGCTACGGGAGAAGCGGAAGGTGGGCAGAGTGCAATTTTAAATAAAGTACTAGTGTTTTAGAATTGGTGGTATTCTGTTAATGATGTGTAGTTATGACACCTAGATAAACTGGAAAAAAACCCGGAGATGTTGGGGCGCCTGGGTGGCTCTGTCGGTTCAGCGTCCGACTTTGGCTCAGGTCGTTATCTCGCGGTTTGTGGGTTCAAGCCCCGTGTCGGGCTCCGTG
The DNA here is from genome assembly GCF_028018385.1 of Neofelis nebulosa. Lineage (NCBI taxonomy): Eukaryota > Metazoa > Chordata > Mammalia > Carnivora > Felidae > Neofelis > Neofelis nebulosa. The sequence goes on from NC_080788.1 coordinate 136,583,108, forward strand.
CTGACAGCTCAGGGCTTAGAGCCTGCTTTGGATTCTGTGTCTCCCTCTGCCGCCCCCTCCCCCCAAAAATAAACATTAAAAAAAAAAGAGGATGTTGGCTTACAGTTGGGGAAAACACACCCTACCCATCTACCTCCAAAGTGCAGGCAAACCAGGGGAGGGAAGATTTCATGGAGCTTGACAAGGAAGCTCTAACCATAGTTGCCTCCTCTGGGCCATGTAGGATTGCAGGTCCTTGTACTCGGGGCTGTGAATCCTGGTTCATTAGGGGCATCCCTCCCTCTCTGGGCAAGTACTGACCAGTATGTAACTGAGCACACAATCTGCTGTCGTAATTCATTGTAATGATACGAAGCTAACTCCTGCCTCTTGATAGACCTAAAAGCAACCTGAGAACGTGGGTTCCCCTGTTACCTGTCTTTTCCTGTTTATTTCTCTGGGCATTGGTGTTTAGTGCGGGATTCCTACTTTGCAAATACTTTTTGCTTTTGTAACTACTCTTGATACCTGATGTAAACAAGCATGTTTGAGGAGTTCGTGAAAGGGAGGGAACGAATCTCCAATCTCATTGGTACATCTGCCAGTTCCCCACCTGGGAGGCAAACCTGGGAAACGGGGGTGAAAGCCTAAAGTGGAAATGATTGTCTTGGAAGTATCTCCATTTCACAAGACAGGAGGACGTCCTACAAGGTATCTAGTAAGTAGCAGTCCTTGCTTCACCAGCGGTGCAGGGGGTATAGTGAACAGAAAATTCTGTGGCCTCATCCCTCAGTCTCATAAGGAAGGGACAGAAATTACCTGCCTCTCACAGTTGAGTTACCCGGCAACACTTGGCGAATTAAATCAACAAACGTCGCTTTGACCTTATTGCGTGCCTGGTGCTATGCTAGGAGCTGGCAGCACCAAATGGAAGAACACAGTGTCTTCAAGGAACTGGTGCTCAGGGTCTAGTGATAGATCGCTGTTTACAGCTGTGCAGGTTGTGCACTGCACAACCCTAAGGGCTCCATTCAAATCTTAGACATGGAGGATTTGTCTCATTGTTATGACAATATTCCAGTAGGTAGAAGCAAAATGTCTTCAGGAAGGGGCTAATATAAGCCTGAATGAGAAAACAATTTCAGTACATCTGACAGTGGTCAGAGTGGACATGTGTGTAAAAGGAGCCCTCTGTGTGCCTGAGGGAGTCCGGGAAGGGTGTGCAAAGAGCAGTCCTTTGGAAGACCATCCCCCTGAGCAGAGAGACCATGTTTTGTAGCAGCGTAGAGATTGTGTTCAACATTCAGACTGCTTGGGTTCACATCCCAAACGTACCCCTTACTGTGTGACCTTGGACAAGTTACTTAAACCTCTCTGTGCCCTACCTGAGTTGCTGCTAATTCTGCAATACCCCCAGGATGTGTATCCGGCCAGGCAGGTGGTTTAGTAGGAACGAAGCGTGAGGGCAGGGAGTCATCTCAGCCCTGCTCATGTGGACTGATGAATTCATTCTACCTCCCCAAATTGTCCAGCCTTTTCCTAGGGTGCAGACCACACAAAGGCCAAATACACCTGCTGATAACAAAATGTATTGTGTTTTCCTTTAAATAGCAATGCTTAAAAGTAAAAGAGAAATATGGACAAATATATTCAAATTCCTCTAGGTCCATTGCCTGGTCTCCTTCATGATGGGCTAATAAAAGTCATGGGATATATGGCTCCATCACATTTAGGCACTTTATAGTTTGCTGATTGTGGTCCACAGATAACATTTATCAACTTATACTCTTGTTCCAAGGGACAAGGGCAAAGCTGAACAAGATAAATGTCCGCTGGAATAAGTAAACCATATGTCAAAAGCAGGACATAAAATGGGTTACCCTGGCTTCTAAAAATACCTCTATGGGGCAGGCAGAATTACTGAGCGCTAAGTGTAATCATGATTGAGTATAGCCACTCACTTCCTGATTGTCATGGTCCTGAAATATACTGAGTTTTATATCCACAGTCTCAACTTTTTCCTTGCCTGGGTGTGCCTCCTTAGTGACAGCCCCAGAGAGAGGTCCAGATCCTTCCCGTCTCCTATCAGGGTCTACATACTGCAATCCAAACCCCCAGCCAGATCACGAAGGTGGATGTTTGAGAAATTTGAAAATGTGATTCTTTTGGAGGTTAGCTGGGAAAATGATCACAAAAGTAAGAGAAACTCCCAAATCTCAGTAGCTTCACCAGTACGAGTTCACTTTTCATCCCACAAAAAGCCGCCGTGCGTGTGCAGCAGGGAAGCTTCCTGAGCGGTGACCCAGGGACCCGGGCTCCTTTCTGCTTTGCCATCATCAACAGGTGGCCTCCAGGGCCCCTGTGAAAGGTGAGAGAGGGTGGAGAAGACATGCCTATTTTCTGAAGCTCTTTGGGGGCAAAAGGGACCATGGCACTTGTGGCCTGGCTGATGAGGTCCTCTGGTGGGCAGCTGTTTCTCTGCGGCCGTGGCTGCTGTGCCACGGAAGGGGAGCCCGGGTCTGTGGCAAGCCCCCCCACTGTCTCGGCCAGCAGGCGGGTGTGAGCAGTGAGCCCTCCTCCTCCCCCAACACACCCCACCTTCCCGAGTTAGTTCAAAATAGCAGACTATCTGAAGCTCCAAGAGTACTGGCTGGAGTTTGAGGTTCTAGAAAGTAAGTTAGAGAATTGCCCCCGAGTGTTCTGGATGCAATTAGGGCCAGCCTTTAGCCAAATTTCCAAGGAGGCGTCTTCTCTCATCTATACCTCCTTTCTTCTACATCCTTCTAACACTCTTCTCAGCAGACTCTGCTAGAAATTTCCATTTGGGTGCCACACCCCCACCCCCTCCCCATATGCTCTGTTCCTACATTACGTACGTAGCTTCTCTGTCAGCCACACTACTCATTCTTTGAGTGCTGTTAATGCTCAGTATTAAGAGGTAAAGCTGATGGGGCTAATTTATACTAGTATGTAGTTGACTGACAGCTCTTTTTCTCTGGAAAGTGAATTACATTTAAAAAAAAATATATATATATACATACACACACACACACTCAGTACTCTCTTTAGTGCTGGGGGTCCTGTGCATGTCCTCCCTGAGCAGAGAGGAACACAGTACAGTGATGAAGGGCCAACTGAGTACAAACCCCTACTTTGCCCCTTGCTGTGTGACTGCGGGCAAGTTACATAACCTCTCTCTGCCCTCAAATCAGCTGTTGCAGACGTTTCCGCAATACCTGGGAGCGGTGTGTGTCCACCCAGGCACCAGATAGATCAGTTAGTCCTTCAGCAGCAAGTCAGATCTCCTCCAGAGATTTGAGAATAGGGCTTAGGAACTGTGTTTACAACAGGGAGGAGGTAAGCATGAAGATTCCGGTGGAAGCTTCTCCACCAGCCCCTGAGTGGTCAGGATGGAGAGCCTGGGGTTGTTTAGCACAGACCTCACTCCGGTGGGGTCCAGCATTCAGGATTGACTACAGTGATAGAACTACTTTGCAGGCAATCCGATACAGCGGAGGCAGCGGAAGTGTGTGTGTGTGTGTGTGTGTGTGTGTGTGTGTGTGTGTGTGTGTGTTGAGATGGCAGGCTTACTCCCAGCGTAGATTCAGACAGAAATGATTTCATGTGAACCAAAGTGCTGAATCGTCACAGGATGCTCATATGGGTTATGTATGCTTGTTGTTCTCATCCACCAGAGGGAATGAGTCAGGATGGAAGGAAAAAAGGGGGGGGGGGGTGAGTAAATGGACCTGGGATTTGAATCTCTGACTGTATTTGTGGTGGTTAAATGGAGTCTTCTGGGTTTATTTGTGTAAGGAAGTAACTTGCTTCGTTATTTACTTGGTGATCCCAGAATGGCAAGCAGTAAGTGGGTTATTGGAAACATAGGAGCGGACTGTGCGCGGGCGGGTGGGGAAGGTCAGGGGAGCCAGGGCCTGGGACCGGGCGAACGCTCTCTGGATCTCTGCAAGGGTGTGAGTTTGTGTTACCTTGGAAGCCTCCTAGGTGGGCTGACTGTTTTAAGATGGCTTCGAGAAGTGAGCCAAGGTGGAGAAACCCCAGGCTGTGGAGCCACGCCCATCTGGCTCGTGTTGAGTTCTGGCTCTCCTGCTTATGGGCCAGAAGGCTTCACACAAGTCCCTTAGCCTTTCTGGGCCTCAGTTTTCTCATCTGCCAGATGGGGATAATGAAACCTCCCCATCAGGTGGTAATTAGGATGAAGTAAGGGAATGACTAACAAAGGTTGCTTCCTTTATCTCCCTACTGGTGTTAATCACGACTATTTATTCTTTCCTTGTTCTGAAGCAGGTTAAAATCTGCCTGTTCTCCCAACAGGAATCCCTCCTGCTGGGAAAATTCGGTTAGTGCAGATGTATGCATGTCTTTCCCTCAGTGTGAGAAAGTGGGGAACTTTGATTCCAGTATCTGTGAATTACAAGTCACTGTTTGGGGGACTAAGTAGATAAGGGGCTGGAGTTTTCTGAGAGATAAGAAGCTACAGATAAAGGAAATCTGGCCCTAGGACCGGCTCACTGAGTCTTGGGGTGAAGCGGGGGGGAGGTGAGTGGGGCTTTGGCTCGGGTTTCTGCAGACAGCGGTGGGGCTGGGTCAGGGCGGCTGGTGGAAAATAGCTTCTTGGCCGATGCTGAGTTAAGGTCAGTCTCCTGGGCTCTTCCCATCCCAGTGGTTCAGTTGCTCTGGGTCATTAAGACACAGAGAGGTCCAGCAAGCTGACCTCAGCAACAAGGGGAGGCGATGCTGCACAGCTGGATGGAGGAATGGGGGGGGTAGGATGGGGGGTGGGGTAGGCATTGCTGGTGCTGTCTGCCCACAACCCAGTTTCCTGCAGAGTCAGAGAAAGCTGGAAGCCATTCGAGGCTGTGAAGCACAGAAAATAATGGAGTTGCAAAGGATGGAAAGGAACAAGGGAGAGAAAATGCAAATGCATTAAATGCAGTTTAGAACTTTTTATTGAAGGATAACATACGTATAGGAAAGCACGCTTCATAGATTTTCACAAACAGAACATACGCATGTCACCAGCACCCTCGATGAAGACACTGTTACTAGCCCCAGAAGGCCCTCCCGGTCCCCTTGTAGTCCGCCCACCCCCCCACCCCCACCCCCCAATGGGGGACCCCCCCCCCCCCTGACTTGTAACAGCATCTTTGTAAGGGCATCTTTAAAAAAAAAATTTTTTTTTATGTTTGAGAGAGAGAGGAGCGAGGGTGGGCAAGAGGCCGAGAGGGGGGGAGAAAGAAAAACCCAAGCAGGCTCCCCGCTGTCAGTGCAGAGCACAATGCTGGGCTCAATCTCCATGCTGGGCTTGAGGACCGTGAGGTCATGACCTGAGCCGAAATCAAGAACCAAAGCCTAACTGACTGAGCCCCCCGGGCACCCCAAGGGCAGCTCTTTTAAGGTAAAATTCCGTGCATGTGCACAAGAGAGTGGCATCATTCTGGCGTCATTGGTTACACGGAATAGCGGACGTGTCCTGAGCCCTCGCTGTATGCTAAGCCTCTTGCACACTTTTACATGCATCCTGTCACTCTGTCCTCTGAACACGTCTGAGAGGTGGGGGCTAATATTAGGCCTGTTTCACAAACAGGAAACGAAGACACGGCAAGGTTAAGAAGCTTGTTTGTCAAGGCCACCCCACAGTTAAGTGACGGAACAAGAGGTTGAAAGCAATGAAGGTCCACCTTGCCGCGTGCCCCTCGGGGGAGGCAGAGGGCACTGGTCATCTGGAGGTGGTGTGTTGGACGCGGAGACGGCGGAAGGACCAAAAGTGATTGTGGGTTTAGTAATTGAAGAAAATCTAAGGCATCAACAGCAAGTATCCACACCGATGCTTGTGCATATGGGAGGCATGTTTATTCTGTGTTCACTCACGGGTTTGAACACCTCTTAGACAAACTCGGAGTTCTCCCCTCTGTTTGAGAATCACTTCTCTGGTCCAGCTCTCTCATTCATCATAGATGAGGAAATCGGGTCCCAGAGAGTGGAACTGACTTACCAAAGGTCAGGCGTTCAATGAATATCAGGGCTGAGACTCAGGGCAGACTCACTGCACAGTGCTCTTTCCTTCCTGTCGTGTAGTGCCCCATTAACCAGCTTCTCTATACACCTATTTCATGGAAAGTCACAGTTGAACTGGATATTTTGGAGCCTGTGTCGGGGCACAGGCCTGGGATCCCCAGCTGCCTGCCCGTGTCTCCACCTCCAGCCTTGGAATCAGGGTTGAGACACTTAATAGAGCTCCAGTGCCCATTTTCCCTCTTTGCCCAGTGAGTGCTGCTCATAGCCAGCATTTTCCCTGCCCAGGTGGAGTCTTGCCCCTTGATTCCCTTCTTCCATTTAGGCTCTTACCCAGCATGCATTTAGAGCCGGCACTCCATGAGTCTCTCCTCTCCTGGCTGGGGCCTGTCTTGGTGGTTTGAATGAGGCAGAACCAGGTCCCTGAAGCTCATGGGTCCCCTGAACCCTCAGTCAGTGGAGAAGGAAAAGGAATCCGTACTTCCTGCCGATGTTTCTTTCCAAAGTTTCCACTAGCTCAGTGTGTTTCCTGCCCTGGGATTGATTATGTGCCTTCATTCTTGGACCAGCAACTATTGAGTACCTGCTGTGTACAAGATGCACTAAGAGAAATAAGACAGGTGTGAATGCTTTGGATAAGATTGTCTGTCAAAGAATCTTCTCAGGGGGCGCCTGGGTGGCTCAGTCGGTTGAGCGTCCGACTTCAGCTCAGGTCATGATCTCACGGTCCGTGGGTTCGAGCCCCGCGTCGGGCTCTGTGCTGACAGCTCGGAGCCTGGAGCCTGTTTCGGATTCTGTGTCTCCCTCTCTCTCTGCCCCTCCCCCGTTCATGCTCTGTCGCTCTCTGTCTCAAAAATAAATAAACGTTTAAAAAAAAAAAAAAAAAAAAAAAAAGAATCTTCTCAGGCCCCTTGTCACACATGATTCTAGGATCCAGGCCCCTGCCCTCCCGGGTTTCATTCTAGCCGCAGCTAGATGTTTTAGGGCTTTGGTTATAAGTGACCAGAACCCAGCCTGGACTGGCTTGAGCGGGCGATGGGAAATGATGGGCTCCTGAACTGGGAGGTCAGGGCTAGCTTTCAGTATGGCTGGATCTAAGGGTGAGTGGGTGGCAACAGCATCTATCCTTCCCTCGTGGCTTCCTTCACAGCACGTCTCTGCACAGAGGCCCTCAGAAGCCCTGGTGTGCGTTTTGACCACTTTGAGGTTTAGCAGGAAAAAAAGCTGCTCCTGAGATGGACTCCCAAGGGACCGTTCACTTATCTCTGAACCAACCCTAAGGTGGAACCAGCCCCACTCCAGTCTTCCGGGCAAGAATAGGAGAGGGCACATTCCCACAGGGCGACCCAGGGTTATAGGATGCTGGGAGGCAAGCAACAGATGTCCACTCGATCACCCACCCCAAGGACTCTGAGTAGCCGACTCTGGTATAATCGGGCTCTCTTTGAAACAGGCTGATCTGCGTGTGGGCCAGGCACTCTGTCCTCTTGGGCCTGGATGTGTGGCCCCAGCCACGAGCCTCTCTGACCCCTGCCGACCCCACGTTGTCACCCCTCTAGATTCATGGCATCGCGGTGCCCACCCATCACTCCAGCCAGGCCATAGATGCATTCTTCTGGCCCCCCTCAGTCTTCCAGCTGGCAGCCCAGGTTGCCCCAGCATTTGTGCATCTGTCCCTTCCTCTCCAGCCCCGGAAGCTTCTGTTGAGGCCCCTGTTCCTCACGCACCCCCCCCACCCCGAATGTGTTTCTAAAACTGGCATCAGCAAACTACAGGCCAAATCCAGATCATCGTCTGTTTATAGATGGCCCACAAGCTTAAAATGGTTTCTTTATTTTTAATGGCTGGGGGGGGGGGGTGGGGGAAGGAATGAAAAGAAGAATAGTTTGTGGGACGTGAAAATTACGTGATATTCAGATTTCAGTGAACATAAATAAAGTTTTATTGGAACACGGCCATGCTCATTTGTTTATGTATCCTATACGGCTGCTGCTCGGCAGAGTTGAGTAGTTGTGACACAGACCATATGGCCTACAAAGCCTAAAATACTTACTATCTGGCCCTTTACAGAAATAAGTTTGCCAATTTTTGGTTTAAAATACTCGAATCCTGTCATTCCCGAGCTCAGAAGTCTTCCAGTGCTCCCTGGTGTCATTGAGACACTAGGTTCCTATCCTGGTACTCAAGGTCCTGTGATCTGGTTCAGTCCCACGTCCCAGTATGTCTTCCCATTGTCATGTTCCCCTACCTTCCAGAACGCTTGGGTCCTGATGGCGCAGCATTCCCGGCCTCCTGGGCTCCCTCCCCCTTCCTGCCGCAGCATCCAGTTCATTCCTTTGCCTAGAAAGCCTCTCACCCCCTTCCTGACGTGACTCTGGAAATCCTCCAGAGCTCAGCTCTCCTGTCTGCCCATCTTCTCTGAGTCACCTTTTCTGAGTTAGAGTTCATTGTTCCCTCTTCTGTGTTCCACTGAAGCTGTTCAAACCTCTCCCGTGGCATTTGTCTTGTTCCAGCCACCCTCCGCTACCCACCTGCTTCCCCCTCTGTGGGAGACTGTGAACATTGCCTGCTAACTTATCCTTATTCCCTTGCAGCCCCTAGCATACATCCTCCTGATAGATTGCACACGCACTGCGCTTATCCAAAGGAGTGAAATTCAAAATCAGGACCGGGGGCAGTTTCAGTTCCAGGGACAGACCTGCTCATTGTATAGGAACCTACACACACACACACACACACAGAGTCACAACTGGCAGAATAAAAATCTTCCGCTGTGGTGGGATGCACAGGGAAGTTGGTAGAAATTGGCAAGAGATGTGCCATTATTGAACGGTGTGGATTTGAGTTGATTTCATGAGACTTTCAGGAGAGGGTGGGGAAGAGGGGGAGGGGGCAGGAGTCAGAATTTTCTGGCATGTTCCTAGCCACTCAGTTTGGGTGGAGAGAGAGTTTTGTGAGCGGGGACAGCGTGTGGACTGGTATAGATACACCATGTGGGAGAGGCAGGGAGTGGGCAGGTCGTAATTACAAGGAGGCAGAGTGAATGTAGGCATCAGCGTTCAGTGGACGAAAGTAGAAGCTGCCATTTTTTTGTAACGCAATGTTGTTAGTTTCAGGTGTACGACATAGTGATTCAGCAGCTCTGTACGTGACCCTGGGTCTGGCTGTGCTCACCACAAGCGTCCTACCATCTGTCCCCATACGGTGCTGTTAAAATACCTTGGGCTCTATTCTCTAGGCTGTACCTTTCATCCCTGTGACTTATTCATTCCATAACTGGAAGCCTGTATCTCTCACCACCCTTCACCCATTTTGCCCATCCCCCCCCCCACTCCCATCCCCTCTGAGGGCACCCGTCAGCTTTCTGTACCTTTGGGTCTGTTTCTGCTCTTTTGTTGGTGTGTTCATTTGTTTTCTTTTTAGATTCCACTTCTAAGCGAAATCATGTAGTATTTGCCTTTCTCTGACTTAATTTCACTCAGCATAATACCTTCTAGGTCCACCCATGTTGTTGCAAATGGTATGATGTCATTCTTTTTGTTTTTTTTATGGCTGTGTAAATTCCACTGTGTGTATATGTGTATATATGCGTGTCTTCTTTATCCATTCACCTATTTGTGGACACTGGGGTTGTTTCTGTCTCTTTTCAAATTAGTGAAAAGGTCCTGTGGAGTAGTTACCCAATATTGGAATTATTAGATCATGTGGGAATTCTATTTTCAGGTTTTCAAGAAACCTCCGTACTGTTTTCCACAGTGGCTGCACCAGTTTACATCCCCACCAACAGTGCATGAGAATTCCCTTTTCTCCACATCCTCACCAGCACTTGTCATTTCCTATCTTAACACCATGCTGACTGGTGTGAAGTGATCTCATTGTGGGTTTGATTTGTGTTTACCTGATAATGAGTGGTGTTGGGTATCTTTTTATACATCTGACATCTGTATATCTTTGGAAAAATGTCTATTCAGGTTGTCTGCCCATTTTTATTTGGATTGTTTATGGTTTTCTGATGTTGAACTGTATCAGTTCTTTATATATGTTGGATACTAACCCTTTATCGGGTATGTCATTTGCAAATAACTTCTCCCATTCAGTAGGTGGCGTTTTTATTTTATTGATGGTTTCCTATGCTGTGCAGAAGCTTTTTTTTTTTTTTTTTTTTTTTTTTTTTGATGTAGTCCCAGTAGTTTATTTTTGCTTTTGTTTCCCCATGCCTCAGGAGACCTATCTAGAAAAATGGCAGCAGCCACCATTTTAACTGATTTTATTCCCTGGACTAGTGTTTCTCAACCTGGACCCTATTGGCATTTGGGGCTGTATAATTCTTTGGGGCACCGTCTCATGCCTTGTAAGGTGGTCAGCATCCCTGGCATTTATTCGCTAGATGCCAGTAGTACCCCTGCCCCAAGTTTTGCCAACCAAAAATGTTTCCAGAGGTCACCTAGGCTGGGTGTGGGGGTGAGGAGACAGAATTACCCTCAGTTGGTAACCACATCCCCAGATGACTGCTTCTCAAACTTTCTGTAGCAAACAAAAACAAAACAAAAAACAAAACGAAAAACCCTTGTTTCTTTATCAAATACTAGAAAAAGAAGTCAGTAGAAAAATGACCACATACTTGATCGTCACAAGGTCAGATTATTGAAACGTGTTTAAATGCTTACTCCTTTTCTCTGTTCTGCCCCTTTCACGGATGGATAAACAGAGGTTCCCAGACCACATTCCAGCACAGAAAAATGTTAGAGAAAATTCTCCACTCGTGTAGACGTCAGCGTGTGCTGGGATTTTGTCACTCTTAGGCCCTTGTTAGAATGTTTCCTCGTCATCTTGTACGCTGACTTTTCCTCTGAAAAGCAGACTCACCCTTGAAAGGTGACGTTCACCTCGTGTTGGAAGGAGTGCATTGGCTGCCTCCTGGGTGACCCACCTCCTCAGAGATGGCGTCGCTCAGAGTTCTCCTGAGGAAGGCCTGGAGTCCTACTGTTCCACTTTCTGGAAGCTGTTCTACCCCCTGACCGCCCTCCAAAGCCAGGGCCCGTGCTGACACGCTCCTCTGCCAGGCTCTCCCTGCCAGCGGGCCCGTTACCTTCCCAGTTCTGGCCCCGAGTCTGGGATGGCTTCCTCCCCATGTTGGGTGGTCAGCCTGGAAGGTCAAGGCTCTTGCCTTTCATCCTGTGGCCCAGAATAGGCTCATAAATGGTGGGAGATGGAATTGAGGGCTGCACGGATTTTAAATTTGAAGGCCTTGAACTCTACGGAGGTGTAGAGAAATCCTACCATCCTTTCTGTGAAGTGGAAATACTTCGGGGGTGGGGGTGGGGGTGGCAGGGCATGGCATGTGAGAAGTCAGAGAAGTCAGTGACTTTGGGGGTGTCACCCCATTTCTAACTTTTTAACCTAAACACAAAGTGGGGCGTCCCTGGTAAAAGTCGGCTGCGCTGGGCAGGTATGTGGAGGAAGAGAGGGGGCTGGCAGGAAAGCCAAGAATTGTTTCCGTGGCTTAATGATTCGCTTCCTTCCTGCCTTGTGTTGGGCGTTCTCCAGCAAGAGGACTCGACATGAGTGGAACTGAGCCGAGAAACGGTTGTGGTCCCATGTCTCTGATTATCTCAGCCCTCCTCTTAACGGGGAGGAAACTGAGGTCAGGTCTGTCAGAGTCAGTGGCTCAACTGAGGCCAGAATTGAACTTTCTGGACTCCTGATACAGCGCGTCTTGTCCGATTCTTTACTGCCTTGTGAACCTTGATTTTGGTTGATGCTTTGAGGAGTGGGGGATGGGCCTCGGATAACATCTAGGGAGAGAAATGGCCACAGGTAAAGGTCCGACAAGCTGGTGTGCTTTATCTTAGATTTTGTTCTGTGGTTCAGATGAATGTCCCATTTATGACAGGCTAAGAACTTCCTCAAACCTCACAGTGTTTGGTGGAAACTTAAGGAGCTAAGTAATTTTCCATAAGCTCACAAAGAAAAGCCAAGAATAAAATTCAGACCCTAGCGACTCTTCATTGGAAATGTTTTGACAGAAGCCAAGGACAAGAATAAGCCCAGAGCCTAGAAGGAATTAGGCAGACTTTTTTTGTTCTGAGATTTTAGGAAAGAGGGGTTGTATGTCCAGAGCATACCTGCCAATCATTCAACAGATGTTTAGTTAAGCACCTACTATGTGAGACATCTGGAAAATACATTAAGCTTCCAGTTCCTTCCTTTCTACCTGTAATTTTGTTTAACCCTATTTTTAAATGCTTATTTATTTATTTTGAGACAGTGCATGCACATGGGAGTTGGGCAGAGAGAGAGAGAGGGAGAGAGAGAATCCCAAGCAGGCTCCGTGCTGTCAGTACAGAGCCTGATGTGGGGCTCGATCCCATGAACTGTGAGATCATGACCTGAGCTGAAATCAGGACTCGGAGGTTTAACCAACTGAGCCACCCACCCAGGCACCCCTGCTTTACCCTGTTGTTTGAACTATAGCGACTAGTTGGGCTTATTAAATGTGTAAATGTCTATAAGGACCCCATAATTCCTTGGCCAGTGCTCACTGAGGGACTGCCTGATGTACAAGCAACTGTAGGAGGGGAGAAACCAATCTGTTTCCAGGAGGATCTCACTGTGCCTTCCCAAACAGGACTGATGAACTCAGCCCCTGTCTGTGCTGAATCCTGGCTGGATGCTTCTTGTTTTGAGGTCCCCTGGGGGAGAGGCAGGATTGTGCCAAAGAGAAAGACGGCCAGACGGGAACCCCCCAGGGGGTGGAGTGGGGAGACAGGGAGTGACCTAAGGATGCTGAGGGGGTGACCCTGACCTACAGCTGTGGGTTATCAAATGGTGAGAGTAGCCTGGCAGGTCCCTCTGCGAACTCTATGTGCTTGTCCCTCTGTCTCCTGGCCTCTGGCTTCTGCCTCATCCAGGAGACAGGAGGAACAGCTCCTCATTCTCCACTTCCCAGGCCCAGTTTGCCAAGGTCCAGTGTATCTAGTCAGAATTCTCCAGAGAAAAAGAACCAGTAAGAGGCATATCCATACGCACACTCATAACAAGATTTATGTCCGGGAAATTGGTTTATGTCATTACAGAGACTGGCAAGTCTGAAATCTGTAGGATGGGCAGGCAGGCTAGAAACTCTCAAAGCAAGAGCTGATGTTTCAGTCTTGAGGCAGAATTTTTGCTCTAAAGGCCTTCATCTGATTAGATGAAGCCCAGCCATGTTATCAGGGGCAATCTCCTTTACTTAAAGTCAGTTAGATGCTGGATGGTAGATGTTAACCACATTCACAAAACACCTTCATGGAAACACCTAGATTTGTGTTTGATTAAATGATTGGGTGCTGTAGCTGAGCCGGGTTGCCACATGAAATTAACCATCCCTTCCAGCACAGAGCTTGGCCCTGACCTCTGCACCAGGTAAAGGGAAGGGCCGTCCAACCTCCCCCAGGTCCCTTACTGGTTAGCAGGGGGCCGGGACCCCTGCTCACTCTTAACTCATCCATCCTTGCCTAGGTCTGAGTGTCCTTGGGGGTCGTGCTCCGCACTTGCCTTTCCCCAGCAAGTATTCACTTACCTTGTTGAACTTGAGGCCGACCAGCATAAGGGTGTATGGAGTGTCTGTGTTAGAAATGATGAAGGTCTTTCCTGGCGTATCGACACAGATTAATTTGAACCCTCTTAGCTAATTGGTATTAATATTTGCTCCCGGTAACTGAGCTCCTAATGAGCAGAGTGACCATGAAATGTATCATCCAAACTGAGACACTTTTGAGAGTGAAGGGGCACCGTTAAGCATTCTGGACAGCAGATGTGAATCAGGATTGTCTTGAGAAAATTAGAGCATATGAAAGACTTACTGATGGCCATCGCTATGTTTTCTTAAGAGCTCTTTTATGGGGAGTTCTTTTCTACGCCTGTGTTCCACAGATCGAGTTAATCAAGTCAACAATACGAGCACCGTTGTGGGTTGAACTGCATCCCCCAAAAAGAGATGTTGAAGTCCTGATATTTCTGAATGTGACTTTATTTGGAAATGGGGTCTTCACATAATTAGTCAGGATGAGGTCATGTGGGGGGGACATGCGGAGTGGGGGGGGCATGTGGAGTGGGGGGGTGCATGCGGAGAGGGGGGCATGTGGAGTGTGGGGGGGTGCATGCAGAGAGGGGGGCGCATGTGGAGGGGGTGCATGCAGAGGGGGGCATGTGGGGGGGTGCATACAGAGGGGGGCATGTGGGGGGGCACATGCGGAGGAGGGGCATGCAGAGTGGGGAGGGGCATGCAAGAGGAAGCCGTTTAGAATTCCTCCACCTGCTATAGCCGCTAGATTGGTTTTGGTATATTTCTTTCCGGTTGTTTTCATTTACTTATTTGTGCCTAGCTGCCCGCAAACCACACGTGATCGTGTGTGTTTTTCATTTATAATTAGTTTTATTTCCACATCCAATGTCTTTTCAATAACACTTTGTCTAAATTTGTCATGAGGGCAAGGGCTTTGCCTCTCTTGTTCATGGATGCATTCCCAGGATACAGAGCCATGCTGGGGTGGGGTAGATGCCAGTAAATGTTCGTGGAGGGATCGGAGAAATGTGTCACAACTACATAACCATTTCCCTACTACTGGATGATTAGGGACTTCAGTGTTTTATCTTTAGAGGTAATGAGCATCTTCACATGTGTGGTCTTTCCCTTATATTTTGAATAACAGAATACAAGCCAGTGATGAGTTGGGTCAAAGAGAAGAAACACTTTCTGGTTCTTCATAGACAGTCAAGTGCTATTTTAGAGCTGAATTACCCAGATATCACTCTTGGCTCTGATGCTGTGTGTCCTTGGGTAAATTCCTTAACCTTTCTGTGCCCTAGTTTGCCCATCTGTAAAATGGAGCTGATGATAATCATTTCACAGGCTTGTTATAAGGATTACTTTTAATGTTTATTTATTTATTTTGAGAGAGAGTGAGCAAGCACAGAGCCCAATGAGGGACTCGATCTTACGACGAGATCACGACCTGAGCCGAAATCAAGAGTCGGACACCTGACCAGCTGAGCTACCCTGGTGCCCCTTGTTGTAAGGATTAAAAGGAATACTATGTGTCAGGTACTTAGAGGGCTTGGTACACAGTAAGCCCCATATACATACCTATTTGCTGTTTGTGGCTTATACATAAAACATCATAATCATGCTAACAAAAAATTACATCTGTGTCCCCCAAGTCGAAGTAGTTCACCCTAATAATCACTGTCCTCTTGATATACTCAGTACCTCTGTGTGGTGGCTGGTGAGTGGCTCAGAGTTTGGTGGTTGTAATGTGGATAAGAATCTTGGTTGCTGATGAACTTGAGATATGTTGTGTGCATTCTTTATCAGATCCTGTAGCAGAGGTGGGGGCAGAAGAGGGGTGAACGAATTGTCCCCATGACACTATGAGACCGCCCAACCTACTGTGGGAGAAATACAGCCAGACACAGCCAGCGGCCAGTGGAATTACGCAGATGAACAAAGTCCACCCAGATGAGAACACATCCCTGCTGTTCGCTCCGTGTACTGTAGCAAGGGGGTCCACTACCACCGCTTGCCCTTGGCAGAGACTCAGGCAGGTAGGGGGGGTAGAAAAGCTTTATCGTGAAAACAGGAGAGGCCTAGGGTGCGCCCTGGTGGGAGGTCATTGGCACGGGAGGCTGGTGGAGGGTGAACTAGAAGCAGGGCATCTCATGCCATTGGTTTGGGGAGTATGTCTGTTTCCTAGGGCTGATGTAACGTTACCACAAACTGGGTGACTTAAAACAATCACCGTATTGTGTCCTTGTTCTAGAGGCCAGAAGTCTGAGATCAAGGTATCCGTAGGGTTGGTTCCTCCTGAAGGCTCTGGGAGAGAATCTGTCTGCCGTCTCTGCTCTGGTTTCTGGTGGCTACATCCATCCTTGGTGTTCCTTGGCTGCTGGACACGTCACTACTGTCTCTGAGTTCGTTGCCACCCGCCTTCTCTGTGTCTTCGTGTGTCCTTTCCTCTTATAAGGACACCAGTCAGTGGATTTAGGGACCACCCTAATCCAGTATGACTTCATTTTTATTTAAATAATTGCATCGGCAAAGACCCTATGTTGTAGACAAAATTATGTCTCCCCACCTCACTCCCCAGTCCGTATGTTGAAGCCCTAACCTCCATGTGACCGTATTTGGAGGGAGCACCTTGGTAGGTAATTAAGGTAACATGAGGTTATAAGGCTGGGGCCCTAATCCAATAGGACCGGTCCTTGGAAGAGGGAGAGATTCCAGAGCTCACAGTCTCTGCACGCACACAGAGGAGGCCACGTGAGGACACAGCAGGAAGACCACAGTCCCCGAGTCAGGAAGAGGAGCCTCACCAGAAACCAACCCCGGGGGGCAACCCGATCTTGGATGTCCAGCCTCCAGAAGTGCGAGGAAACGAATTTTGTTGTTGAAGCCCTCCAGCCGGTGGTATTTTGTTACAGCAGCCCTCCCAGGCTAACACACCTAATTTCTAAATAAGGCGCCTGCTGGGCATGAGTTTTATTCAGTCTGTTACAGGGAGCATATTAGCTTTCTCTGGCTGGTCTTGAGTTGGTAGTGGCGACGAGCAGGAGGCTTGCTGACCGAGCCCTGACCGTCTGGGCCAGTCGTGGTTCGTTGGGCTTCCTGCAGACACAGGAGTCCGAGTTTCGTGGTCCTGTGTGCCGTGGCCATTGTCCACTTGTCTATCTGGGCTCTTGGAGGTCTGTTGCTAACTAGCTGGGATGCTGGGTAAAGAAAGCCCTTGACCTCTCTGGACATCAGTGTGCTTTTCTCCCCCTTAAAATGGGAAGTTAAGTGGTTCTCACGGACAGGATAAGGAAATTCAGCATCAGGCTAGGGACAGAGTTGGGGATGGCGGTGTTGGCTTAGAAAATGTCCCCCCGCCCCCAATTTTGATAAGCCCAATGCCCTGTCCTGGGTGAAGGACAACTGGGCCACGTAGCATCTGGAACCTCTTCCAGCCCTAAAATTCCGTGGCGGTTGCTCCTGGAGAGTGCGGTCCTGCTGCTGGATCTTCCAATCAAATTTTTATTTTTGGTGGTGCTTAATCTCTTTTGGAATGTGCTGGAAAAAAAAAAAAAGATAGGATTTTAAACTCCTTTTCAAGCTGGTTAGGCCAATGATTTAATTATTTTTGCTCCTGTTTGAGACATGAGGGTGATGATAAAACCTAGACATTCCAACTATTGCCCATGAAAGGTATAAAATTCTTAGCGAAGTTATTTTAAACCATAGAATTGGGGGAAAATCACGATTTTTTTTTTTCTTTTTGCTTTTGGTTTCTGGCACTTGGGTGGTTTCTAAAACACACAAGTTGAAATGATGGAAGTTTGAAGCTATTTAAATTACTCTCCAGCCTTACGGTCTCACTTGCATAGTTTCAGAATAAACGTCAGGGCTTAGAACGTGGGGCTATTTTTAACTAAGGTAGAAAGCAGAGAGAGAATGGCGTGTTTTGAGGCAATTTTTTTCTGTTTTGAAAAATTCAATTCACAGTTTATATTCCCTAAAGAGAATCGACTAATTGAAAGGTCGGGGAAGGATCAGCATCTAATGGAAGCACATCTCCGTCCAGCACTTTCCTTCTGGGCAAGGTCATGGTTCAGCATCCAAGCAGCACTTTGGAAGCCCAGAGCTGAGAAAGCAGGGCCAGCCAGCCTGTCTCCTAGATATCCTTGGGGCAGAGCTCATTCTAGCAGCTCTCGGGTTTGTGTCCGAAGGGAGGTGGAAAGCCAGACACGTATTCACTCCGTGGATGTGTCCTGAACACCCACCTCATGCCAGGATCCAACAGCTCACAGGCTTGAGCGGTGAAGCCGGAAGAGAGCCAGTGTGGGAGGGCAGGTGGCTTGAGAAGACGAGAGATTGTCCGGGCCACACCACGCGGGTTTGGGCATTTATCCTAAGAGCAATTGGAAACCATGGAAGGGTTTCAGGCCATATGCGCATGTGGAGGAACTGGTCTGGCTCCGTGTGGAACACAGAAAGGGGCACATCGGGAGAGGTTGGTGCAGACGGAGAGGTGGGTGAACTCAAGCTGGTTAGGAAGTAAGATGGCCAGGACCCTAAGGAGCATTGGCTAAAAGAGGGCAGAGGGTGGAGCACCTGGATGGCTCAGTTGGTTAGGTATCCAACTCTGGATCTCAACTCAGGTCATGGTCCCAGGGTCATGAGATGGAGCCCTGCGTCAGGCTCTGCGTTGACATTGCACAGCCTGCTTGGGATTGATTCATTCATTCATTCATTCATTCATTCATTCTCTCTCTCTCTCTCTCTCTGTCGAAATAAATAAACTTGAAAAAAATAGTAGGACAGAGTGTCAGTCAGTGCTCAGTACAGGAAATAGAAGCCATTCTCCATATTTTTAAACAGAAAGGAATTCAGGGAATTATGTGTTTACAAAGTTGCAAGAAAGGCTAAAGGAACAGGAGTTGGAAGTGGGATGATCAAGTTCAAAGACATCCTGTGGGGGAGTACGGAAGTGGGTGCTGTTGCCAGGAGAGCCTCTCAACACATGGGCTTTATAACCTTGGTCGTCAGAGGAAGAACCCCTTTGCGTCTTTTCTTCCCTCTGAGCCCCCTGGCTTGGCAGACCCTGCTTCTCCTTCAGAACGCTTAGCTTCAAGGTCGTCCAGACTCCACAGGACAGGAAATAGGGCCGGTACGTGTGGACGTGTGACTATGCAGTGCACAGCCTGTGCGCTGTCTAGCGTCCCTGACAGGAAGGTTCGTGGAAGGAAGTTGAAATGGAAGCTGGGTGCCCTTGGCCCTGTCCACCCAACACAGGGCGTGGGGGAAGAGGAGGTCATCAGGGACAGCGCCGGGATTTCTTGCGTGCAGAGCAACATGGATGGTGGGCCACTCACTGGGGATGGTTTAAGGTACTTATAGGATGGCTAAGGTGTGATGACCAGTTGGCACCTGGGTATGTTGGGTCTCGAGCTCAGCAAAGGTTGGGATTTGGGAGATGTCTGCAGAGATTAGGAATTCAAGGCCAAGGCCACCTGGGGAGAGTGCGTAGATGGAGAAGAGGGCTTGGGCAGAGCCCTGAGAACCATAGTATTTGGGGTCCCACAAAGGAGGGGCTTCTGAAGGACACTGTGCAAGCGGGGGGGGGGGGTGGGAGGTTGTCAAAGAAACGAAGTGAGAGCATCATGTGAAGGTGGGATCACACAGCAATGTGGGCGGATCCTGGTACATTTTGCCAAGTAAGAGAAGCAAGACCAGAAGGGGTGAAAGAAGCCAAAAGAAAGGCTTCATGTTGTATGATTCCACTGACAGAACATTCTAGGAAAGGCAGTCTATGGGAAAAGGAGACACCAGTAGCTGCCAGGAGTTGGGGTGCAGAGGAGGGTTTGACTACAAAAAGGCAGCACGAGGGAATTTGGGGGATGATGGAACTCTGCTGTCTCGGGGCGTGGTGGTGGATGTCCCAAGACCCGTAGAAATGCACGCCCTGAAGAATGAATTCTGTATGTAATGTGGGTGGGTGGATAGATCATTCATATGTTCATACATCATAAGTAGGGCGTGGTCAGTTTTATTAAACGTTTCAAGTATGTTGTGAAAGATGAGTGACGGGTTTTCATAGATCCATGGAGTGACGGACAAGACCTCTGCATGGGCGGCTCGCGGACTGTCAGCGGAATGGACCTGTAACATGTGTGTGGTCCTGTTTTTAGGAATGTGACTTCTTGCTGTGGTCCTTAGAGCTTGCAGGGGTACGGAGCCTGTCCTTGGGTAAAGGAGACTCGAGTTCTGAGATGTGCACCTGTTGCGGGCAGAATGCTCTGATGGAGGGACTGGTGTCGGTTGGGCTCCCAGCCTGTGTCCCTCTGTCCTCGCTTGTGCCAAACCTTGGTTGCGTGACCACAGGCGCCTCGTTTAGCTTTTCAGAACCTCTATTTTGTCATCAAGAAAATGGGGATGACGGTCTTCTCAGGACTGATGTGACAGATGAGAGGGCATTGAGAAGTTTGTAATGCAGCCTTCGAAACTTGATGTGGGCGCCACTCTCTCCCTGGGCTTGTGTTCCCCCTCCCCCCTCGCGTCAGTAACCCCCTCCCCAACCCTGGCTTGGTTCGCTCCCCGTCATTCTTGCAAGCTTCTCGTCATCTCTCAGTCTTTTGTCTACTTGTCTAACTTGCACCAGCCCCTCAAGGGCACGTCTGGGATGCTCGTAGTAAATGCCTGTGTCCCGCACACAGTAAATGCTCAAGAAATTCATGTTGGACTCTTTCAGGAGCAGGGCGTCTGCCATCTTGATAACCTACCGCTTTCTGGATAACTTTGCCTTTCTCTGAAAGTCCAGTCACACTCCAGGATGAAAAAATGCCAGGCCTGCGGATGCTCACAGATGCATCGGGATCCCGTCTGCCCATGCCCAGAAGGCCTGACATCTACCGAGGGTGCTCAGCAAATGCTTGAACAAATTAATGCATTTTGAAAACTAGTAGCACTGTTGGCAAAAGTACGGAGCCTTGAAGGGGTAACATGAACTCAGGGTTCCTGAAATAGAATGGCATTATCCGTGTGAGCTTGTCCACAGAGAAGGTCAAGTGTGCCTAGGGGTCTCATTTATAAGGTGTTAGGTCGCTGGTGGTGGAGGGGAGGGTTGCAGAGGCTTTTGTCCCCAGGGGTCTTAAAGTTTTCCCTCCGATGTTCAGGAAGGCACCTGGCAGGAAAGACCTCTCCCCAGCTCCCACCCGCCCTGGACCCAGCGGAGTGTGGGTGGACTAGGAGGTTCACGCCCGAGGTGTAATGTAAGGAGAGGGGTGTGTTCAGAACCTAGAGTGATGGAGAAGCCGGCTCTGGGCACCCAAGTTCAAAGGAAAGAATCCTAAAAGGGAGGTGGGCAGTGGTTGCCGGGTCTCCGGCAGCTTTCCCTCCCTTCCTCTCGCCCCGGGCTCCCCCAACCCCCGTCCGCAGGTGTCAGGGTGCTGGGATCATCCCTGGTTTCCTGAGCTCAGCTCCACCTGAAGGCATATCTTTTCCCCCACACCCACCGCTGCCGGATTTCTGCAGCTTAAAGGCTTAGGCATGGCCTCAAAAGCTGCATGCACCTGCCCTCTTGATTCCTCCGTCCTCCCTGGTGGGGATTTGAGCAGACGGGGCGGCTCGGCCCCTTGCAGACATTGCAAGCATCGCCGCACCCTTGAACGTGGCCCAGGGGCTCCTGATCCCAGCAAGGCCAGGAGAGGAGTTTTTCTCAGGAAGCCAGGATTAAGTAGCAGCAGCATCCAGACCCTGATGTGGCCGGGTCTGATCTCCACGGTCTCTTGCTCTTCCCCACTAAGCTGGTTTTGTCTTCCCTTTTGCTTTCACAAACCCAAGGCTGGTTGTCTGGAACGGGGGTGGGGGCAGACTTGTATCAAGTGTGGAGTCTGTAAGGTAACCGTTCTGAATGACACTGAGTGCCGTGCAGAGTTGTCTGGATCCCTTAACCCTTACCGCAGCCTGGTGGGCATGGCGATCACCATTTACAGGTGAGGGGACAATCCCTGAGGTGTTAGGCAACTTGCCAAGGTCATGAGAGTAATAGGAAGGGGGCAGAGGCCTTTCCTGAAACCTGTCATCTGCTTCTAAAGACAGTGCCCTGAGCAGGTGCATAGGCTGTCTGTGGTTTAAAGTTCCTGCTGTTCGTGATCAGGGTGGGACGGACAGGTACCTGCTGTGCCTGCTCCGTGGTCTGCTGCCCAGATGCCAGTTTCTAGAAGCTTCGATTCCTGAACTGAGAAGTGGACCGGTCCCAGGTACCAGCTGCCGACTGGGGAGGGCAGGGTGGCCATCTGCCCACTCCTAACCACATAGTAGCAGTGAGTGTTCCACCACTTTGCGTGGCAGCAGATGGCTCCTCAAGAAATAGAGGGACGGACGCAGCCGGGGCCCCACAAGCTTGTGGGCAGTTGCATCAGAACTCCCATTCAGGTCTTCCAACCCCCTTTACAGAGGGACCTCCGTCTGGGTTAGAGGCAGCCCTTAATCCTAGACAAGGAGCTCAGGGTCCCGCTATGTGTCCTGGCTTATGTGGCTGGGGTCCCCAAGCTGCTCACTGCCCCCTCTGAGCCTCATCTGGAAAACAGGGACATTCATGGCTACAGGGCCTGCCTCATGAGTTCATCGTGTGTCCAGAAGACTTGGGTGGGTGCAGAGGGCAATGGGTCATTAGCAGCTGGTAGGTGTGCTGGTTACTCTTTGCTGGCAAAATTAAGGCATGGATGGCATGTCCCCCCCTCTGCAGCCCTCCAGCCTACGCAGGGGGTCGCAGAGCAAGAGGCTGTGGCTGAACCAATAGAAGCCTGTTCCTACCAAGGACAAAGCCATTTATAATCCATATCTCCCCCCGCCCGGAGCCCAGCTGATACATCCTCACGGCAGAAAGGCGCGTTACTTTATTCTAATTTTCAAAGAATTCCCAGGATTGAATAAATCACCAGCTCTCTGAACACAGATTTGGAGAATCAGGAACAGTGTCGAATGTTCGGCGCAGAAACGTCCATTGATCTGCATCAAAATATCCTGGGCTGTTACGTTTCTCCTGGAAACAAGGCCCTGGCCGCAGGAATGCTGAGCCCCTTCCTTTATAATTATCATCTCTGAGCCGACAGACCTTGAAGCAGACCCCTGCCCTTGAAATGACAGCAGCAGTTTTATTAAAGAATTTAGATTACAGAAGGAAAAATACCCCAGAGAAGAGAAAGAATCCATCTTTCATTAAATGCTGCTTGTTTTAAAGTGGGAACATTTTCTGGGTGTCTGGGGAGCTGATGTTTTCCATGTCTTGTGGGAGAATCTGATCTTAAAAAACAGAAGATTTTCCATATAAGGGAAGTCATCATTTTCAGAGCTTAGGGCCAAATTGTATTTCCAGAGAAGAGATTTTTGTCCTAGAGAGTATATTTACAAGCATTTATTGAGCACCCGCTATGAACCAGGTGTCATTCTAAGTGTTCAAGGGGTCTGTAAGGGTAATGAAAGCATTCTAATAGGATAAGAGAATATGGGTTGTTAGTAGTTTACTATTTTTTATTCAGTTGACTTTAATTTTTTTAATGTTTATTTTTGAGAGAGACAGAGACCGAGCACGAGTGGGGAAGGGCAGGGAGAGAATCCAAAACAGGCTCCAGGCTCTGAGCTGGACACAGAGCGTGAACTCACGGACCGCAAGGTCTTGAACTGAGCCCAAGTCGGATGCTTAACCAACTGAGCCGCACCCCCCACCCCCAGCACCCTTATTCAGTTGACTGTTAAAGCGTTTTGGGAATTTGCTGTGTGCCAGGCCTGGCTAAGGCCCTGAGAATGTAATACGGGGCAGTGTGGAGCCCTGCCTTCCCGGAGCTTCCAGTCTAGCTGGATGTGATGGAGACGTGGGGGTGTGGGAGTGTCTGACAGAAGACTTGTAGAAATGACATTCACAGTGTAGTTATCCATTGGTCATCTTGAATGGGCAGGTGGGGTGAGAAGGAATTATTCCTTAATTATCTGTGAACTTTCTGAGGCCGAAGAAGCAAACGAGTGGCCCAGATCCCTTGGGAATGTCAAGGGTGATACTCCAAAGCCAAGTGTTTGGTTTCTGATGCAGAAGGCTCTGCACATCACAGGGCCACCCACCACCATCCAAGGATGATGAGAGCTTGTAACAGGAGTGGTGGTACCCACCCCAGCAGGGGTATTCTTGGGGCCAAAGGAGGGGCTGTGACCTGGTACCCAATGATCCAAGATGGCGGTATGCCAGCGGAAGCACCTGGCGGCTGAGGGGTCCAGGGGATGAGGGGACAGGGACCAATGCTCTCAGACCTCATCCCTACCTTGCTACACCTCAGCCTGGGGTCATGCCCCAAGACTTACCTGGAGCCTCACTCCCACTGATGATTTTCCCTGTGTGTGTGGCTCCACAGAGAGAGTCCACTGCATGGGGGAGGGGGGCGGGTGGGGACAGGGGTTTGTCCTGCCAGCACTGCCATCCCCAACCCAGCCGATGTCACCTGACCTCTTTGGGATCTTGGCTTCCCCATTTGGAGTGACAGGTCCGTCATGGGTGGTCGGAGAGGTGGAGAAGAGGGACCAGTGAGCTTTGGACAAGCTGAAAGGGCTTTGCAGGAGAACACGTGTCCCTGAACTCTGGGGGGCAGGCAGGGGACCAGAAATGACTCCAGAGTGAGGGAATAAGCCTGCTTCTCAATTCTGATCTGACTGTGGCAACGGGTGATATCCCGGAATCCTGGGACGGCAAGTTTGAAGTTTGCCACAGTAACAGCTTTATTTAATTTATTTAATTCACATACCATACAATCCATCTATTTAAAGTTACACACTTTAGTGGCTCTTAAGCATATTCATAATTATGCAAGCATCACCACAATTTTAGAACACTTCCATTAACCCAGATAGAAACCCTGCCCACCTTAACTGTTACCCCCCAAGCCCTCATACCTCCCAGTCCTAATCAACCACAAATCTACCAAATAGATTTACCTATTCCGGCCATTTTATATTAAATGGAATCTTACAACACGTGGTCTTGTGCGACTGGCTTCTTTCACGTAGCATACCATTTTCAGGGTTCTTCCAGGTTCTTCCTGGATGGTTCTTCCATCATCTATCAGTACTTCCTTTCTTTTTAAAGTTTTTTATTGTTTATTATTGATTTTTGAGAGAGAGAGAGACAGCACAAGTGGGGGAGGGGCAGAGAGAGAGGGAGACACAGAATGACAAGCAGGCCCCAGGCTCCGAGATGTCAGCACAGGGCCCGCCGCGGGGCTCGAACCCACAAACCGTGAGATCATGACCTGAGCCGAAGTCGGACGCTTAACCGACGGAGCCACCTAGGCGCCCCTTTGCTTCCCTCCTTTTTAGTGCCAAATACTATTCCATTGGATGGACCACGCTTCATTTATCCGTTCATTCACTGGTGGCTCTTTGGGGTGTTTCCACTTCGAGGCGATCATGAATCACACTGCCATGAGCACTCGTGTGCAAGTTTTGTGTGGACGTGTTTTCCTTTGGGCAGATACTTGGGAGTCGACTCCCTGGGGCCTGTGGCAACTCTTCAGTCTAACGTTTTGAGGACCTGCCAGACTGTTTCCCCACAGCGCTGTCCCATTTTACTGTCCCACCAGCAGTTACGAGGGCTCCGGTATCCCCACGTCCTTGCCAGCATTTGTCGTTATTTGTCTTTGCCATCCTCGTGGGCGGGAAGTGTTTCCTACGCTAGAAAACTGCGAGGGGTGTGGTAAGCTTGATCACCTCGAGTTTCTGGGATGTCTGTGGATAATTCGTGTTCAGCAACGTTTAGTGGAGAGCACAGGTCTGCCATGGCCTAAGGAGAAGCAGCCGGCTGGCCCCTTCCCGGGGCAGTTCCCGGCCCAACAGACTCTGCATTTCCAGACTCAGACTGCAAGGGCAGCCATCCCATCGGGAGGCCCACTGAGACTAACACTCTGTCCCCTTGTCTTGCAGCGATTCATGAGTTCCCCACAGACCTGTTCTCCAATAAGGAGCGACAGCACGGAGCCGTCCTGCTGCACATCCTCGGAGTAAGTGGCCGCGTGGGGGGGAGGGGCTGGGATGTTCCTAAACCTCCGGCAGGTGACGCCTGTGTGCAGAGCACCGCAGAGCCCTGGCGTGCCAAAGATGTCCCACCCTTGGAAGCGCCCCGCGAGGAGAACGGATCCTGGACCCATTTTAACCCTCCCCGCCAGAAAAAAGAAAAGAAGATGAAAAGAAATCTTAAAGATCTCAGGTGGCTTGCTCGGGGTTGCACAGCAAGTGACCCCGAAGGCCCGTCTTCCTGTGCCCCATCTTCTGCTTTTATAAAAAGGGAGTGACAGCCTCTTTCCCAGACGTGTGAGCACGCGTGCATGTGAGTCAAGAAGCACCCTGTAGGCAGGCGTCTTTTGGGATGAGCACTGGGTGTTGTATGGAAACTAATTTGACAATAAATTTCATATAATAAAAAATAAAATAAAAATAAAGTCACTAAACTAAAAAAAAAAAAAAAAAGCGCCCTATACATGATTGCCGGGATTCCCCGCCCCCCCCCCCCCCCATTTTCACCACCCTGCCATAAATCTATAATTGAAAACTTTGGGGCACTTCTCCAGTTCCCCTCTGTATTTAGATGCGCCTTGGTAACAAGTGGTGGAGTTCAAACAACAATTCCAAGAGGAACAGCGGGTCCAAACCTAAGTCCCAGGTCACAGTCAGCTCTTCTGTGACGGGAGTAGGCGAACTACAGCCTGTAGCCACTGCCCGTGTTTGTAAATAAAGTTTTCTCGGGGCACAGCCATTCCTGTCATTTCTGGATTATCTGTGGCTGCTAAACCCCACCCGGTATATTGAACGACAGTCCTGGGTATTTCTGTGACAGTTATTATCTTCCCACTTCCCCTGGCTCTCCCGCGCCCTCCCCCTTTCACTGAGAGGGTGTGGGTTTGGCGAATTAGTCCCGTAGTTCTGGCGCTCCGCCCCGTGAAGTTCTTGGCATTTGCTGACGCAAAGCCTTTTCTCCTGAACCTGAGAACACCTCAGGAATTTTGCAGAAACCCTGGAGAGCAGACATTCCCACACTGTGGCTGGAGGGCCAAATCCAGCCCACCTCCTGTTTTTGTGAATCAAGTTTTATTGGAACGCAGCCATACCCACTCCGTGTACTCTTCTGTAGCAGGGTCATTGCGATGGAGACTGTGTGGCCTGTCAGTACTAAAATATTCTCCGTTTAAGAAAAACTTTGCTAAAAAACAAAAAAACTTTGCTGACCCCTTCTTTAGAGCAAGAAAAGGCTCAAGCTCTGGAGCCAGTTGTCGTCTGCGACACTCGGAAGCTTCTCAGAATTTCCTGGCCCGGGCAGTGTGGTGCCTTCTTGGCCTCCTTTTCTCTTGAGTGTTTCTGAGGGAATCAAGAGAGCTGGGGTCCCACAGATCACCCTTTGCCTGGGAGATGATGTTGGGGAGAATTTATGGGGGGGGGGGGCGGTGAATTCTAGTCCATATCCTGCGATTTTTATAGAAGAGTCTCTCTCCTTTACCCATACACCCGGTATTTGCTTCTTTTTGCTTTCCCCCCAAAGATAAGGCATACCTGGGCTCCAGGAGATAAGGCCTTGGAGGCCTTGGCCACAGCCGATCTTCCAGTTGATTTAATCACCATTAATCAGTGTGCTACTTCAGCAACTGCACAATTGTTTTTGCTGAAGCAGCCCAGCCTTTCCCATTTTTGTGAATAGAGCATCCATATCACTTTGTCTTTGAAGAAAGAAATGCTTCCCTTAGCATTTAGCATAAAGTCCCACCTGTCCATGGACTCTCTGGTCCTTGCCTTTCCCTCCAACCTCACATCCTCTGTTTTCCATCTCCGTCTCACTGTGTTCTACCTACATCAGTGACCTTGCTGTTCCTCAGGTGCACCAAGCATACTCCTGCCCCAGGACCTTTGCACTTGCTTTTCCCCAACAGTTAGACTTTGTCTCTTTGTCCCCCGCTAAGGTAAGTTACAGGAGGCAGAGGCATTTCCTGGCAGATTCCCCATGTATCCCTGATGCCTGGAATAGTGCCTGGCCCATAGGATAGGCTCGGGGAAACCATGTTGGATGGGCAGGGCAGGGAGGGGTTCTGTATATAAAACCGTGTGAAAACTGTCAATCTGTTCTCACTATGCCATTAAACAGATGAAGAAATGGAGACCTGGGGATGTGACTTATCCAAAGTCACATGGCAACTGAGTCCCAGAATCAGCATTAGAATCTGGACTTTTTGTTCCTTGAACCCCCCCAGTGTGGGTGGCTTGTGTCTTTGAACCTCTGCCAACATTAGGTAGTATCCCAGGTACCCCTGGCTCTCAAATTGCCACTCGTTTCGGCAGGGGGTGGCCAGCTGGTAAGAAGAAAACGGTGCGTTCAGCAGAAATGAAGGGGGAAAATTGGGATAATTATTATTTTATTTTATTTATTTATTTATTTATTTTAATACATGATCCCTGTGGATCTTTTTTCAACATTTTTTTTTTTTTTTAATTTTTGGGACAGAGAGAGACAGAGCATGAACGGGGGAGGGGCAGAGAGAGAGGGAGACACAGAATCGGAAACAGGCTCCAGGCTCCGAGCCATCAGCCCAGAGCCTGACGCGGGGCTCGAACTCACGGACCGCGAGATCGTGACCTGGCTGAAGTCGGACGCTTAACCGACTGCGCCACCCAGGCGCCCCGGGATAATTATTATTTTAAACTCTTAAAATGGTGATTCTAAATGCTCTCCTTGGCCCTAAGGGTGAGATCTTGTATTTCGAGACCATACTCTAGTGCCAGGGAGATAGCTGGTGCTTTAAGAGCAGAGGAAAGAGCCCAAGGCCGTGTGGCCTGAGCTTTTGGCCCCTTTGCCGCCCAGCATATTATTTCCCCTCCTTGGGCTCAGTTTCCCCATCTGCTCGTGAGAGGATTGAGGGAGCCAGCCTCTGTGGTGCTAGAATCTTCCTCTGTGTGTGCCTCCGCCTTGGCAGGCTGGCTCTGGGTGTGACGGATGCCCAGCCGTGCCTCCTTGGCGGTAGGTGCCTTCGCTGACGATCCCCCATTTCCTTCTCAGGCTCTGTACATGTTCTACGCCTTGGCCATAGTGTGTGACGACTTCTTCGTTCCGTCTCTAGAGAAGATCTGCGAGGTACGCAGGAGGGACTTGGGATCCCTCAGCAAAGCCGGGGTGGGGGTGGAGGGCTGGGGCGACCAGGGACACGGGACGCGTCAGGGCCAGACTGAGTGGGGAGCACTCTGGTGGTGAAGATGGTCAGGCCAAACGCTTAGTGTGGCCCCAGCAAAGCCTGGCTTTGGAACCCCCAGAGGAGAGTCGGGATGGGGGGCGTCTTCTCCCAGATTTGGCAGAAGGAGAGGCGTGCGGTCATCACCCAGAGCTTCTGGCTGCATGGCGAGCTGTTGGCCGTGAAGCCAAGCCTGTCTGGTTAGGGAGCATTTCTCATACCAAGCTGCGGGTGGCAGGCACCAGGTAGGGACCTGTGTCTTTGGGGAAGATGCAGAGGCGGAGCGAGGAAGGCCCTTTGTTCCAAGTTCACAGGCTGACGTTTTTCCCTTTAAGTATTTGTGAAGGTTTCGTTTTCTTGTCTCTTTTTTTTTTCAACGTTTTTTTTTTTTTTTTTTTAATTTATTTTTGGGACAGAGAGAGACAGAGCATGAACGGGGGAGGGGCAGAGAGAGAGGGAGACACAGAAGCGGAAACAGGCTCCAGGCTCCAAGCCATCAGCCCAGAGCCCGACGCGGGGCTCGAACTCACGGACCGCGAGATCGTGACCTGGCTGAAGTCGGACGCTCAACCGACTGCGCCACCCAGGCGCCCCCGTTTTCTTGTCTCTTGCTTCACATGTGAAAACTCCAGTGCTGGGGCGCCTGGCTGGCTCAGTCAGGAGAGCACGTGACTCTTGATCTCGGGGCTGTGGGTTCAAGCCCCATGTTGCGTGTAGCTATTGCTTCAAAATAAAATCTTACAAAGAAATTTGTTTTCAAGTCTCCTGTGTCTCTCAGCTCTGCCTTACTCTTAGCTTCCAGCCAGGGAAGGAAAATTACCTCTGTTTGCAGCACCTACTGTGTGCAGGTGACTCTGGGCTTTGGCTCACTTCGTCCGTGTGAGCTCTCCCAGCTACTTGAGGCCGCCTTGTTGTTGTGACATTGGCAGCGGGGGGACACAGCTTGTTAGGACAGGTGCTTCCCTGCTGCTCGGCACAGAACAGGGACTTTTTGACTTGGGCCTCCTGAAGAGGGAGTGGCCTGGCAGGGGTGTGCAAAGGCCTCCCCTCCCCCCGCCCCCCCTTGCTCACCACTCCACTTCTCACCCCGCTCAGAACGAGCCACAGGTCAGGAAGCGAATTGAGCCAGAGAAGGAGCATAAGGAGAGAATCCGGAAATGGCCGCCGGGGGTGTCGGGGTGGGAGGCCTCGCCTCAGGGCCCCTGGAGCGGTGTGCTGGGGGTAAGCCACCTGCTGCTTCCTCGGAGGAGGCCCTCGGGGAAGTCAGTCAGCTGGGCCTTGCAGAGTGTGCACTCTGGGCACTCACTAATGCGAGAGCTTGGGGACCCCAGCAATGGGGGGGGGGGTCCCCTGCCATTCTGGGGGTGGCAGAAGCCTGTGGAAGATGGGTGACCAATGGCACAGGACCACGTGCCGTGGAGGTGCCCCTCAAGGTTGCCTGTCTCTGTAAGGACACAGAGGTGGATGAGCGGGATGGCCTTGGTCCTATAGGCAAAAACCAACGGAAGGGGCTAGTGAGAGCCATCAAAGGACTGAAGAGCCAAAAGGAGGGAGGGAATGTCTCTTTCGGGGAGAAGCCTAGGAGGGCTTCATGGAGGAAGTGGTATTTGGTCCAGACTTCTGAAGTGGGAAGGATTTCTCCAAGCAGAGAGGGCAGGGAAGGGTGTTCCAGGAGACAAAGGCAGAACAGTTTGTATTCTGCTAGAAGATACTGGAGATGCTCTGATGGCAGAACATCTTCTGTGGAACCTTCCTGTCTGACAAGGTTAGGGTGGCCGGGTTTCCACCCTGGTAGGTCAGTATTGTGCCACGCACCAGCTTCTGTCAAGCCCAGAGCTCTGACCCCTCTGAGGGACCCCTTCTATAGAAGGTCAGCAAGGTCAGCAGGGAGGTTGTGCCAGACTCTGTGTTCCTCAGGGACTCCAGAGCCCCGGGCTGACCAGGGTGCTTTGGAAGGTGGATGCCAGAGGAGACCCAGCCCTGCCCAGAGGCCTTCTGAGTACCACAGGGTGGGCACCTTCAAGGTGGTGTTCAGGCAGGGGCGCCCCGACGGCTCAGTCAGTTAAGCGTCTGGCTCTTGATTCAGGCTCAGGCCACGATCTCACAGTTTGTAAATTCGAGCCCTGCATCGGGCCCCGTGCTAACAGTATGGAGCCTGCTTGGGATTCTGTCTCTCCCTCTCTGCCCCTCCCCTGCTTGCACTGTCTCACCCAGATAAGTAAAAATAAACTTTAAAAAAAAAAAAAGGTGCTGTTCAGGGAGACCCAGGATCTCGGTGGTTTCTCCTGGCATCGAAAGTCCCCGGCACCACATTCCCAATCAGAGGATGGGCTTCTGTGGCCGGACCACGGCCTTGCCAAGCAAAGTGAGTCTCAAAGAGCTCCAGCCCCACCACATTCTCCCTTATCCCTGGGAGTAGGGTACCTGGGTGTTTGTCTCAGCGGCCAGCCGGGCATCGGGCCTGCCACGGCAAAGGCCTTCTGGAATGCAAGAGCCAAGCTGTGTGTCTGGGGCCTCCGGGTTCCGCGGCCCCGATGCGTCGCAGTCCGCATGGTACCCAAGGTCTGTGTGGGCATCGGAGGTGGCTCCCCATTGAGCACCGCTGTGTACCAGCCTCTCTCTTAGGCACTGGCAATCCGTGGGTGAAATAGACCGACCGTGCCCTCATCGGCCAGTGGGGCAGGGAAGCTCACAGACCTCACACCCTCGCTGTGTGATTTGTGTTTCATTAATGGGAGGACCGGACCCTCCCACCTGTCCTGGGTGTTGTACCTGGAAAGGCTTCATCAAGGAGACCTCGTTCAGGGGCTTTGGGGAATGAGCGGAAACTGACAGAAGAAGGGGACGGGGGCCTCTGGGTTGAGCGGCCAGCAGAGTAGCAGGAGACGTGTGTGCTCAGGGTGCAGCGTGCTCGACTCTGGCAACAGCACTGCTTTCCCACGCTTTCTGCGGCTGCCAGAGTGTCCGGGGACTGTGTCTGCTCTCCCCGCCTCGTAGCCTGAATGTCCGCGGTCACTTCTGTTTCAGAAACTCCATCTGAGTGAAGATGTGGCCGGAGCCACCTTCATGGCCGCGGGAAGCTCGACACCTGAGCTGTTTGCCTCTGTTATTGGTAAGAAATCCCACCAGCTGGGGACGTGGGATCTAGAGAGAGCCACGGTCTGGGGCCGTGACCAGTGAGGGCATTCGTCAGCTCCGAGCCTCTGTTTTCTCATCTGTAAAACGGGAGAGCCAGGGAGACAG
Organism: Neofelis nebulosa; assembly: GCF_028018385.1. Classification (NCBI taxonomy): domain Eukaryota; kingdom Metazoa; phylum Chordata; class Mammalia; order Carnivora; family Felidae; genus Neofelis; species Neofelis nebulosa. Next base: position 136,615,130 of record NC_080788.1, read on the forward strand.
AAAGTAAACTCGTGGTTCCCCGGGGCATGTGGTGGAGCAAAGGGCTGATGGGTACAAGGTTTCTTTTGGGGGGTGACGGAGGTGTTCTAAAATCAGATTGTGTGCTGGCTGCACCATTCTGGAAGTCTACCAAAACGCTGGGTCTTACGCTTTGAATGGGTGGGTTTTATGACATGTGAATTATTTCTCAATAAAGCTGTTAAAAAGGAAAAAAGGCGGTGGGGGGGGGGAGTGGAGGAGTGCAGTAGGTGGTCCTCTCTGGTTTGGCCGTTGTCAGCATCATGGGCGTCCTAGAACCAGTCCCTCAGTCCATGGGGTTGGGGACAAGGGCCTCGCAGCAGCCTGGGTCTGAGGAAGTGTAGGCACAGGAGGATTTCTGCCTTTCCCTTCCAGGCGTGTTCATCACCCACGGAGACGTTGGGGTTGGGACCATTGTGGGCTCTGCGGTGTTTAACATCCTGTGTATCATTGGAGTCTGTGGATTATTTGCGGGGCAGGTTGGTGTTTTTCTCCCTTTATAGAGTGACATAAGGGACAGCAGTGGGGGGACCCGAGGCCTCACCTTAGTTGTGCCCTCAACTGCCTGAGGCTGCAGGCAAGTTGGCTTCCCCCTCCGAGCCCAGGTCCTCATGTGTACAAGTGGCCTCTGACGTTCCTTGCACATCCAGCCTCAGTGCATCTGAGAGCAGGGATGGGGTCTGCTCCCTTGGCCAGCCCAAGGGTGAGCATTCATTCAACATCAGGACGTCTTTGAGAGGCGCCTCCTGTAACCCTGACCCTGAGCTAGATTCTGGAAATATCTGAAGCCTGCTTTTGGCCTCCTTGGCAAGGAGCATGACGTTGGCCTGCGGTTGGTAACACATCAGCATCTCCCTGGTCCTCAGGGCCACGTGGGCGTTAGACTCAACCCCAGAGAGTTGGGCTCATGATTAGGCCCTGCCTGGCCAGTGGAGGTAGAGATGGGCAGCTAGTTACTACCAGGAGGTTCCAGAATCACAGGGGAAGCAAGTGCCGCTGGCCTCTGCCTTGACCCTGGGCTTCCGCTGTGAAGCCTGAGATGTCTGTTACCTTGGAGGAACAGAGGGCAGCTTTGCCGTCACTTATAAACATTCCATGCTTTCTGTTCTGTTCCCCACGTATAATGAAAAACACAGGGTGGCCTTGAGCAGCCAGGAAAGATGGGTTTCGGGTGGCACGGTTAGGAGTTGTTCCCTGGGCGTGTCCCTGCACCTGTGGGGGTCTGGGGGTGGTGAGAAAGCCACCCTCACACCACCGCCCCCATCTCTCCAGCCACTAGTCGCTGACGGCCCTTTGCTTGGCAGGTGGTCCGTCTGACATGGTGGGCCGTGTGCCGAGACTCCGTGTACTACACCCTCTCTGTCATCGTGCTCATTGCCGTGAGTTTCCTTCCTGCCCCTGTGCAGGCACATGACCCGTGCCCATCTCTGTCCCTGGCACTATAACCAGGGGACCCAGGGCACCCCAACCGTGGGCTGTGCTGACCGCTCACTGTAGTCAAAGTGACCAGTCCCCTCCCCGCTGTGCCTCCCTTGCCTGAAAGCCTCCTACCTGACACCTTGGTGATGGAGCACATCCCGGGCCCACCTTGGATTCGAAAAGGCCTTGGAAAAGTCAGAGCGTGGTCACACGGTCCACGCAGTTAAGCTCAAGCCCTTCGCTCATCGGGCCCTCGGATCCTCACGCAGAGCCGGTTTTCCTGAGAATCAGAGTTTCTGGGTTCACAGCTCACTGCAGAGCAGGAAGGAGAGAAGCAGGCTGGGGGCAGGCAGAGTGGGAAGCCAGGGCACCAGGGAGAAAAGCCGGAAGAGCGGGAACAGTGATTTCTAGAGTCTGGTAGTGTGGAAAGCGAGGGGCGATATCCCCGCAGTCCCCCGAGGGCCAGGGTGCCTTCATGGCACAGGACACCGGCTACTGCTGAGGAGTGCACCATCCAACAGGGGAGCCGTTTCAATCCAAGTGGTGGCATGGGGGCAGGTGCATGTGGTGTGCCCAGATTGACTGGAATGTGCTCCCCCCAGACACAGTTCTCAACCTTACACCACCTAGAGCCACCTGGAAAGGACAGTCACATCCCTCGTACTGTCTGTGGCTGGGTACCCAACCTCCCCCCAGGTCAATAGCTTGAAATAGCAAGTATTGATCACTCTTGTTGTCTGTGGGTCAGAGTCTGGGAGTGGCTTACGGAGCCCTCTGGTTCAGGGTTTCTCACGGATGTTGGCCCTGGTACGAGGCTCCCCTGGGGGAGGATCCACTTTCGGGGTCACTCACGTGGCTGTGGATAGGCCTCCGATCCCGCTTGGCTGGCTGTTCTGCAGCACAGCTCACAACAGGGTAACTGGCTTCCTTCAGAGGGAGGGTGAGAAGGTACCAGGGCGGAAGCCCGTTCTGCCCATAACCTAGTCTTGGAGGTGACAGCTCCTCACTTTCGCCATATTCTCTTTGTGAGGAGCCAGTCCCTAGGTCCGGGCCACATATCCAGGGGTGGCGTGAATGTCAGGCAGGGGGTTACTGGGACCCCAGCCTCCTACACCCCCCGAAATGAAAGTTACAGATAAAAATCATTGACCTGTACATACACAGTTGTAGAAAAGAATCAACGTGATGTTCAAAGTATAAAAGACGAAAACATCCTTCGGTGTGTAAATGTCTGGGCACAAAGACACTACAGCACTGAATGGTGGAATCCGTTGTCCCATAAAGGAAAAATCTCTGAGCCCAGAAACCACCAGCACAGACTGAGGCCGTGCTGGGCTGGAGCCTTAAACCCCGCGAGCATTCCTGACATTGACGACGTGATTTTCCAAAATTAGGAATGACTCCTTTACATGATAGCTACCTCACTAGAAAATTAAATATTTATTAAATACATAATTTAAAAAAGTATAGGTACTTTGATTTATAAAATAGAGTTCAGTTCTGGGCACAGATTTGTTTGGTTTTGTTTTCCCTGTTTGCCTGAATGTTTAGCAAGACCTTTTATTTTTTATTTATTTATTTATTAAAAAAAATTTTTTTTAACGTTTATTTATTTTTTTTTTTTTAATTTTTTTTTTTTTTAACGTTTATTTATTTTTGAGACAGAGAGAGACAGAGCATGAATGGGGGAGGGGCAGAGAGAGAGGGAGACACAGAATCGGAAGCAGGCTCCAGGTTCTGAGCTGTCAGCCCAGAGCCCGAAGCGGGGCTCGAACTCACGGACCGCGAGATCGTGACCTGAGCTGAAGTCGGCCGCTTAACCGACTGAGCCACCCAGGCGCCCCGGCAAGACCTTTTAAATAGGACGTGTGCCAAATGTGGAAAACCCCTTCTGAGAGAAATATCTCACAGGTTCTAGACTGGTCAGCATCCTGGGCTAAATGCCAGTAGCCTTTCATGGGGTTGTAAAAAACTAAAAATATCCCCCACAAGTGTTCTCATGTTCTGGTGGGGGAGGGCACTGGGCACTCCTCTGTTGAGTGCCCTTGCCTCGGAGCCTTGGGTTTGGGGAGCCTCACAGCGATGCCTGGCCAGGAATGACTCTCTCAGAAGTGGCCCCTACAGCAGCCTCTGTGTGTGACGCCTGCCATGACAGCCAGAAGAGGGTCACAACGGGCCCAAGTCCAGACAGCAGCCCCCTGGCTTCTTCTGGCATCCGGTGTGGGGACCCTATGTCTCCAAGATCAGTTGGTGGGCACAGCCCCTCCACCTGCCTGTCCACACTGGGCCTGGCCAAGGTGGTCACAGGATCCCTCCCCTGGACCACAGAGGTGTCATTCATCTGGGTCTGTGCCAAAGATGCTTGGTGGAGTTGTTGGGCAATGTCAGTGGCCTCTTCAGAAATCATCATGACCACACCGTCACCCCTGGCCTCCCTTCAAATAGCACAAGTGGGTCCTTTGCCCTCAGAATTTCCAAAGGGGTCACTTTTCTATTTTAAGAAAACGATATCCCTTCCCTCCCATACACACGAGTCCCATTGGATAGGTAGGTACGTAGGTTTGTAGGTAGACAGGCAGGTGTCCTTTTAGTTTTTAAGAGTGTTGATTCCAGCAAGGCTGTGCCCTTAGTGATGGCAGGTTGGCCCCAACAGCTACTCGGACCGTCATGAAGCACAGGCCGTTTCTCTTGGGAGGCTGAGCTGAGCCGCATAGTCTGGCATCTTGTGGTCTAGGTTTCGACTAAGGTCTAAGGTCACCTCCTCCCGTTGAGAAACCCAGAAACGGAGAGAGGAGCCCAGCTTTGTGTAGAAATAACAAGGCAATGATATGTGAGCTCGGAGTGTGTAGGGACCTGTGTGTGTTCTTTTGGAATAAATAAGTCCCCCACCCTTTGTTTCTTTTGCCTTCCAGTTCATATATGATGAAGAAATCGTGTGGTAAGTTTTAAGTTTGTTTCTTGTTCCTTTTTTGTTAGTATTCTTCCTCATTGGGTTCATTGAATCTTTTTTGAAATTATTTTTACAAACATGAGCTTTTGAACTTGCAAAAAGGGCATCGTTGGAAGCAATCACACCTTTATTCTTCCAAAGTGACAAAGAATCCCTCAGTGTTCCTGCACTGCCAAATAACAAAATATATTTAAAGCTAAAGTAACGAAAACAGTGTGGTGTTTTACACCGGGATAAGCGTAGGCCAATATGGAATACGGAACCAAGAACCCAGTAATGGGCCCGTTTCTTGGCTGGGGAAATATGACAGCTGTCACGACAGACAGTGGGTTAGGGAGAGGGTCTCAGACGCTGCTGGCAAAACTGGGAACCCTATACAGAATAGAATCACATCGGATCCCTCCCTCACACCTTATACAGGAATAGATTCCAGATGAATTAAGGATCTCACTGTAAAAAGGAAAATTAAACAAAATAGAATAAAATATAGGGACTCACCATTATGACCTTGAGATAGGAAATGACTCCTTAATTAAGAAAGTTTAAAGAAAAGATTGGTGTATTCGCCTTATAGGGCATGAGTGTATCATACATTCATAAGCCATAGACATGTTCTCTTTATGACAGTGATTCAGAGTCCACATCCTCTGTGTTTATTTGTGGGGCTGTACTCAGGAGGCCTGGCTGAGGACAGTCAGCTGGCTGACGTGAGCATCCATGTGCTCTGGGCCCACAGAAGCCTGCTTTTGGCCCCCACCCAGCCCCTAACCCACTATATGAGCCAGGAAGCCACGCCTCATCTGGGCTCTCCTTTTCCTCGATGGGGTCGAGGGTGGGGGCAGCGGGGTCATCTACAAATCTCTCTGTGGCTCTGCTGGTCTGTGGGCTCTGTCAGTAGAGGAAGAGCTCCCAAACCAATCGTACCTTATATCTAGCACATAGTAGGTCTTCAGCATGCAGCTGTCAGATGACCAAACAGATTAAGGCGTGTGGCTCCTCAGAGGCTTGTGGTCTGAGCTACAGATCCCTGCCACGCGTGGGATTGAGCGCTGCATCAGCTAGACGGCAGTGGTGTATATACCCGAAGACCCCCGCCCCGCCCCTGTGTTCAGTCCAGGAGGCTCCTGTACCGCCCCCTCTCTTCAGGCAGTTCTTAGGGCCCCTTCTGTACCGACAGCCTTTCTGGTCCCTGGTCGGAATCTCTGGTGAGCATAGGGTCTCTTAAGCATCAAGTCAGCATGACTATGGTCACTCTCCTCTGTGAGTCCTGCGATGTGGTGGCCCTGGTCCCTCCTTTTTCTCCGTAGCTGATGGGACTCTGCCTGAGCCCTGCAGGCCCCCTGTAGTTGAGAAGAACCCACCGTCAGCCTTCTGTGTCCCCAAGAGGGCTTCAGATTGTAGGACAGGCTGGGGAAGACTCCCCTGGATGCCGGAGTTCTGGGCCGGGCTCCGGGGCCAGGCAGGATTCATAGGACTGCCGGCCCTGCCCCCTCCCCGCCCCCTCTGCCAGTCACCCCCAGGCGTCAGTGCTGCGGGCCTCCCCAGCCCTAACCAGTCTCCTTTCTCTCTTTGAGGTGGGAAGGCCTGGTGCTCATCATCTTGTACGTGTTTTACATTCTGATCATGAAGTAAGTACCTTCTGTCTCCTTCTCCGGGGCAGTCTGACGCCTTACTCCGTTTCCTGCTCTGGCCTTTTGTTAGAGCCCAGACAAAACTAACTGATAGACCTCCCAGTGACTTCCAGCTGGCTCCGCTTCTCTGGAGGATGCCCCTCTGGGGTGAGGTGTTCAGATACTGTTTTGGGGTGCTGTGCAAACCCGGGCAGGGGGAGTCGCGGCTGGTGGGTTGCAAATGAGGCTGGTTGCAAACAGGTACTCTGTGCCCGAGTGGCCGCTCTTTTCCGCTGTCACTGTAAATCTCCTGATAGTTTCACACCGCTCTTTTTTGAAGAGCCGGGCGGCCTCACTTCTGCTCCAGGCTTTATCCAGTGCCATCTGTCAGGGCCGCTGCCTTGCACAACTTCTGGGGACACCACTCACAGCAACGAAAATGCAGACACTGGGTCCCAGGTCGTCCGATGCTTTTGCGGCCCTTTGAAGCTGCCTGGGTCAGAGTGCTCTCAGAACTGCCCGTGAGGAATATTACTCAGCCATAAAAAAGGGAGGAAATGGTGTCACATGTGACAACGTGGATGAGCCTTAAAAACATGCTGAGAGGAGCCAGTCACAGGAGGACAAATACCGGATGATTCCACTTCTGCGAGATACCCTAGGAGAGTCCCAATTCAGAGAGAGAGTAAATTCGAGATTACCAGGGGTGTGGGGGAGGGAGTGATTACTAATTGATTAACGGGCACAGAATTGTTGGAGATGCTGAAACCATTTTTGGAAGTAAATAATGGTGATGTGATGGTTACCCAACATTGTGAGTGTAACGAATGGCAGTGAATTGTATGCTTAAAAATAGAAAAAGTTAAAGTAGCAAATTTGATGTTGCATATATTTTGCCACATTAAAAAAAAAAAAAAAAAGAAAAACTACCCAGGAGCTGAATCATCATCTTCAGGTTTTACCTTCTTGTTCACACCTCCAGAAATAATTAAAAACAACACTGAGGGGCGCCTGGGTGGCGCAGTCGGTTAAGCGTCCGACTTCAGCCAGGTCACGATCTCGCGGTCCGTGAGTTCGAGCCCCGCGTCAGGCTCTGGGCCGATGGCTCGGAGCCTGGAGCCTGTTTCCGATTCTGTGTCTCCCTCTCTCTCTGCCCCTCCCCCGTTCATGCTCTGTCTCTCTCTGTCCCAAAAATAAATAAAAAACGTTGAAAAAAAAAACAAAAACAAACAAAAAAAAAACAACACTGAGCTTTACGACATTATGAATCTCCACGTTTATATCAAACATTTATAATGTGTTGTGAAAACGGGTGATAACTGCCAAGTGAAGGAGGCTTGTCCTCAGGTGAACTCCTCTCTGAGCGCCTTCCAGTGAGGCGGGGAAGCCTGGGGTCTCAGACGGAGACAGTGTTTTCTCTGGGCCTGGCTGTGAGTGATTCAGGGATGGCCCGCCGGGCAGCCTATAGGAGTGGGACTCGAGGCTGTTGGGAGGACAGCCTGGTGACACCTCCTTGGATCCTGTCCTTCAGGCTGACCTGAACTTCTCTTATGAGGACAAGCTTTGGATGTGTCTACGTAGGCGTCAGTCATGTTCTTGGAAGTGAAGATCCTTACGCCCCCCAGGAGGCCACTGACAGCTCCGTGGAGCAAGCCCTCCAACCACGAGTTATTCTAGGGGTCCTGTCGGGACTGTCAGCTCAGATGAAAGCCTTCAGCTCCCCCTTGCCCCCAGGACACTCCCGGGGCCGGGTGTGACTGTGTGTGCACAGGGGAGGCGGGCGGCGGGCCCCCCCCCCCCCACTCCTGCCAGGTGTCTCCCGCGGCTCTGACCTCCTGCCTTCGCTTCCAGGTACAATGTGAAAATGCAGGCCTTTTTCACCATCAAACAAAAGACCATTGCAAATGGCAACACGGTCAGCAGTGAGCTGGAGGATGGTAATGATTACTGTGATAGTAGCTCTGATGACCCCTCCCTGCCATTGCTGGGGCAAGGTAAGGCTGAGCAGACAGGAGTGGCCAAAAGTGTCACCAAAGCCTCTCTCCCATGCTCTTTCCTGCACACGCACACACACACACACACACACACACACACACACCCCTTCCCTCTAAATTGTCACTCTCTTACTTTGGGTCCCAGGGCCCTCAATGAGGTGTGGCTCAGATTTACATTTGCACAGAAGGGAGAAGGACAGACAAAGTCAAACCCTCACACCCTGGGGACTTTTGGAGCCTGAAGGAGGCTCCAGGCCTGCTGGGCTTTTTTGAAATGCGGTGAATTACCTCCCCGATCCCTGGGAAAGGTGGTGGCAAGAGGCTGATGACTTGGGGTGACAGAGCAGACTCAGGCCTCCCTGTGATTTCCCACACGCCAGGCCCAGTTCAGGGGGAGGACTCTGCTCTGGAGGGACCTCTGGCTCGTCGCCCAGAGCAACAGCGAGGCTATGGAGGGCAGCCTTGGAGCAGAGCGGGAATGCCTAGTGGGCCCTACAGAGCCCTGCCTGGGAGCCCTGCCCCGGGGCGCAGCAGCCTTGCCTCCTCAGCTGCTCTTTGGCCCCGCTGTCTGGGGTTCTGGGCCTCGGGAGCCAGCCCCTGTGGTCCCTGCCGAGCTCCCCTGGTCCTCTAGGCCCACCTGGCTCCCACTTCGGAAGCCACATCTTCATCTACCGGTTCCTAAGGGATCTGTCTGTGGGGCTACCTGCCAGCAAGACTGGAGCATCTCCATTCTGTGAGCCCAGCGAGCGTTAGGGCCTGAATGGACTCTGGTAATGAGGACATGGGAAAACAGATTGGGCTGGCATCTCCAGTCCTTCTTAACCAGCATGCCAGGTGGACTGGCCACCTGAGGGTCTCTCTCCCGTGCCCCCGGACAAGTCACATCCTCTTTCAGGCCACTTTAACTCCTGCGTGGTGTCCGTGACGGGCCAGGTAGCCCCGGGGACCTGTTTGCTCATGTCTGGGACGTGTGGGGGCTGAAGTCTGTACTCGTTGGCCCCCTTGCTAGTCCTTACTCCCGGGTGGATCTGGGCAGTGCCCCTTCCCCTGGACTTCAGGCGAGTTTGTTCTGTCCCATCTCAGGGGACCCCCTGGGGAAGACACCTGTTGCAGGTGCTTGAGGGAGGAATGAATCTCTCCATACGGGAGAAGGGTTTCTAAAGAAAGCCCCTGGGGAGAAGGTACCAGTGTCCAGCCTGGAGTCCGGGGCTGTGTCTGTGTTTCCTGTTGCATAAATGTGGAGCAGCCTACCGGAGGGGGGATCCCGTTTCCAGGACAACCTTCTCAGAGGGGAGGGACGGATGTGGCTGCTGGTTTGCATTTTAGCTCTGCAGATACAGTGGCTCTGAGGTCCCTGTTACAGATTCCCCCCCCCCCCCCCCCCACACACACACACACACAGCGTCTCAGGACAGAGGCTGATTTCTGCCGGGTCCTGCACACAGAGATTTAGTGCTCCCCGGCCCTCTGCACCTTCATGGCAAAGAAGAGAGATTCCAGGTGGTGGGTCATTCAGGTCCGCGGAAGAAGCCCAGTTCTTCAGGTGCCAGTCCCCAGAGCTACCTTCCACCTGTGTGGGGGAGGGAGGACACCTCTCCCCAGTGTCCTATGGGAAACCTATGTCACATGCAATATAGCGGGTGCCTCAGCCACTTCCCTGTTCAGGGCAGTGGGGACTGCTGTGAGGCCACAGCCCTCCTGGGGCCTTTTCTGGACCTCTGTCATGGCTCTGTCTCCGTTCCTTTTGTACCCAGGGCAGTAGGACCTTCCCCACAAGTTTATTATTTCCCCCCAAATATCTGAGTCCAAGATAATTTCTAGAAAATTGTAAGATTAGACACAGGACTGCTCCCCCACCCCACCCCCAAAACACAGGGCAAGGAAGAAGATAGGCCTCCTTCCAACTTTGATCGGGGGGGGGGGGGGGGGAGGGAAGGTGTTTAGATAAAGACCAAGGAGAAAAAGGTGCAGGCCTGGAATTGGAGAGAAGGGATCCCAGAGATGCAGCCTTTGGGATTTCGTATCCCGGCTGGCGGAGGACTCTGTGTGTGAGTCACTGCAGGGCAATGCCCCCTCAAATGGACTGAGGCAGGAGCAAGAAGTCCCCAGGAACCCTGCAGGGGCTGAGAAAGGGGCTTCAGGAGTTGGCCTTTTCAGCCAGTGTTGCTGGGAATCTTCCCAATGAGGAGAGCACTCGCCTCCCTGGTCCTCGGCCTGCAGGCAGCTCCCCCTCAACCCACCCTCCCAAGGAAGTCCAAGATTGCTGGCCGGTAGAGTTTGTCTAGAGCCCACGCATGCGCACACGGCTCTGGCTGTCCTGTTACCGGTTTCGGCACTTCCTGTATCAAATCAACATTTTTAACCCAACCTCTTGACAGGTTTTTGGCCTTGTTACTACCACTCTTGCAAAATGCCTTTATATACTTAGATGTTCTTAAAGGTCATATGGTTCAGTTCACCAGATCATCTCGGGCCAGCTTTCTCTTTTTTGCAGGGGGGGAGGGGCGGTGGGCGGGGCGGGAGGGGGTGGGGAGCGGCGGGAGGGGGATAACGTTCTCCAGCTTCATTTTTTGTTCGGATGTTTGGGTTTTTCTAAAACTCCATAGGCTCCCTCCTTCTGAGCCCAGTGCCCCCTGCCCCTGTCCGGGGATGCCTGTGTCAGGGCTCGTTCTAGAATGGACCTGGACGGAGCCTGGAGCCTGCAGTCTCCCAAGGAGGGAGGGATTCAGGCTTTCCTACAGCTGCGAGGGGTGGTGGGCCCAGAGGCTCCTGCTCCTCAGAGTGGGACAGAGCCAGGGAAATCGGCTGGGAGAGGGGCCATCCTCAAAGCCGGGGACCCTGAGCATTGAAGCCCCCTGTAGCAGGAACCCTTCTACTAACTCCTTCAAATAACCCCCTGGCCACCATCAAGAATGCTGCCCCCCGGCTCTTGGCATCCACCGCAAGCTAATCACCTCTGGCAATCTCTCTTGGCCTTTGTCTCCTTAACTCTCTTCTTCTAAATTGTAAGTAATCTGCTTTCATCCAAGCGATAACACGTGCATTACAAAAACCAACCAACCAACCGTGACCTCAGCGCAAGCCTCACTGGAGGTTAGTGTCTGTCTCCGACAAATGCATGGTCCTCCCTGGCTTTGTTTCTAACCCACACGCCTCCTGTCTGCTGAGCCTTGCTGCCTGTTTGGGGAGAGTGTGCATGTCTGGTGTGCACTTGTTCGTGTCTGTGCCATTAACTCTGGCGAGGATTTGCTCTTGACGACTCCTGCCCAGAAGGGACCCTCACCGGGAGCTGGTGACCGGTGCAGAGGGGAAAACTCCACCTGCTTCTGTGTGCTGTGTTCCAGAGTGGTCTCATGACTGGCTCCTCCAGGGCTCAGGAGTTAGAGGTCCAATCCCTCAGGATTCCAGCCCTGAGCGTGTCTGTGAAGGTGGCAAGGAAGAGGCCTGAGGCCTGGAGAGATTTATTCTTCAGCCTTATGAGGGGGAAGCAAAGGGTCAGAGAGAGCTGCCTCCCTGCTGGAGGGTGTCCGTTTTACTGGAGACCCTGGATTTGGCTAGCAGTTCACTGTGAGCCTTCAGCAAGTCGGCTGTCCTCTTGGGTCTCCCTTGCCTCGTTCAGGGCCCATGAGCCATATCTTTGCCCTCATCGCCGGCCTCAGGGAGAGCAAAGTTAGATGTATCCTTCTCTACCAGGTGGGGATGGTTGTTGGAACAGCAGGTGGCCTTGTGGGAAGTTTAGAGCCAGTGCCGTGTGATGCTTTCTAGCATTTTCCATCCTAGAGGGCCCTTGTCAGTCTCTAAAGTTTCCTCTGAGCCTCTGTCAACAGAGGGTAAGAAAGGTCCCCTCACAGTCACAGGGTGGGAGGGACCCTGTCTGAATTATAGATGGGCTTCCCAGGGAGGCTTAGATGAGGAGCCAGAGGACCCCGCACTTGGCCAAGAGGGGCCCCAGAGAGAGGGGGCATCATCTGGCAGCGGGGCTGGATGTGGAGTGTCTGCTCATAAGGAGTCCTGTAGCAAGGGACCACGGGGCCCCGCGAATAGCCCACGTCGGCAGGTGGTCCACTAAGACTAAGTCAGCCTCCCCAGCGGGTGCGGGGCTCAGAGCCCAAGGAGGTCTGCAGCGTGAGGGGAAGTCATGAGCTCAGTGCTGGGGTGTTGTCCTTAGGGAGATGTCAGCACTAATTGTGGCATTGTGCTCAATATAGTGAAGGAGGAGCCACAGTACAGCAAAAACGCGGTGGTGATGGTGGATGAGGTCATGAGTTCCAGCCCTCCCAAGTTCAGCTTCCCGGAGGCGGGCTTACGCATCATGATCACCAATAAGTTTGGGCCCAGGACGCGACTACGGATGGCCAGTAGGATCATAATTAATGAGGTACGTTTGCGTAAAGGGCGTTGAGAGTGAGTAGCCTGGGGTGATGCTTTGCGCTTTGAGGAGGCCCTGGCTTATGAGGGCGCTTCCTGCTGTTAGGGCCACCAGGATGTCCTTTATTGCTGCACCTGTTGAAGGAAGGCGGAGCAAACATTCCCTACGGGCAGCGAACGATCGGATCCAGAGGTGTGTTAAGGCAGGCCGCAATCGAGTACCGTTTCCACGATGTCGATGTCCGCGGAGTATTTTGTGACGCGCTCCAGTAAAGCTAATTGGAGAAAGGCCAGTCAGAAGTATGGATTGTGTCTTTAAAGTGTCACTTGGAACAAAAAAAAGGTGAACGCATACCTGTTCTCTACAGATGCTACAACTCTAGAAGAAAACCAAGAACAGAGGTGGATGGCAGTTACCTCTGGAAACTGCCTTTTTCACTCTACACCCTGATGGGCCGCTTGAATTTTGTGCCCTCTTTTTCATTTGGAAAAACAAAAAAGTTTTAATGCCATATAATATGCAAACAGCGTAGCAAAGATGCGGGGTTCTAATTGCTCCCCAGCTTGTTCAGTCTTTGCCACGTACGTGCGTGTGCATATTGGAGTTGTGAGTCCTTAACCCTCAGACCCAGGTAGTTATCAGAGAGCTTGAAACTCTGATAGCTAATAATCGGTAGTTAGCACCTCAGGTGTATGCAGGAATGATATCACACAGGACTTAAAGGATCTGTACTTTGAACACTTCTGGATTCGTATGCGGATTCCTATGTCCCCCGTGTGGAAGGTGTATTAAGAAAGAGAGTGCGGGGGCGCCAGGCGGCTCAGGCAGTTAAGCACTTGACTCATTAGTTCGGGTCATGATCTCTGAGTTTGTGGGTTCGAGCCCCATGTCGGGCTCTGTGCTGACAGTGTGGAGCCTGTGTGGGATTCTCTCTCCCTCTTGCTATGCCCCTCCCCAGCTCCTGCTCTCTTTCTCAAACTAAATAAATAAGTAAACTTAAATAAAATAAAAAAAAAAAAGAAACATTGCAGATTTTGGATCATTCTGAATCATTTTTTTGATTCAAATCAGTAAAATATGAATCAATGAAATTTTACTGAATTCTGGCTGTTTTTCTTGAGCATGATAATTGTACCCATTGAGTGGGGATAGGGACCACTCTGAAGGATTTGGGTATATAGTATCTTTTTCATGGGATAAACACCAGGGAATTAATGGGGGTTTTGATGAGCTGGGAAAATACTGTCCTGCCCCCAGATGTTTCTTCAGGCTGCTGGGAAAATCTTGCTCCCCCCCACCCTCCTGGGTTGGGATTGACTTCCCTGGAAGGCAACACTGGGAGCCAGAAAGGCCAGGCTAGTAGAGGAAATTGAGATAATTTTGTTTTATTTTTAATGTTTATTTTTGAGAGAGTGCAAAAATAGGGGAGGGGCAGAGGGGGGCGGGGGGAAAAACAGGATCCGAAGCAGGCTCTGCGCTGACAGCAGCGGATGTGGGGCTTGAACTCATGAACTGTGAGATCGATCACGACCTGAGCCAAAGTCGGACACAGCCAACTGAGCCACCCAGGCGCCCCTGGAAACTGAGTTTTAATCTCACATTAGCCACTAAGTGGCTTAATCTTCCTGGGCCTCAGTTTCTCTAACTGAGGATGTTTGGCAGGAGGCTTACAGCACTAAAAATTTCAGTGACACACAACTCTGCCTGGAGGCTAACCAGTATCTTGGGATCAGTGAGTGCATCAGGCGATGGGAGTGGGAAACCCAAATGCCCAGATTCAAAGTTGTTTCTTAAGACCCTTGGTCTCATTCAAATGTTCAGTTATTTTAATTCCAGAGTGTTAGAGCTGTTTGTAAAGCTGCAGTTAATCCGTGGTAGATTAACCTCGTACTTGTGGGACAGATGCCCTCATTTGTTCATCAAGAGAGGGCAGAGCAGCTGAGAGGGTTCTTGCACGGGGCGGGTGGGGGGTGTTTGGGGGAACGTGTGAGAGGTATGGCTTTCCTTTGCTCCGAGGCTACACCTGACCGTCTTCCCCTGTGGCCACTGCAGTGAGTTGCCGAGGGGCACAGAATTTCACCCATCCTCAGTTTCCCCTGCCTCATGAATCCGTCTCCCACCTGGGTGCTGGTCTCTTTGAGCTGGTGCATCTCGCTGTAATTTCCTGAGCACCTGCTGAGTGCCAGGCAGGTGCAGGATGTTTTACCTGCGTTTCAGCATTAATCCTCTTACCATCCGAAGATGCTACTTCTAATTTATGAGAGAGGCAAACTAATTCGCCCAAAGCCACACCGCTAAGATGAGGGTAGAACGGGAATTTCCCACCCAAACCTGAGTCTAGACTCTGTAAGTGGGACTGCATAGATCATGAGGGGCACCTCCTCTGCCCCTTCTTTCTATATCTTTATTGCCTCTATAATAGTGTCTGCTTGGGTTGCTTTTAATGGCCTCTTCCACGTGGCAGCCCCTGGAACATCAGGAAGTAGTTGCCACCCCCCGATTTTCTCCTTGAGTCTAAACATCCTTGGAACCTCACACCCTCCCTGATGTAACAGGGTTCCAGTCCTCACCATCTTCCAGTTTGTCTCTTGCAGCATGGGGATCCATCACCTCCTTTGTGTTACAATCTGTGCCTCTTTTAATACAACCTTAGGTAGCTTCAGATAGTTCTCCAGGTACAATTCCCTGTTGGTTCCTATTAAGCTAGAATCATGACCTCTTCACATTTCTGCCATTCGTGTTGCCATTAAGTCGTGCCTCCCTCCCTCTTTACAATTCTGTCCTTGCACAGGTAGGTTTTTGTTTTGAACTACAGGGATGACCGGTCTTCGGATGCTACTTGGGTTTGTTACACAGGTAGCAAAACACTGGGCCTGCCTATGTGGGCTTAAGTCACAGGCATAGATCTCTTTGCTCTTTTCAGTATGCTAAGTGTTATGGATACACTTGTAAGAAAAGAATTTTAAAATCTTCACCCCACCCTAGACTTCATGATTTAGGAGTCCCTGCCTAAAACCAACATGAAGACAGATAAATGGTCAATTCCTCTTTTTTTTTTTTTTTTTTTTAAGAGAAATAACGTGTGTCTATTTTCATAATGATGTCTTTACTTCCGGTAACCATGAGGATAGGCGTTGGACACACAGGAAGAGAATAGTGCCTTGGGGGACACATTCACTGACTCTTAGTTTCCTGGTGAAGAATGGGGAGAGGTATATAAGTGTCCACTGTGTGACAGTCCTTACCCCCAAGGCCTCATTCAGACGGACCCACTGGTGTTTGTAATCAGAGCCGGACAAAGGGGAAGTGTGCACAGGAAGGCAGATTCCTTGCAAAGTGAAACCTATTGATGTCTTGAAATGTGGCTTCTGCCTTTCCCTGGCTTATAGAAGCCCATGGACTTGATGAGGAAGCCAGGCTTCTGCTTGGGTGGAAAGGAGGCGGGCTTTGCCAGTCACTACGAGATGGGGCAGGGAAAGGGACAGGTGGGTGGGATTCTCTTTCTCTTCCTCTCTCTCCCCCTCCCCAACCGGCGCACACACGCTTTCTCAAAATAATAAACTTAAAAAACTAAATAGAAGGACTGCCAGTGTCAGGTGTTAACAAGGATGGGAAGCCACTGAAATTCCAAACCGTTGCTGATTCGAGTGCGAAATGGTTCACCACGCGCCTGCTACGTGGCCTAGAATTGCCACTCCTCAATACCCAAGGGAAATGAGTGCGTGTGTCCAGAAGTGCACAAACGTTCATGGTAACATTGTTCATAATAACCAAAGAAGGGAAACAGCCCAGTGCCCTTCAGTAGGCAAAGGATGCGTTGCGGGTTATGCGACGTATTACTCTACAGCCGTGAAAAATAGTTGCCGAGTCGTGCGACGCCGTGGATGGATTTCACAGATATTGAGTGAGAGAAGCCAGACACAGCATAATACATATTATTTGAATCCATTTATGCGAAGTTCAGGAACAGCTAACCGATGTTTGTAAAAAGTCAGAGTGGTTACACATAAAGGGGCGTATGAACCAGGGAGGTGCCTGGGGGAGTCTTCTGAGGGGCTGGAAATGTTCTACATCTCGATGTAGCACATCATCGAGCTCTACGCTTCATAGAAGTGTACTTTTTGCACACTGCACATTTTAAAAATGAAAAGCGATGATGCAGGCTTTCCCTGTGACCGTCTTCAGGCAGCTTGTAAATGCCACCAGAGGAGCTGGAATGAGCACCGCAAATGGAAGTGAGCAAACTTAGATGGATTCCAAGGTTCTTGGGCCAGTTCCCAGGCAAACTGGCCTCCAGGAGTGTGTTCCAGAGACCTGGAAGGGCTGTGTGCTCGTAAGGAGCAAAGCCACGGTGGGATACTCTGTAACATGTCTTGGCGTCTCACTTGCCTCCTGTCCACACAGCGACAGAGACTGATCAACTCGGCAAACGGTGTGAGCAGCAAGCCGCTTCAGAACGGGAGACACGAAAATATCGAGAATGGGAACGTTCCCGTGGAAAACCCTGAGGACCCTCAGCGGCAACAGGAGCAGCAACCCCCACCCCCACCGCCACCCCCAGAGCCCGAGCCCATTGAGGCTGCCTTCCTGTCCCCCTTCTCCGTGCCCGGTGAGTCCTGGGGTGCAGGGCCCTCGGGCTAAGCTGTGGTCTTCAGGAGGGAGGCCCGGACCCATGAGGAGAGGTGGGGGCGGGGCTGGTGTGAAGGGTCGACATTAGGTCACCGGGATTCTTTGGAGACACTTGATAAATATGTCCTAAGTATTGATGGACTAGAGCTGCAGTGAGACGCAGGCACGCCCGGTGTAGGGGAGCCTGTGTGCCACAGAGCACGTCGGCTGGAGACACGGAGCGGGGAGGGGTACCAGGAACCCCCAGTGACTGCACTTAAATGCCCAGGGCAGCTGGTCTTTCTCTTGCAGCAAGAAAAAGCAGCCAGCACTGTTGTTTTTATGGACCTGCTCAGACTCTCCAACCCTACATTTGCTGGGACAGGACATTCTAAGGCCACAAATTACACCTTACACAGTTATACCTTATACATCTGACATCTCCTGCTCGTAAATAGGTCAGATCAGGCCACCACCCTGCCCTAAGCCCTCAGCATTTTTCACCTCACTGAGGTGTGATCTGTGAAGTTAGTGTCCCCTGACTGTCCGCTCCTTGCTGACCTCACCTCCTGCTCTTCTTCTTGTGCCCTCCGCTCCAGCCACACCGGCCTCCTCACCATCCTTCTTAGAACATACCACATATGCCCTACCTCAGGACCTTTGCACTTGCCCGTCGCCAGAATGCACGTTCCCTCGTGGTCCGTAGGGCTTGCTCCCTCACCTTCTTCGGGTCTCTGTTTAAACGTCCCCTCTGCAAAGGCAGAGATCTTTGTCTGTTTTGCTCATGCCTGACACATGGTAGGTGATTAGCAGGTGTCTGTCCAGTGAGTTCACATACAAGAGGAACCCCAAACACGCCCAGGGTACCTTTATCTTTAGCCAACTTTCTTCAAGTCCTAAATAGGAGACAAAGCCCCCCACCCCCAACCTTGGAGTTTGTATCTTGGCATCTGGTCATTCTGAAAGGCGGAAGAATTCCTTTTTTTTTTTTGTCCAGAACTTGATGTTTTTCTGAAAAGAATTCTGTGTTTAACATCAGGCTCACAGAGCACCTAATTTGGGAGGTGGCTCTGTGGAGAGAGAGGCTGTCCAGTCCCTCATCCCCATTTTCTGGGATGACTCTTGCCCCCAGGTAGATGGCTTGGGCGTACCCAGCTGCAATACTCTGCCACTGTGGTTTATCTTTTCTCTTTTTTGAGAGAGAGAGAGAGAGAGACAGACAGACAGACAGACAGACAGACAGTGTGAGCAGGGAAAGGGCAGAGGGAGAGAGACACAGAATCCGAAGCAGGCTCTAGGCTCTGAGCTGTCAGCACAGAGCCCGACGTGGAGCTGCAGCTCACGAACCGTGAGATCATGACCTGGGCCAAAGTCAGATGCTTAACCAGCTGAGCCCCCCAGATGCCCCCTCATTTATCTTGAAAATAGAGCCCTTTGGGATCACAGGGCTGCCTCGGAGTTACTCGATGAGTGTCTCCAGGGTATGCCGATCACAGCTTCCCAGGGTCTCTTCCCAAAATTCGGGGTCTCGTTCTAAAACACAGACATTTCAAAGCCTGGCATGGGAGCTGGGAATCAGCATTTTCAAGCCTTCTCTGGGGGGTTCGTGGGACCTGGCCAGATTAGAAATTGATGCTCTTGGTCAGTACCTCCCAGCCTTCTTTCACATTAAGGGCAGACCGGGAAAGTGAAATGTTTTTCCGTCACTGAGGTCGCAGAGGGGCCCATCCCTGGGGTTCAGGCCTCCCCAGGTGTTCCTCTGCCGACCAGAAGGCTGAGGGGAACCGGGTCTCAAACGTCCCTGACACATCCACCCACCTGCTGGAAGACTCTGGGGGAGCAAGGGCTGTACTCAAGCGGCTTGTCTTGTGGCCTATGGGTCACGCTGTGCTTGGGCGGGAGCTTGGCCCCTGGGGCTGGGTGTGGGGGTGCTGAAAGAATATAGGATTCTCCAGATCCTGGGAACCTGTATCCGATTACCTGTTCAGACACACTGCAGGAGAGAAGATCTCATGGGGCAGGATCCCGGGAGGGCAGTGTGTCCACCCGGAGCGGAATCTGCTCCAAGTCCAATGAAGCGGGACAGGGCCCTGCCCCACCTGGAATTTTTCACTTCTGTGTTCATAAGAGGTCCAGGCATAGGCCCGGAGTCTGGAACCCCAGCTACTCCCACACAGCCCTGCATCGTAACACTACCAGGCCACTTCCTCTCCCACATCCACACAGGGCAAGCCCAGGGCCTCGGGGCTGCAGGCACCCCTGGGTTTCAGTTCTTCAGGGGCTGAAGACCAGATGCACTGGGGGCTAGGATGTGGTCACAAGGAGGGGAGAGGCAGCCGAGGTCCAGCCAGCCTTTCCGGGGAGGAGCTACCGTTCCATGAGTTGTCTTCTCCAGTCCCAGGAGGTGGGGGACAGAGTCCCCGTTTTGCAGATATGGGGCCTGATGGGCCACAGCCACCACCCTTCATGGGCCACTTCATGGGGATCCTTGTCTGGACGTTGCCCACCGTCCAGGACTCTGCGGGAAACCAAAGAAGGGATATGTCCTTCTTGACAGCTGCTGTTGAGGCAGCCACACGTGAGGACCACTCACCTCTCCATTTCCTCAAAACCTTGAGTTTGGCAGGATTGGGTGGGGTGAACCCCAAGGCCTGCTGTCCCTTCCTTGTTTTTGTACCGGGACCTGGCACTTCTCAGAGAAGTGACTGCGGGGAATGGGGATGTAGCTCCCTGTGCAGGACTCTGGGCAGGTCACGTCCTGGGCGAGATGGGGAGGGGGCCTCAAATGCTGCTATCTTGCAAGGGCTGGGGACCAGGGAGCTCCCGGGCTCTGTGCCCCAGTGAGTCCTCCCGCAGGGACCCCTGCCCTTCCTGGTGGCCCAGGGCTTCCTGTTGCTCCACCTTCCTCCTCAAGCCAGAGGCTCCAGGACGTTCCCCGGGGCCCAGCTCGGGACAGAGCCAAGTGCGGGGAGCTTCCTGCCAGGGCTTGCCTGTCCTAGCCCTCAGGAACAGGCCTGGCTTCCTGTGTCCCTGCAGAAAGCTCTCTCCCCCTTTGTTTCCCCAGGGATGGATGTGTTTCCGGGTGTTGCCTTGGAAACCACAGGGTACTTCCTGCTCCTCCTCTTGCCCTCACCTCTGCCTCCTCTGAGGAGTGGGGGGTAGAAGGGGAGCTCTGTGGCTTTTGCCCATCCAGGTGTGTACAGCTGGCAAAGAGAAACGAGGCTCGTGTGTGGCAGAGGTTTGCAGGAACTTGGTGGGGCCCCGAGCCTCTGGGAAAGCCCACGTCTGGCTCCAGGCCCTTTGGCCACCCACTCTCGCTCACCTTGTTTTCAGTTCATCTCTGGTGGTAGCTTCACAATGATCTGGGGCTGGGGGCCGGCCCCAAGGGCACTTTAGGGGCAGAGGGAGCTAGTGGGCTCTTAAGCTGGGCCCGGGAAGGGGTCACGGGCGAGCAGGGGTGTGGATGGGAGGAAGGGAGAAGCCATTCCTCTGGTCAGCTTGACACCAGCCTAGCTGCGGTGTCAGGAATAAATTGAGGCCCACTGGTTCTGTTCACAGCTCTCCTGTGTCGTCAGGGGCAGCCTGGGAGGCAGGCTCTGGAATCCAGGTGCCCTGGATTCAAGTCCTGGTTGTACCACTCACCAGCAGGTAGCCCTGGGGAAGCTGTTTCGCCTCCCTAAACCTCTGTCCCTCAGTTACATTAACTGAGTTACAACTGAGTTATATCCAGCTTTTCTCATCTTTCCCTGTTTGGACTACAAGCCATGTTCTGGAAAGGTCACAGGTGCCAGGATCCCTGGAGGCCTGGAGCTGCGGTCATCCTGAGCCTGCTGTGCGCCAGGAACCCAGCTCTGGGCACTTTGCAGATAAGACAGTGTTTCTTTTCAGTAGATATTTGCGTACAAGACGGTTGTGGGCTTTGGGGATGCAGGTGGGAACAGGACAGCCACGGTCTCTGTTCTTTAGGGGCTTATAGCTGTGTGGGGTAAGTCCAAGCAGTTAACTACGGGAAGCATTCCTTAACGCGCCGCTGACAGGTGGAGGAGGGGCCCCAGCCTGTGACCCCCAGGCTCTGCCGCCCGCATGAGGGATCACCGGGCTTGTGGGTTGGAGCCGGGGACAGGCAGCAGCAGCCTGGCCCTGGTGCCCACCTGGCGGCCTTTGTGCCCACCTGAGCTGCTGCTAGTGTTATATTGACATCAAATGTAGCCTTGTTCTTCCTACTCCGGGCTGCGGAGGCTGGTTAACAAGCTTCCCAGGCCAGCTGTTGGCTGGGGGAAGAGGAAGGGGAGAGAAGTTTTTTCTCCCATGGAAACTGGCCTGCAGCCTGGGAACTGCTCAGAAATTGCCAGCTGGTGACCGTGAGTCCCAGCCTGTCTGGGGAAAGCCCATCGTGCAGGCCGTTTGTGGTCGACTTGTGGTCTGTGAGGCCCCTGCTCTGTGGACCAACGGGACGCCTTTCTTCTGCCCCCGAAAGGGGAAGGGAGTCCCATTGTGTATACCAGGACTCTGGCCACTGTTCTCACAGCGCTGGGGACTTGCTGGATGTCAGGCATGGAGTGCAAAGTCAGGGAACCAGGCTCTTAAGGGGCTTCTGTGTCCCCTGCCCTGTTCTAAGAACTTTCTGTGTGTTTTCTTTGATTTAATCTTCACAACGCATGAGGTGGGGACAGTTCTCTCCATTTTGCAAAGCAACGAGAGGCACGGAGAAGTGAAGCGACTGGCCCCGAGAGGCTGTGCGACTTCCCAAGCCACACAGCCATTAAGTGAGGAGCCCTCTTCCAGCCTCTGCCTCTCGAGCTGTGGACACCATCACAGGCTGGTCCCCTGGGCAGCAGAGTCCCAGACCATGAGCCCCAGAGCTGTCATAGAGCAAGCAAATGGCCTTAGGTGTGTATGTATCCTGGACCTATGAGGCAGTTGAGCGCCTGTCAGTGGAGAGACTAGGATACAGGTGTGCCTTTCTGAAGTCCAGGGCCTTGATTGGTGCTGGAACAGTAACAGGAGGTAAAACTCACCGAGCGCTACAGTGGGCCTGGCAGGGCACTTGACGTATTAGCCCGTCGAGTCCACACGACAACCGGGAAGGTGCGTGCTATCATCCCCATTTCCCATGTGAAGACACCGAGGCGCAGAGAGGCTGTGTTGCTCAAGGTCTTCAGGAGGAGGGGGCAGAGCCAGGATTTGCACAGTGGCATTCGGACCCCGGACGCACTCGGGGGGGGGGGGGGGCACGGTAGCCCAACCAGCGAATTGCCAAATAATCTGTGGCAAGGAAACTGTTGAAACGAGCTGAATGACGGGCCTTTTGGGGACCTCACGTGCTCTCATCAGGCCTTGGATGGCACGGCTGCACCTTCTCTTCCTTCAATATAGAACTCAGCACAGGCGATCTGGAGGTTTCGGGATGCTTTTAGGGCTTACTCTTCCCCAACCCACCCCATCTTTCTCACTTCTAGTTGGCACTTGAGCAAGCTGTCCCGGCTGGGAGGAGAGCAGTCTATTGAGTCTTTTAAAACCCTGTTTGGGGGGGGGGGGGGGGGGGGGGGAGGGGCATGCTGCAGAAATGGAGCTCTAGAAACCCATGGGCACGTTCTTGCTGCTGAGCCCCTTGGCGCATCTGTGAAAGCGGTAGAGAAACCCGCTCTACCTTGAAATGAGCTCTGCCTTGCGCTCATTTACATGTGAAATTCCGCGCACGGTTCCCGTCTGTTCCAGGCCCCCAGAGACACAGCTCTCTGTAGGGTGGAAAGTCTCTTGTTCTTGCCTCTGTCTCAGGAGCCACCAGAGAAATGGTCTCGTAAGTCAGAGTCAGGACTTCAAAGGAGCGTCCGTGTCCTTCACCGCGAAGCCCGGAGGTGGTCTCCTCACAGCCCAATGAGAACAAACGCTGGCGGAGCGTTGTTTGACTTTTTAGTGTAACAACTTTATCCTTTTTAAATCTTATCTCCGGTGTAATTAGCACAGTGTGATATTAGTTTCAGGTGTATAAGCTAGTGATTCAGCACTTCTGTCCATCGCTCCGTGCTCCTCATGATGAAGTGTGTCCTTCACCCCCTAGAACAGCCGTATGGATACAGCGGTCACTTACCGTAGGATTCACACCTTTAAAGTATACAGTTGAGCGGTTTTTAGTATATTCACAAAGTTGTGCAGCCATCACTGCAGTCCGTTTCGGAATATCTGTACCACCTCCAAGAGAAGCCCCTTTCCCCATTAGCAATCATGCCCCATCCCCCCATCTCCTGGCAACCACTCCTCTGTCCCTTTGGAATTTATTCTGGACCTTTCATATGAATGGAGTCATGTAGCGTGTGGCCTTTTGTGACCGGCCGCTTTTACTACTCAGTGTGGTTTCAAGGTTTATCCATGTTGCTCTGAGTGCTAGCACTTTGTTCTTTTGAGTGGCTGAACGATCCATTGTATGGATTTACCACATTTATCTGCCAGTTGCTAGTCATGTGGATGTTTTCAGTTTCTGGCTTGTGGGTGGTTTATAAAAACAGATAACAGAGCATACTGGAGAAAGAGTCTCAATGGTTTTTTTTGTTTTTTTTTTTTTTAATCTAATGAAAGTAATTTCCCTCCAGGTCTCTGTGATTAGTGACAAATGGTGTCTGAATACTGGGATTGAAAAGGACCTTAGGAGTTTAAGACCTGTCTCCTCCTCCTACAAAATGGGAAACTGAGTCCCAAAGAGGGGCAGGGGCTTCCCCAAGGGGCAGTCTTGAGCAGAAGGAACCAAACATCCAGGCATCTGCTCCGTGATGTCCCTGCCTCCAGGCCAGGGCAGAGCAAGTTGGGAGGTAGGAGGTGAAGGGGTCCAGGACCCATCAGCTGCTGGGGTCCCCAAGCCTCTGCAGATGCCAGCAACGTGAAGCCCACCAGGCTCCCTTGTGCTAAAAAGGGAACCTTTTTTTTTTTTTTTTTTTTAAGTAAGGACTTAGAGATATGTGGTGGATCCCAAGAGCACAGAAACCGTTGGAGACATGTCGGGTCTGGACTCGGGGCCTCAATGGATATCAGGATTCTTCCTGGCCCTTGTCTTCATTTCTTCACATGCGCCTCTCTTCTCCTTGCCTGCAGACTGGCCTTCTCAAATTCACTGCCCACGTGGCAGACTGTGGCCTCCCGTAGACCCCAGACCGACCCGTGACAGTTCCAGCCCCCCTAACTTAGCTCACTGGTGCTGTATCTGAATTCCACAGTCCTGAGAGAGAGAATGCCATTGGTCCAGAGGTCAGATGTCCACCCCTGGTCAGTCTACTGTGCTTGCCACCATGGCTTTGGTGGCCCCTAAGAAGGGTGGCCCTGAGCAGGAGGGTCTGGGCACATGCACGCCGGCATCCCTTGTCGGACCCATGACAGCTGCCTCTAGCGCTATCAGGAGATGGTGGCTGTAGGGTGCCCTACGTGATCGTGGGAAGGGCACTCTAGTCTGGACACCGGCCGTGACGATGGAGCCCACCCACTGAGCCAGCTCCCACCGCCGCCACACCAGAATCAGGGCGGTGGGGAGCCAGGGTGTGACAGAGCTGCTGAGTTCAAGATCTTCCCATCAGAGCTGGGATCCAGGGACCGGGAGGCCGCTGCCACAGCTATGCCTCAGCTCCCACAGCAACACGAACTGGACACTGGGACGATGGCCAGACCTCCGGACTGTCTCTGATGTCCACGCAGCTAGTGCCTGGGCACAGACGCCCTGTAGCAAATCCCAGTAATCCCCCGAGCCCTGCTTGACCAGAGTGCCTCTAAAGCAGTAGGAAGGCAGCCTGGCCCCGCCTCCACTCTTCTCACACGACGGAAGCTCTTTTGAGTCCGGGACTGGAGCTGCAAGGGAGTCAGGGAGCTACCTCTGCAGACACCGGAGGGAGGTTAGAACGGGAGCAGAGGGCCGGCTCAGGACGTCCACTTCCACGGGAGCCAAAGTGCAGCAGGGAGGAAAGCAGTAAACCCAGGGTTTACTGATGACTCAGACCGGACCTGCCAAGGAACGCACATGGCTCTGTCTCCGGGAGACGGAGGAGGGGCGGGGCCCCAGCCTCTAGCTTCATCAGGCAGCTGCTCTGCCCCAGCACTGGGCTCAGCACCTTATGTTAAGTACTTAGGGTACTGCCCAGCAGCCCTGCTGGTGGTTGGTGTTCATCCCTATTTACCGAATGAGCGGACTGGGGCTCAGGAAGCTGCACACGGAAGAGGGGGTGCCACAGGTGAGGCCGGCACCCAGGCCTGCCCGACTCCAAAGTGCCGTCTTTTGGTGCCACTGTTGACTTGGGCCAAGAGGGCCTTCAGCTAAGGTGGCATGTCGGCCCTGAGCTGTAAGGGGCAGCAGGAAGGAAGGGGAGGGAGGAGGCTGGCTGCTGGGTCTGTGTGGTTTTCAAACACTGGGAACCACCAGCCCTGCCCTGTCCTTGTAGAGTGTGCAAAACGCTCAAGGCCAGAGGGTGTGCTGGTGGGGGGTGGCAGGCCAGCGAGTGTTCTGCACTCTCTTGGTGTTTCTGGGATTGGCGCGGCCTCTGTTTCCTGCTCCTGGGGCCTCCAAGTTCAGACGAGGCCCTCAGAGACTGGGCAATGAGCTCCCTATGTTCTGCTTTTCTTTGGTCTCCCCACGCTTCCTTGAGGGGGGTGAGGCCGAGGACTTACCACCATCTCCCGGAGGGGGACGTGGAGGCTCGGGGAGGCTGGGTGTCCACCCACTGCCACATAGCAGAGACTGGGAACAGAACCACCCTCTCTGCTGGAAGCCTTGAGATCCCTGAAGTGGGGTCCAGAGCTGGCCCTCACTTGGGGTCTTCAGAATGAGGACGTTGGCACACCAACCCCAGACCTTCCGGCTCTGGGACCCCTTTACGTCCAGTCGCAGAGCTGGATGTGGAGCCTCCACAGGGCCGGGGTGGGGGCCCGGGGGTCTGTACCAGCCGAGGGAGCTCAACCCCGTTTCTCCATTACCACGTCTGTCCCCTGGCTGTGCCGGTGTTGGGGGGTCGGGGGGACGGAGACCGGGCCAAGGTGGCTCCCTTGGGGAAGGCCTCCACCCTGGGCTGCCAGGCACATCTTCCTGGGCTTTGGGTCCCCGTGTGCCCAGCCTGCCTGCATCGTTGTGTCAGCCCTCAGCGGGGCCTGCCTCTGACTTTGCCGAAGCCTGGTGTTTACTTCCTCATCCTCTCTTTCATTTTTCCCCTCCCTCCCAAGCCTCAGCGTGGCAGATCAGCTTGCTTGTGGTCCTGACCTCGTTTGCTTCCCATGCGGCCTCTCCTCGACCCTCTAGTGCCCTCAAGATCAAAACTCACCCTCCAGAAGTCAGGACGGGGTCATAAGAGGCTTCGGTGTCGGAATCCTGGGTCTGTCAGTTCTTAGCTGTGTGACCTCTGGCACGCCGCCGTAGCTCTCTGAGCCTGTTTTCTGTAAAAACACCCAGCCCGGTGCTTGGCAGTCGTACTCAATTAAGTGGAAGTTAATACAATTGTTAACATCAACAATAGCTAGCTAAGTTTAGTGTTCACTTGGCAACGAGTGTTATTATTATTTTTTTTTTTTTTTTTTTTTTTTTGAGAGAGTGAGAATGTGAGGGGGGGACGGGCAGAATTGGAACCAGGCTCCAGGCTCCAGCCTGTCTCGGGGCTCAAACTTCTGAATCGTGAGATCATGAGCTGAAGTCAGATGCTTAACTGATTGAGCCTCTCAGACGCCCCCCAGCACCGGGTGTTATTCTAAACACCTCACTTGTGTTGACTCATTTTTAGTTTTCCATAGTGCTGTGAGGTAGGAACCATGGTTCTCCCCATTTTACAGATGAGGAAACTGAAGACGCAGAGAGGCTGAATACTTTCCAAGTTCGCACAGCATATACCATAGCTGGGATTTGAACCTGGCAGTCTAGCCTCAGTTAATTATGGAGCTTCTGTGCCCCTCAGAAAGCAAGTAATTCATTTATTTCTAACGTTTGTTTATTTTGAAAGGTGGGGTGGGAGGAGAATCCTAAGCAGGCTCTACGCTGTCAGCACAGAGCCCTGTGCGAGGCTCGATTTCAGGAACCGTGAGATCATGACCTGAGCCAAAATCAAGAGTCAGATATTCAACTGACTGAGCCACCCAGGTGCCCCAGAAAGCAGTTAATTTAATGCTAAGTCTAAATATGGGCAATATCTAAGTCTAAGGATAAAAATGTATTGAAAACTAAAAATTGATTCTAAAGTTCATTTACCCCAAGGAATAAGAAAACTTTAATGGTTTCCTCTCCAGAGGACTTTTCTGTTTAGATCACAACCATGAGCTAAGAGTTGAAGGCTCTAGATGGACAGCTGGTGGGTAGCAAAAGGACGTCCCCAGGCCTTGAAAGCAGGGAACTCAGGGCAGGCGAGCAATGTAGTAGAAAGGACTGAGGATCTAAACTTTGAAGATCTGCTTTCAAGTCCTGGCACTACCTCTCGCTTTCTGAGATGCTTACGTCACTGAATTTCACCAAACCTCAATGTACTTAACCTGTGAAGTAGGAAGAATGTCCCCCAAAAAGTTGCTGTGAAGAACAGAGAGAGTGTGCATGCAAACCACCTCCAAGATGTGAAGACACAACACAAATTTGGGGTGACGGTGAGGTCAGTCATTGATCTAGCCTTGACCGTGCTTCACCTTCACCCCCTGCCTCTCCACAAAGGCCAGCCTGGAGGTCGCTGGCTGGGGAGGCTCCGCCTCCAGTTTTCTGTGAGATTTGGGGCAGTCTAGCAACCTTCATGGAACTTTGCTTTCCTCTTTATGAAATGGAGTTAAAATGAAATTTAGGCTGGGAATGCAGGATTGGCTCAATATATGAAAAACAAGACACCACATTGTTGAAGAGGAAAAACTTATGATCATCTCCATAGAGAAAAAGCGTTTGAGAAAATCCAACACCCTTTCTTGATGGAAAAAAAAAAAAAAAAAAAAACCACACGTGACAAACTTGGGAATAGAAGAAAACTTAACCTGATAAAGGACGTCTACAAAAACCCCATGGCTAATATCGTGCTTAATGGTGAAAAGACTGAAAGCTTTCCCCATCAGATCAGGAACCAAAACCAGGATGTCACTCTCACTACTTCTGTCTGACATTGTGCTGCAGCCTTTATTCAGGCAAACAGGCAAGAAAAAATAAAAGGCCTCCAGATGAGAAAGGAAATGTAAAACTATTCAGAGATAATATCTTGCATACAGGAAATCCTGAGGAATCCACCAAAAAACTATAAATTTGCAGGATGCAAGAGAAATGTACACATTTTAGTGGTATTTCTGTCCAGTAGCCGTTAACCTGAAAGTGAAATTACAATTTCATTATAATCACATCAAACAGAATAAAATACTTAGGAATAACTTTAACAAAGGTAGCATAAGAAGTGCTTACTAAAAACTACAAAATATCATTGAAAGACCTCAACGATCTAAATTCCATGTTCTGGATAGGAAGATTTAAAATCTTTTAAATGAGGGGCACCTGGGTGGCTCAGTCGGTTGAGCATCTGACTTTGGCTCAGGTCATGATCTCATGGTTCATGGGGTCAAGCCCCACATTGGGCTCTGTGCTGACAGCTTGGAGCCTGGAGCCTGCTTCAGATTCTGTGTTTCCCTCCCTCTCTGTCCCTTCCCTGCTCTCTGTCTCTCTCTCAAAAATAAACATTTAATAATTAAAAAAAATATTTTAAATGACATAAGTCCCCAAATTGATCTTCAGATCCTGAACAATCAAAATCCCATCTCGCTTTTTTTTTTTTTTTTTTTGCAAGAAATTGGTGGGCTAATCCTAAAATTCATATGGGAATGCAAGAGACCCTGAATAGCCAAAACAATCTTGAAAAAGAACAAAGTTAAAGGACTCACACTTCCTGATTTT
This sequence comes from Neofelis nebulosa, assembly GCF_028018385.1. Classification (NCBI taxonomy): domain Eukaryota; kingdom Metazoa; phylum Chordata; class Mammalia; order Carnivora; family Felidae; genus Neofelis; species Neofelis nebulosa. Next base: position 136,643,961 of record NC_080788.1, read on the forward strand.
AAAATTTACCACAGGGGTGCCTAGGTACTTAGTTAAGTGTCCGACTCTTGGTTTCAGCTCAGGTCATGATCTTGCAGTTCATGGGTTCGAGCCCTGCATTGCCTGCTTGGGATTCTCTCTCTCTCTCCCTCTCTCTCTCTGCTCCTCTCCCATTTGTGCACTCTCACTGCCTCAAAATTAAAAAACTTAAAAAAATTTACTACGAAGATGTAATCAAGACTAGTTCTAAAATAAGGGCAGAAGTGTAGATCAATGGAATAGAATTGAGAGTCTTGAAATACACCCAATGCTTTTAAAGTCAAGTAATTTTTGATAAGAGTGCCAAGATCGATGAGGGAAAGAAGAGTCTTCAAATGGTGCTAGGAAAATAACCACAATAAAAAAAAAAGGGAAGTTGTATCCCAAACTCACGTCGAAATAATTCAATACGAAATAGAGACCTAAATGTAATAGCGGAAGTCTTAGAAGAAAACACGTGTCCACATTCATGACTTTGGATTGGACCATGGATTCTTAAACCATAAGTAGCCAAAGAAAAGCATAAATTGCACTTCATCAAAATGTAAAACTTTTGTGATTTATAGGACACTGAATGTGAGAAGACAACTCATAAAATGGGATAAAACATTTGTAAATCGTATTTCTGATAAGTACCTAGTATCTTGAATATATACAGAACTCTTGGAACTCACCACCAAAAAGACAACCTAATTTTAAAAATGGGCAGAGGTGTTGAATAGACAGTTCTCCAAAGAGGATGTACAAATAGTAAGTCCACGAGAAGATGCTGAACGTTATTAGTCATCGGGGAAATGCAGATCAAAATGGCAGTGAAATACCCCTTCACTAGAATGGCAAGGTTCAAAAGAGAAAGTGTGTTGGCCAGGATGCGGACCTATTGGAACCCTCACACGCTGCTGTTAGAAATGCCTAATGGTTCAGCCTCTTGGGAAGTACTCTGTCAGTTCCTCAAAGAGTTAAACACAAAGTTGCTATATGACGCAGCAATTCCACCCCTAGCTGTATGCCCAAGAGAAATGAAAACCTGTGTCCACACAAAAACTTGTTCACGAATGTTCATAGCCTCAATCATGGTAGCCAAGAAGTAGAAACAATCCAAATATCCCATCAAGTGATGACAGGTAAGCATATGGTGTAGTCATACAATGGAATATTATTCGTCCGTACAAAGGAAGGAAATACCGATACCTGCTACAACATGGATGAACTTTGGAAACACGTGTAAGTGAAAGGCAGACACAGGTGTATATTGTGATTCCATTTATATGGAATGTCCAAAATGGGCAAATCTGTAGAGGCAGGTCAGTGGTTGCCAGAGTTTGAAGAGAGGAGGGGGAATGGGGCACGATTGCTGATGGGTACAGGCTTTCTTTTGGGAGTGATGAAAACCATGTGGAATTATATAGTGGTGATGTGGCTACTCAGCTTCGTAATATACAAATACTCACTAATTGTACATTTAAATGGGTGAATTTTTAGTTTGTTAATCACATGCTGTTTTTCAATATGGAGTTCGTCAGAAATGGTGGTTCCCAAAGTGTGGTCCCAGTACAAGCAAGGCACCTAGGGTCTTGTTAGAAATGGAAATTCTTGGGTCCCCCATTCCAGACCTGCCAAGCCATTAGCTCTGGGGAGCATCTAAGGAGCTCTCCACAGGATTCAGATTTAACCTCAAGTTTGAGGACCCCTGGTCTATGGCTACACTCCCTAGGTCGTGCAGACGCTCCTAGCCCCAGGGTTCGTGGACCTGTATCGTGCAGGGACACACAGCTCCACGTGCCACAAGTTAACCACTCCCTTAGTTGGCGTGTCTAGAGAACTGTCCAAATGAATGTTTGAAATTTTCATCAGCAATTGTATCGTTCTCAATTTTTGCCTCCAGTATGATTAGCCATCTGTTTTGTTACAGTTCATTTTAAGGATTTTTGCCACATAATTATATTGTAATTTTCTACTTCAGAAGAAAAACCTGAGAGTTTAGTGACACAAACAGCTGCGGCCCTTCTTTCTCTCGTGTTTGCACGTCAGTTGGAGTCTGTGCAGAGCATCTCAGATGTCCCCGACATTGAACTTGAAGGAAAGGCAGTGGGAGCCAGCAGGGGCTGCTGCTGGTGGTGTTGGGGGAGATGTCCCGAGGCATAGACACTGCTGCATTACCCTTGCAGCTCCCCGCCCCCCCCCCCCAAAACTCATTTCCCCCGTGAATCAGTCCAGACTCTTTTAATGTTAGAGAAACCCAGTTCAGGCTGGTTTAAGCCAAAAAGCCCATGGTGGCAAGTTCTCTGGGAGAATCTACCTTCAGGCAAAGCTGAACGTTGGGCTCAGATGGTTACAAGACACCGTCCGTCTCTGGGCGGTGCTTGCCCTGGGGTGGCTTCATCCTTGGGCATCTTACAGAGATGGCTTCCAGCCGTCCAGGCTCCCATCCCATTGGGTTAATTCACTGCCCAGGCTGTGCCCCTGTCTGAGTTAAACATTGCATTCAGCTGCACGTAACAGAAAATTCAAGTGACCGAACCTTCGCCTCAAGGGGTTCTTGTTACCTAACAAGAAAGAAGCCCTGAAGTTGGGGACTCGAAGTTAGTCTTGTAGCTCTAACATGTCATCAGTGTCCCCTTTCTGTTCCTCCATCCTTAGTGGGTGGCTTTTGTCTTCAGGGTTGCCAGTTGGCTCCTGCAACTCTGGTGTGCCTGTGTTTCAGCCAGGAACAAGGAGGAAGGACGAAGGGCAGAAGACACGTGTCACTAGTCTTGTCTCCTCAGGAAAATATTCACCTTCCTGGAAGCTCCACCATGTGGACTTGCACTCCCGTCTCGTTGCTAGCACCGTCTGTGACCCCTCCTACCCGCAGGAAAGCCTAGGAACTTAAGGTTTCTAGCTGGAAAATGTTGCACACATAATAGGATTCCTTTAATAAGAAGGAAGGGACGGTGGATATTAGAGGCAGCGATTCCCAGCAGAATCCCCGGGGTTGACACTCTAGTCGTGCGCCCAGCCCCAAACCTGTGTAAACCCCTCTGTGGAAAGGGTTGCTGTCTTGTTCACTGTTGGATTCCCACTACCGAGAATAGTGCCTAGCACAGAGAATGCACACACCAAGTATTTACGGGACACATGATCAGCCAAGCTTGAATCACACACCCACCCACAGAGGCAGGAGGTGGAGTCAGCCCTCCAAGCCACATGGGCTGATGTGGTAATGGGGGGTTGGCTCTCTAGAGGAACAGTAGCGTGCTGCTACCAGTAAAGGAATGGGTGCTGGCCAGACGAGACTAGTGTGTACCCAGTACAACCCAGAAGCACTCGAACTTGCTGATTTTTAGAGATTGCATACTACTAACTTATCCAGGAGCACACCTTTTGTACGCAAACTAACCAATCCAGATCCCAGTACTCTGAACCGCCACCTCTGTCTGCCTCTCCCACCCCACGAGGCAGTTTTCCTCTGCCCTGACCACCCCAGGGTCAAATACCAGATAATTAGAGATGGCCTTGACACCCAGAGCCTGCTGACATTATTCAAACTAGCCAATCCTAAGCCTTCCCACTGTACCGGCTCTTTCCCATGGAAATCCCAATAAAGGCTCCTGCCCAATGCTTTCCACCTGTTCCTTCTGTCTGCTGACCAACCCTGGTCCTTCCCCAGCGTGGCATGCCTCACCTCCTGTTGCTAGGGATCTGTGAATATAAAAACTTTTATATATAAAAAACCATTTTTGTGCATCTTACCATACCTGATTAAAACCAATGCTAGGTGCATTTTAAAACACACTAGATCTGGATTTGGCAAGATAACGTGTATTTGAGCACAGCCTTGAAGGCATTAAAGCAGAAAGAGTCTGTAGGACCTCAGTAGGGCTCGGGAAACTATGTTAAGCACACCCTCCACCCCAGGTGATACGGTTATTCAGCAAGTCCTGAGAACGAATGAGGTAGCCTCGTCCTCACTTTGCAGATGAGCGAGCTGGGGCCCAGCCTGGTGGACATGTCAGGAGACCACATCCTGGGGCAGGAGGCTGCGTGGTGAGCACAGAATTAAAACAAGGAGTGAGAAGCTTCCGGCCAGGGTAGCAGGATGAAAAACCCCTCCCACAGCAGGGCTGTTTCTGTCTTCACTGCCGCTTAGGACCCTTTGGCTATCAGAAACAAAAACCAGCTAGAGCCCCCCCAAACAGGAAAGGGAAATTTCTGAGAAAGGCACATATGTGTTTTCCGGGGCTGGTGCAGGCGGGTCTCGGGACCAAGCAGGGCCAGGAAACGTGATCAGGCAGGCCCCTTTCTACCTATCCCCCTTTTCTGCCTCTCTTTCAGCCCCTTGCCCCTGAAACTTGATCCTCCTGCCTCTCCTACCCTCACTTCACAGTTTTGCCCACACGCTGCCATTGGTCTCAAGTTCATCCTGGGAAGCAGACTCTGATTAACTCAGTCTGATAGAAACCACCCCTGGGCCAGTGGCAGGCAAGAGCACAAATGTGACTGGGAGAAAATGCCTCCCCCCATCAGGATTGATGTCACAGTTGTCCTAGGAATCTCGGTGAATCCGAATTCCCATGTCCAGCCACCTAGCAAGGCCTGGGCATCTCCAGGACATTTGCACCTCCTTTCCCCAGAGGGTTCTCTGTCTCTATTCCAGTAATACATCCCCGTGACATGTCCTGTTCTCTCAGAGAAGTTGAGGAAATCCCATTTCATCAGTGTGATCTATAGAAATCCCCTCCTGGGAATAGAGGATTCTTTCAAATGAGAATTCTTACATCTGCTCTGTGAGATTTTTTTTAAATTAGTTTTTATGTCAGATGGTCTTTTCCTCTTCTCGTCCCTATATCCTGGCTGGACCTTGGTTTCCCAATCATTTCTCATGTTTTGGACTCTGCCAAGGACACAAGCATGTAAGAATCCAGCAAGTCTTTGCCTGTGAGCAGCTTGCGCTCTGGCTTCAGAACTCATACAAGTGACCGTAACATCTGAGCCAACACCGAGAGCCATGGTGATAGCTCCCTACGATATCTGAGGCTGGGTCAGTATTCACAGCCCCAGTGCACTGACAAGTACTGTCTTGTTCCCAAGCCCCCAGTTTGCTATCATCACCCCCATCTGAGGTCAGGAAAAGGGGTTTGGGGGGACTGCTTGCCCTATAGCTCATGAGTTACCATAGCTGATGAGTTACCCAGCTGGATTTGAACCCGTGTCAGATGCCAGACCTTTTGCCCACTGCCTGTCTTGTCCCTGGCCTTTAACTATTGCACTTCAGCATACACAGCAATCTGGGAACAAAACAGTATATAAAGTGCTGAATTATGCAGTGCCAGCTATTAGAAAGTAGGACAGTGCATCACCTCCTGCTAATCGTATGCTCCAGGCTACTGCAGAAGGCACCAGAAGCTGCTACCAGCCGTGTTTGCACCCTATCCTGGAAAGGTACGGATGGTGGATTTGGGCAGTAAGGCCATAGGTCAGCTTGGGTAGTTTCAGTAACTCACAAACATCTATGTGTTCTTAAAATTCAAAGCAGTTACTGTAGAAAGAGATCATGAGGGACTGAGCTAATGAGGAAAGATTTTCCAGAGGAGTCCGAATAATGGAGAGTCCGAAGACAGGTGGAAGGTGTATGTAGGATGGGGGGGGGGGGGGCATAGCATGAGCACTCCACAGTTTTCCATATTTTGACCATGATCCACAGCAATAAGTATTTTACATACAGATATCTATAAAAAGGAAGCAAATCTCATGGGATAATAGTTCATTCTTACTATAGATCAGAACTCTTAATGTTTACTTCTTTTAAAGAAAATGCTAGTTGCCACCCACTTAAGTTGATTTCACAATCCACCAATGGGTCTCATCCAACAGTTGAAAAAGCACAGAGCAGGTCTGAGGGAGCATTGTTTTATAGAAAACAATGGTGGGTCGTGAGCTTGCCAGCTGGGTGGGGCCAGCTCAGGGTAGATGTCCAAACCAGATGTGAAACCCATACCAGGCAGAAACACAACACAATGTTGTGTCTGTGAAGATAAGAAAACGATCTTTCTGCTGTGGCATTTGTATAGATCTCCAAAGATGTGCCCGAGAATTTAGGTGTTCCGAGTTAACAGTTCCCTGAAGTGAATTCTTCCCCTAGATACGGAGTTTTGGTTCAGTGCTGGAGATGCCCTAGGCATTCCCCAGCAGCCTTGATGACTTGGGGCGGGGGCTGATGAGGGAAGAGCCAGGAATTGTGGACAAACCAATCAGGCAGGAAACCTTTCTGCCCTTTGCACAAAGACCACAAGGCACAGAAAGGTGTATGTATGTATGTATGTAGAAGAAGATCTGGGAAGACGAATGTTTCTCTGATGAAGTCTCTAGGACGAATACGTGAATGGGTTTGCTGATTTTTGAGCTAACCATATTCTGTTCATTATTATGAGCAGGCTGGGGGGAGGGTTTCTTAGCAAATATGCTTTTAATGATTTAGGAAGATTCAAGCACAGACATGCAAAGCTAGTAGAGTCTTTGCCAGCCTACTTTGCAGTTTCCTTTCTTACTGAGACATAATTCGTGTATCACAAAATTCACCCTTATGAAGTGGACAGCTCAGTGGTTTCTAGTGTATTTGCAAAGTTGTTCGGCCATCATCACCATAGATTTCCAGAAAATTTTCTCCCCCACCTCCGAAAAAACCCCATACCCTTGAACACTCTGGCTCCCCCCATCCCCTGACAACCATTAATCTTTCTGTCTCTGTTGGATTGCCCTGTTCTAGACATTTCATATCAATGGACTCACATGACATGTGGCCTCACATGACATGTGGCCTTTTGTGTCCACCTTCGTTCATTTTGCACAATGTTTTCTAGATTTAGCTATGGCAGTGTGGGTCAGTACCTCATTCCTTTTTATGGATGAATAATATTCCATTGGGTTTTTATTCTTCATTTTGTTTGCTCACTGCTTAATGGGTACTTGGGTCGTTCCTACCTTTTGGCAATTATGTGTGATGCTGCGATGAGCATTCGAATAGAAGTTTTTTGTGTGCAGGCATAGTGAGGAACTACCAAACTATTTTCCAGGAGGCGGCTCCATTTTACATTCCCTCCAGCAGCGTAGGAGGGTCCCCATTTTCCCACGTCTTTGCCAATATTATTATCTGTCCTTTTTGGCATAGCCATACTTGTGGGCACAAAGCCATTTTATTTGCCATTTCCTAATGACAAAATATGTTGAGCATCTTTTCACATACTTCGTGACTATTTTTATTTTTTCTTTGGAGAACTGTCTATTCAAATCCTATGACTACTTTTCAAATTGAGATTTTTTTATTGTTAAGTGATGAATTCTTTGTATATTCTGCCAACTAGAACTTTATATGATTTCCAAATCTTTTCTTCTATCTCGTAGATTGTCTTTCACTTCCTAGATAGTATCTTTTGAAGCCAGAATTTTTAAATTTTGGTAAAATCCAATTTATTTCTTCTTGTGTGTGTGTGTGCGTGTGTGTGTGTGTGTCTTTTAAGAAACCGTTGCCTAATCCAATGGCATGAGTTATGCCCTTGTTTTCATCTGAAAGTTTGATAGTTTCACCTCATATTTAGACCTTTGATCCATTTTGAGTTGATTTCTCTGTATGTGGTTTGAGGGAGGAATCTAATTTCATTCTTTTGCATGTGGATATACTGGTGTCCCAGCACCATTTGTTTAAAAGACTGTCCTTTCCCTATTGAATAGCCTTAACACCCTTTTTAAATATGAGTTCACCTTAAATAGATGAGTTAGTTTATTTCTGGACTCAAAATTCTATTTCTTTGATAGATAAATCCTTATGTCAGTAGCATAATTTTGTATATTGTTGAGTGCTTGTAGCTTTCCAGTAAATTTTAAAATCAGGGCATGTAAGTCCTCCAGCTTTGTTCTTCTTTCAAGATTGATTGGGCTGTTTGAGTCCTTTGCATTTCCATATGAATATTAGCAACAGATTGTCAATTTTTACAAACAAACGTCAGCTAGAATTTTAACAGGGATTGCACTGAACCTATAGATCAGTTTGTGAGGAACATTTCCATCTTTATATTAAATCTTCTGATTTAATGTACAGTTGTCTTTCCATTTATTTAAGGCTTTTTAAATTTCCTTCAATGTTGTTTGGTAGTTTTCAGCATATAAATCTCGGAATTTTGTTACATGTATTCCTAAGGTTTTTGTTGTTGTTTTGTTTTGGGGGGGTTTTTTTTGGCTGCTATCGTAAATGGAACTGGTTTTCTTAATTTCATTTTTGGATTGTTCATGGTCAGTGTGTAGAAATACAATTTAATTTTGTATATTGATCTTATATCTTGCAACTTGGCTAAATTTGTTTATTGTAATTGTGTGTGTGTGTGTGTGTGTGTAGACTTCTTAGAATGTTCTCTCTCTACAAGATCATGCTATGTACAAATAGGGATAGTTTTACTTTCTCTTTCCAAGCTGAATGACTTCTTTTTCTTGCCTAGCGTTCCTGGCTAACACCTGCAGTACTGTGTTGAATCGAAATGATCAGAGCAGACATCCTCATGTTGTTGAAAGCTTTCAGTCTTCCACCATTAACTGTGTTAGCTATGGGGGTTTTTGTAGATGCCCTTTATCAGGATGAGGAGATTCTCGTCTCTTCCTAGTTTGCTGAGTGTTTTATCATGAAAAGGTGTTGGATTTTGTCAAATACCTTTTTTTTTTCTTTGCCTCAGTGGACATGATTGTGCAGCTTTTTTTTTTTTCCTTTATTCTATTAACATGGTATGCTGAATTGATTGAAGTTCATATTTGAACCAAGACTGCATTCCCGGGATAAATCCCACTTCATCATGGGATTATGATCCTTTTTATATGTTTGCTTGATTCGGTTTGGCAGAATTTTGCTAAAGAGTTTTGCATCTGTGTTCATAAGGATATTGGTCTGCTTCTTTTCTCTTGATGTCTGGCTTTGTTACCAGGATAATACTGGCTTCATAGAGCAAATTGGGAACCGTTCCCTGCTCTTCTACCTTTTGGAAGAATTGTGAAGGATTCATGCTAATTCTTTTTTAAACATTTGGTAGAAATCACCATGAAGTCATCTGGTCCTGGCTGTACTTTAAGGCCGTAAACTTGTAAGGGTTGTTGTTGTTGTTGTTGTTACTATGTCAATTTCTTGTTAAATCTTCTTGGATTATTTTTTTCATTTTCAGCCAGCTTTGCCGTTTCTGTCTTGGTGGGATTTTATCTGTTTCACCTAAGCTATGTGAGTTGTTGCCACACTATTGTTCATAATATTTCTTTAACAATTCTTTTTATTTGCATGAGGCTCGTAACAATCACTTTCTTTCATTCCTGATTTTAGTAACTTGAGTTTTCTCTCTCTTTTTTTTTTTTCATGGTCAGCCTAGCTAACAGTTTGTCAATTTCATCGATCTTTTTAAAGAACCAACTTTTAGTTTTATTCTTTTTTCAATTTTTTTTATTTCTACTTTAATGATTTCCTCATTAAAATCTCAATGATTTCCTTTCTTCTGCTTTCTTTAGACTTAATTTGCTCTTTTTTCTTCTTTTTTTTAATGTTTATTTATTTTGAGAGAGAGAGAAAACACGAGCAGGTAGGGGCAGAGAGAGAGAGAATCCCAAGAAGGCTCTACACTATCAGTGCAGAGCCCAGCATGGGGCTCGAACCCATGAATCACAAGATCATGACCTGAGCCAAAATCAAGAGCCAGATGCTTAACTGACTGAGCCATCCAGGTGCCCTTTTTTTTTGTTTCTTAAGGAGAAATGTTAGGTCATTGATTTAAGATCTTTCCTCTTTTTTAATATAGTCATTTATAGCTACCAGTTTCTAAGCACTGCCTTTCCTATATCCCATAAGTTTTGTTATGTTGTATTTTCATTTTCATTCCTTTCAAAGAATTTTATGATTTCCCTTTTGAGTTATTTTTTGACCTATTGATTTAAGAGCATGTTGTTTAATTTCCACATATTTGTGAATTTCCAGTTTTCCTTCTGTTGTTGATTTCTAATTTCTTTCCGTTGTGGAGTGGTTATAGAACCGCCTGGTCTAGAGGTGCCTGGCAGGTTCAGTCAGTAGAGCATGCGACTCTTGGTCTCGGGGTGGTGAGTTCAAGCCCCACGTTGGCCGTAGAAATTACTAAAATGGATAAATAACTAAACTTTAAAATAATAATAAAAAAAATAGAGGCACCTGGGTGGTTCAGTCGGTTGAGCATCCGACTTTGGCTCAGGTCATGATCTCACAGTTCGTGAGTTCAAGCCCCACATCGGGCTCTGTGCTGACAGCTCAGAGCCTGGAGCCTGCTTTGGAGTCTGTGTCTCCCTCTCTCTCTGCCCCTCCCCCACTCACACTCTGTCTCTTTCTGCCTCTCAAAAATACATAAACATTAAAAAAATTTAATAAAAAAGTCTTTGTCTAGTAAATCCCGTGTCTGGAATTCCTCAGAGATAGTTTCTATAGACTGATTTTTTTCCTATGTATGGGCCATACTTTCTTGTTTCTTTGCATGTCTCATGATTTCTTCTTGTTGAAGACTGGCCATTTTAAATAATAATTTGATGATGCTAGACATCAGATTCTTCTCCCTTCCCAGGGCTGCTTGTTGCCACTGCTTATTGGTGATGTTTGTTTAGTGAATTTTCTCAGCTAATTCTGTAAAATCTGTATTCTTCTTCACTGTAGCCCCTGAGATAGCTTCTAGGTTCTTTGAGGGTCATCTAATGATTGCACAGAGATTTCTCTAGATGCCTGGATCAAAACAAATCTTCCAGGCTTTGCTGATGAGTTCTGTGTGTGTTTGGAGGCGTGCCTTCAACACTGAGGCAGGAAGTTTACAAATGTACCTTAGTCTTTACTTCCTTGCTTGCTCAGAGGCTCACCCTGAGGCAGAAGTGACAGCTTAGGGCATTCTCAAATCTTCACCAAGCATGTGAATAACCATGGGCATATGGTTTTGGTCTTTAGATACCAAGATATGTAGGAGCTTTTCAGAGCCCTCGTTAGGCATCCCATTCCTCAATTTGTTTTTTTAAGCTGTTTGGTCAGCTCACTGTCTGTCCCAACTGTTATCCACCCCCGTGGACACTGATGTTCAGCAGTTGCCTCTGATTCTTTTCAACAAATGCCTCCAAGGAAAAAGCTGTTCACACTGGCTGAGCTCTGATGCAGGAAAAATAAAGACAACCTTGGAAGTGGGATCTTCCAGGAAACCACCAGACAGGTCAGAAGATGCCAGTTCTCCCAGAATGGACTTGAAGGGGCTCCAGCCTTGTCCCACCCCCTGCGGCGGATGCCGGGGATGATGGTTTTCAAGGCTACTCCAGAGCTAGTGGGAAGGAATGGAAAAAGAGCAAGTTAACACTCCACAAAGCTCACTGTTCTCACTGATATGCAGCCAGTTTTCTTAAGTGAACTCTGCCTGGATTACTACAAGCCTTTGGTCCATTTCCAGAGTTCTGAAAAAGGCTGGATCTGACCATTTTTGCCAATGTTCTCATTGCTTTTATGGAGGAGAGACTCCTCAGAAGTCCGTCCTCCACTGTTTCATTGGCACCAAGCTGACTGTGAGTCTGCATTTGCACCCATACTCAGTGGCTAATTAAGGACACCAGGCTTGCACACAGGCTTATTGAAGCCACTTCTCCATGGTTGAATTGTTTGTCGATTCTGTCGGTAGGGGCCAGTGAGGTCTTACCTGCCAGCCAGGACACCCACACTTTAGTCTCGCGTTTGCAACGAGCCGAGCGTATGATCTTGGAACAAAGGAGCTGAGGTTTCCAAAGTACCTACTGTGTGCCGCAGCGTGTGTTTTGTGTACATCATGTCGTTCTTGGAACACCCAAGAAAGAGAAAACATTCCCGCTCAACAGATGAAGAAAGCAATAAAAGGCAAAGCTCTTAGTTAGCCCTATGCCTGCTCCACACAGCAAAGACTCTGTATACTGATTATAGCACTGTTGTTACTACAACTCTTGCCATCAGGGAGCGGTGGGGGGGGGGAGTTGATGGGATTGCTCAAGGTCGTCTGAACACTGACCCGGGTCTGTCTGATTGCAGAGCCCACCCTATCCCACAGCCTCCCCTCCAGCTCTCCTGGGCAAATCCGTTCCGGCTCTGGGTCTCGCTTTCCTTACTCTGACGAATGAAAGATCTGGACTGACAGAAGTTATGCGGTCAGCAAACACTTACCGGCTTGTCTTAATTGAGATCGCCTCCAGGGTGCCATTATGGAGGCGTGTACTTCTGAGTTCAGGGGCTCACACTGGGGGCGTTGTCTTGTTCGGCTTGAGAAACGAAACGGACAGGTAGACTGGCAGGTGTATAACCCGGCATGTGTTTCTCTCCCCGCCCCGCCCCCGGCTCCGCCCCCCTGCAGAGGCAAGAGGGGACAAAGCCAAGTGGGTGTTCACCTGGCCGCTCATCTTCCTCCTGTGCGTGACCATCCCCAACTGCAGCAAGCCCCGCTGGGAGAAGTACTTCATGGTCACCTTCATCACCGCCACGCTGTGGATTGCTGTCTTCTCCTACCTGATGGTGTGGCTGGTGAGTGGAGGAAGCGAGGGCGGACTGTAGGCACAGCCCCTGCCTGGCACCTGCTGGGGGCTGGGAGAGCTGCGTTCAAAGAGCGGCCTCGGGCACTGCTGTGCAAGTCCCTCCCTTCGCAGCCGTTGGCATGTCGCTCGGTAGAAAGGTTCAGCAGAGGAGCGCGGGGCAGTGCCGCGCACCAGGGGCGCCCAGATAGACACCGCGTGGCGCTTGCCTTCCAGGCAGGAGTTGGGGCGCGTTGAGGGAGACAGACCTTCACACGGAGATTGTGAGACATGCTGCCCGGGTGCCGTGCAAAGAAGAATACGGCAGGGCTGGTGTGGCTGCTGTATAAGGATCTCTGGGGGGCTAGTCACTAGGCCCCTTTCCTCTCCAGGGTCCCTGGGGGGAACGTGAGGGAGACAACACAAGGCAGCCCTTTCCAGAACCCCTGCCCTCATGACAGCCCGATGGGGTTTTTTTTTTTTGCCCATTTTACAGAGGAGGAAACTGAGGCATCCAGATGGAGTCATCAGCCCCCTTGCACGACTACCAACTAGGGCACAATTTGTTACATAATCAATAAGGTCTAGAGTTGGGGTTAGTCCCCAGTGTTGGGTCCTGAGTCCATGATCTCAGCCGTGACCCCGAGCTGCCTATCAGTCTCCTACTGGAGCTCTCTGATGCCATGGGGACAGACGTTCTGCAGGCAGAGAGGCATTGGCACGGTTCCTTGTAAGCTCCTCTGGACCACGTGGGACAGCCCCCTGGGGCGGGCCAAGCAGGAGCCCCTTCCCCCTTGCTCCGTGTGCCACCCCATGGGGTCCCCCCCCTTCTGCTCCACGTAGGGAGCCCAGGAGCAGGAGAGGAGCAGTGACAGACAGCTGTTTCTGTTGCTGTGAAAGCTCACCTGTCAGCAGCTCGCACCGCAGTGGTACATGTGTAGACATTTCACTCTCCGCCTGATGCCTGACGCCAGCTGCAGAGGGCACCGAGTCTTGGTTTGAGAGGCGCAGGGGCCGCCTTCCCCTTAACCCCAGAGGAGCAGTGTGGCGGGGAGAAAAGGGCTGTGGGATCACATGGAAATGAATTTGAATCGTAGATCTCCCACTCACAAGCCACGAACTCAGGTGACTCAGCTTCCAGAGCCACAAGTCTCCTCTATGAAAGGGGGACGATCATCCCTGCCTCACAGGGTCATTGGGAGAGTGGAAGTGTCTGTTCGGGCATCGTGGTCTGAGCATGACAGATCGATCACGGCCGAAGCTAACAGCTGTTCGCACCGCAAGATGCAGCCAATGCTGCTTCCATGCTTTGTTCAGATAAAGGCTAAAGTCCTTATAGATGCTGGTGTGTGTGTGTGTGTGTGTGTGTGTGTGTGTGTGTGTGTGTTGGGGTGGGAGGAGTTGAAAATAGCTACTCTCCAACCCTCCCCACCCCCAGAAAAGGAGGACAAAGATCATGAAAACGATTCCTTAAATGAATTGCACTTGTAAATTGACATTTTTCTGAATAGGGTTAACGCCAGCCTATCTTTTTATTCGATAAAAAGGATCCAGTGGTTTCTCTTATTAAAGTGCGTTCCCAAACTAACCACTGCAACTAAAAAAAAAAAAAAAAAGTATTCCATGACGTTCGGGTGGGTTATGAGAATTACATAAGATCAAATTCATGAATGAGTGAGACTTTTTCTTCTCTACTGAAAACAGCAGTATTCTGAAATCCGCTCTATTAGTTGGCAGTGAGGCAGGACATTTAACCTGGACTTATCCACACCACCTGGACTTACAGACCCCACCCACACTTCTTAAAGCAGAGTCATGGCAGCGGCTTGGCCAGGGTCACAGGAACCGCTTTGCTGGGACCCCCTTACCTATGGTTTTGAACGTCAACCTGCCTTAGTTTGGAGGGAATGGAATGACCCTGATAGTAGAAATTGGTATAGCTCACAGCACCCCACATTAGTCTTCGTTTCTACGGAAGCAAGAAGTGCTGGCCAGAGGGACACGAGCTTACTTTCCTTATGCCCTGACCGGTGTGCCAGGGAGCAGTGAAGGGTCACCTGCCCACCCCTTACTCCCACCAGCTTTTATATCCCTCACCCCTAAGCCTTCAGGGGAAATGATTCTTGAATGCCAGTGTCAAAACGGAGGGTCCTTCGAAAGGGATTGCCGTGTCCAGCTCCCTTGCACAGTTGGGGAGACTGAGGACCGGAGGGGAGCCGTGACTTCCACTAGGTCACAACAGATAGCCCCAGAGTCTGGACTCAGCTCTGCTTCCCTTTCTGAAGCCTGAGTATCAGGTGGGCTCCGAGAGCCCAGGGCCGGAGTCCAGGGCAAAGCAACACTCAGGTGGCCTCTCCGGTCCTAAGCACCCTGGATGGCGCACACACACACGAGGCCTTCCTTCTGTTCTTCCATCCTTTGGCTTCTTAGCCACACAGTTCAGTGATTTAAGAAAAGAAAAATGGAGGCATCCAATAACATCAGAATAACCCAGGCTCCTGTGTTTATGATGTCTGGCATCCCTCACTGAAAGCAAGTCGGCCATGGCCTGGTTGTACTTAGGGAGATCTCCATCATGGCCAAGGTAGACTGAACATTGATTGATGGATCAGCAGTCCATGTTGGCCTCCTCGGTGTCTCTTCCAGCAGAGACCAGGGCGGGCCTGTCAGTGTGCGCTCTGCCCTGTACCTGGTGATGCTGAGCTGGGTACCGTCTTCCAGCAGGTGGGGCATCTACAAACCCCCCTGCAAAGCTTTGTCCCCGGGAGGGATGTTGTTGCAGTCCACATGCTCTGACTACATTCCAGGGCTGAGCTTTGCACTTAGCCTACTTCATCTGGCGCTCTCTGAGCTCTGTGAATCTGATCACCCTCATTCTCTCTGCCCCTATGGATTGTAAGGTGAATGACTGAAAGAGAAGGGAAACATACACCTACGGACACCTTGCACGGGCCAGGCATGGTCACCTCACACTTTCTCATTTAATCTTTATCAACAAGCTCGTTTTACAGATGAGGGGACTGAGGCTCAGAGAAGCAAACCAGCTTGTCTAAATCAAACAACTGTTCACTGGGATTGGAGCCATCCATCAAGATGTGAACTACCCTAAGAGATGCCAGTGTTCCCGGTTTTTAGATGGGGAAGCAAGCCAGAGCTAATGAGTATTTTGAATGGGGTTATCCAGATGCTTCTAGGGCTTTCCATCTGGCTGCTACTCAGGGCCCCAGCCATCTCTCAAGCGTCAGGCGTTTATCAGGGGAGTTGTGTGACCGAGCATCAAGATCCTTCAAAGCTCACCTGTCTTCCCTCCGGCGGTTCTGTGTCTTGGAGCTTATCCTTAGGAGGCAGTAAGAACTCAAAGCTGTACGCACAAGGCGCGCGGTGTTGAGGTTGGCGCATGGCCTTTAGAGTCGGAAAGACCTGGCCCAGAATCCCTGCTCCACGGCTCACCAGCCTCGTGCCCACAGGCAATGCCGCTTAACCTCTCTGAGCCTCCGTTTCCCGGGGCGTAAAATGAGCACGCCGAGAGTGGCCCCTCCCCAGTGGGTGGGGATGATAGCCTGAGATTGTGCACGTGACACACCTGGTACACAGCAAGTGCTCAATAAATGTCACTTATACGCAGTGGGAAAGAGACCACCTCGATATCCACCGGTGAGGGATGCGCTGAAACTCCAGAGCCGTGCAATGAAATCTGTGCATCAGTTTAAGACAGTGTCGTGGTTGAGAATGTGCGGTGGACAGGTGTTCACAGTCAATTATTACATGAAACAGGTAGCTGCAAAATCTGTGTCGATAGTCATCTGATTCTGTTTTTTTTTTCTCACACACACCCCGAAGAGAAAGTCAAGGATGTTTTGTAAAGCAGTGGTTTTCAAGCGGGTTCCCAGACCAGTAGCCTGAGGGTCCCGGCCACCTGGGAACTTGTGAGGAATATAAACTCTGGGCTTCACCACAGACCTCCTGAATCAGAAACTTGGGGTGGGGCCTGGAAGTCTGCGCTGTAACCAGCCTCCCCCTCCCCGGAAGATTTTCCGCGTGCTGGAGTTTGAGAGCCGCGGGCTCATGAAAAGTGTTAATAGTGGTTGTCTGTGGGTCTTGTGAAACGGTAGGTGACTTTTGTTTTCATCTGACTGCGTTTGCTAGACTTTTGAAAACAGTAAATAAAACAGCAGTGCTGTGGTTCAAGTGGAAAACACTCAGAGTAAGCAAAGGTCTGGGTGTTCCTCTGTGAGTTCCTGTCCCCCCCACCGTCTTCTGCAGGTGACCATTATTGGATACACGCTTGGGATCCCGGATGTCATCATGGGTATCACTTTCCTGGCGGCAGGCACGAGTGTTCCGGACTGCATGGCCAGCTTAATCGTGGCGAGACAAGGTAAGGACGGTGCCTCGGCCCCCACAGCTGTGAGCATCACCATGCAGGCTCCCGGCCCCCACCGGAGTTCTAGTTCATGGCTCTTCTGCCTGGTAGTTGATAAGTCCTGCTACGGAGCCAGCTGATGGTGGGAAAGCATCATGCAGCAGATTCCATCCGTGGAGAGAATACTACCAAGATATAACGCCTCCAGCCCTTTGGAAGCATTTGCTTGTGCAAACTTGGATAAAAATGAACTTGCTCTAAAGTCACCAGTGTGACTTTGAACAGAGCTGAAGCTCCAACTTCTTATAGCAAATACAACAGTAACAAGAAGTGTTCAGGTCCCAGGATGGCAAAGCAGGGATATCCTATATCTGGTTCCTATTCTGCTTTCCTATTTTTTTTTTAGTTTATTTAAAGAATTATTTAATGTTTATTTTTGAGAGAGAGAGACAGAGTGTGAGTGGGGAGGGGCAGAGAGAGGGGAAGACAGAATCTGAAGCAGGCTCCAGGCTCTGAGCTGCCTGCATAGGACCTGACGCGGGGCTCAAACCCACGAACCTCGAGATCACGACCTGAGCCGAAGTTGGACGCATAACCAGCTGAGCCACCCAGGCATCCCTAAGGTTATCTATTTATTTAAGAGAGGCGGTGGGGGTGGGGGGGCACACAGAGTGGGAAAGGGGCAGTGAGAAAGAGGGAGAGTCCCAAGCAGGCTCCGTGTGGTCAGCACAGAGCCTGATGCAGGGCTCGATCTTACGAACCACAAGATCATGACCTGAACTAAAATCAGTAGTCAGATGCTTAACCCACTGAGCCACCCACGTGCCTCTGTTTTCCTATTGTTAAAGTCAAGGCTCACTACGTGACATGGGTCAACCTGTATGCTGTTTAATGGCAGAACAAAAGAGCCGTAAAGGGCAGTGAATAAAGGCTGTTTCCACTGGTGAGGTAGCAACGCAGCATGCACTTCCATAGATCTTCAGGAGGTGGGGGCCAATCACAGAATGACACCTCAGAGGGGACAGAAGTCCCCAACGAGAAAGTCGGCTCTGGAAAATCGGCAAAGGACCTTTCATTCCTCCGAGTTAGGAGAAAGTGTTGGTTGATGGGTCGGTCCTGAGAAGATAAGAGCTGAAGGGAGAGAAGTGTGGGAATGTGGTTGGCGTAGGCTGGAGGCTTGCGGAGAACAGGGAGAGTGGGGACAGCAGCTGAGGCGAACGGGATGTGATCGAGTGACCTTTGAGGTGAATGCATTCATTTCCTAGGGCTGCCATAGCGAAAATACCACAGCTCAGTGGCTTGAAACAAGAGATTGATTGTCACACGGGTCTGGAGACTTAGAAGTCCCAAATCAAGGTGGTAGCAGGCCCGTGCTCCCTCCAAAGGCTGAAGGGTCTGTCCCAGGCCTCTCTCCTGGCTTGTAATGGTGACCGAATGGCTTGAGGCTGTGTCTCTACGGTCTCTGCCTCCATGGGCACGTGGTGGTCTTCCCCGTGTGTGCGTCTGTGTCCAGACTTCCCTGTCCTCACGAGGGCACCGGTCCCTGCATTAGGCCCGTCCTAATTCAGTTATGACTTCACCCTCCTTTGATCCTCCTTGCAAATAAGGCCCAATTCACAGGTGCTGGGCAGACGTGAGTTGCGGGGACGGGCACTGTTCAACCAGTACAGGGAGGAATAGGAAAGGCAGTGAGCCCCGAGGGCCTGGCTGATGTTCTGTGGCACAAAGTTGGGTGGGACTCAGTCACACCAGCTCCAGTAACACACGGATGAGAGAGGGCAAGTTCCCTGGCCCTGGGGTTGTTGGGTTGATACAATGGAGGGTCAAGGGGGCAAGAGAATGCAGTTGAAGAAACTGCCCGCAGAGTCCGGACTGTCTGGGGGCAGGGGTCTTGATGCTAGAAGGTTAAGGCCTGGGGAGGGGGCAGCCCCAGTGAGGTCAGAAAGGGGGCTCTGGGAGCTGGGGTTGAGTGGGGCTCTGAGGGAGGACGTCATCTCAGAGTGAGCCCTGTGGAGTGTGGGGGCACAGAAACCAAGGAAAGGCGAGGCAGGGGTGGAGTGTATCATTGTAGGGGCGCCTGGATGGCTCAGTCGTTCGAGCGCGTCCGACTCTTGATTTCGGCTCAGGTCATGATCTCACAGTCGTGGGATCGAGCCCCGTGTTGTGCTCCGTGCTGAGCACGGGTCCTGCTTGAGATTCTCTCTCCTGCTCCCTCCGCCCCTCCCCCACTGGGATGTGCGCGTGCACACGCTCTCAGAAAAAAGTGACGCTGGTGTCACTGACGGAGGATGCAGCAGACACGGTTAACAGAGGCGCTCTTCATGAGAGGGCACCGAAACTCCCGCTTGTCTACCCACAAGCAGACCCCGCAGCGCGCGGAGATAGGGCGCCCTCGGCTCCCTGAAGGCTCTTGGCTCCGTGTGTGGCCCAGGCTGGTGGCAGCCTGACCAGGGAGCTTGTGGGACATGCAGAGTCTCAGGCCCTCCCCTGACCCACTCAGTCAGAATCTGCATTTCAGTGAGGCCCCCAAGCGAGGCCTGTGCTCTTGAAGGCTGAGAAGTGTTGCTGTAAGGTTCCTCTATATGCAGCACCTGTGTGGGGCAGAAAGGCCACCGTGTCAGAGAGACCCTTGTCCTCTCAAACTCGGGCATCTTTTTTTTTATTTTTTATTTTCTAATGTTTATTTTTGAGAGAGACAGAGCACGAGTCGGGGAGGGGCAGAGAGAGGGGGGAAGACACAGAATTCGAAGCAGGCTCCAGGCTCTGAGCTGTCAGCACAGAGCCCGATGCGGGGCTCGAACTCACAGACGGTGAGATCGTGACCTGAGTCGAAGTTGGACGCTCACCAGACTGAGCCACCCAGGTGCCCCTCAAACTCAGGCATCGACCCATCGAGTGATGGGGACGAGTAGCTGGCTCAAAACAGCAGCTGCATTCGTGGGAAGGCTGATTTCCCAGAGCTCCCACCCCCAGAAACACCAAGCTGCCACGATTTGCAAGTCACTTAAGACAGTGTCAGTGTCAAGGGAGGCCTTGTATCCCGGAGGTCTGCAAAGGACAGCGACAGGGCAGGAGGCGGGCGGGACCTGGCTTCCAGCAGCGGCACCTGTGGTCAAACGGGTGAGCCGACCGTCCAGGTGCCGGCCTGGGTGGCTGCAGGCTTCTCGGTGACAAGAGCGGTTGTGTGCTTGTGGCTGTTTGTGTTTCGGGCGTGTTCATTGCACACACATTTGTACGCGTGCCAGGTTCTGACGCTCACGTTGAATGAGAGCTCAGAGGCCGGGCTAGAACAGGTGTGAGCCAGCATGAGTGTTAGTTGTGAATGTTTGTTTTCTCACTTTTCATACCCCTCACAATCATTAGGTCCTTAGGTTGTGTGGCCAGCATGACACTGGCCGGTTGGGCAGGAAGCAGGGGATGACGGCATGGCCCCCTAGCCTCGAAGATGCTTCTAGTCTAGTGGGGAGAAAAGAATTCACTCTGCGGAAGCCATGAGGGCAGAGGACCCGACAGCTTATCCTCTGAGCCCAGGTCATGGCACCATCACCTGGGCCACATGTACACATCATGGCTCGGGGTGAAGGATGCTGGACCGCCCACAGACTGTGTGATCTTGGGCATGTCCCAAGCCTTGGTTCCATCATCTGCCACATGAGACAGTGGACAGTGCCCTCTCCCTCCCAGGGTAACTGGGAGGATTCAATGAGGGTGAAGCATGCAGTGAGCCCCTGGAGAACATCAGCAAACACCGGTCGTCTTGGGGGGCGTGTGGGTGGCTCGGTTAAGCATCCGACTCTCCATCTCCGCTCAGGTCTTGATCTCAAGGTTGTGAGTTCAAGCCCTGCTTAGGCTCCATGCAGGGCATGAAGCCTACTTAAAAAAAAAACAAAAACAAAAAAAAAACCCCACCAATCATATTGGATTAGAGTTGACCCTAATGACTTATTTTAAGTGGTTTATCCCTGTAAGATCCTATCTCTAAATAATGCCACATTCCCAGGAATTAGGGGTCAGGACTCCAACATATGAATCTTAAGGGTCACAATTCGGTCCCTAAGAGACCCCTTAGACTTCATAGAGTGGATTTAGACTTCATAAAAAGTTTCTGAAATTCGGAGTCCGTGAAGAAGGGATTCCTAGGACGCTAATAGGGGCTTCCGGCCACCTCAGTGAATGACTCATGTCCCTTGTCCTCTAGGCCTTGGTGACATGGCGGTCTCAAACACCATAGGAAGCAATGTGTTTGACATCCTAGTGGGACTCGGCATACCCTGGGGCCTGCAGACCATGGTTATTAACTATGGGTCCACGGTAAGTTCCTCTCACTGCCCCATAAGCCAGATGGACGCCAGACACGAGCACTTTATGGGGAATGACAGTGGCCTTGGCCCGGTTCCAGCCGAGAGCTCCAGGGGACACGCTGCCCCCTTCCCCTTGGCACCCTGGCACCCCCTTTCCTTGAAGGCCTCCGGGTCAGCCGGAGGAACAGCTGTTGGGGAGAAGCCCATGTGTAGCCCCCGTGTCCTGAGCACACATCGGGACGGCTACCCCACACTGCAGCCTATGGGCGTGCACGTCCCCTCCGAGTCCTTTCCCTCACAGGCGGGGCCGAGGCCTAAACCCACGTTTGGCTGACCCTCCACTGCCATGTGCTCGCCACGAACACCCGCCTGTGCTTTCCGGAAGGGGAAGGAATACACCAGGGTACGCCAGGCTCTCAGAACAGGGGCCCCGTCAGCCCAGAGATTCAGGGCACCCGTGTTTGTTTTTCCAGGTGAAGATCAACAGCCGGGGTCTGGTCTATTCCGTGGTGTTGTTGCTGGGCTCCGTCGCTCTCACCGTGAGTCTTTCCGGTTCTAGAATTACGTGTTGTTCCATGGGATCCACAGTCACTTGCAGAGTCTCTGAAAGCCCTTCCTCTTCCCCTTGGCAGTGAGGCATAAAAATGAGCAAGCACAAATTCACAGGTCCCTCCAGACACGGTGCCAAGAATGTTGGCCCCCACCACCACATTTTTGCCTGAGTGACCCAGAAGTCACTAGAGCAAGTGACCCACCTCCCTGTATCCCCACGGCCCAGTCTGTCTCCCCTCACTAGTGCCAGTAAGAGAGAAATTCACCCCTGTCCATCCAAGCTGACAGGTGGGGAGCATGGCTGTCAGGCCTCGGGACCAGGACACCCTCATACTGAGGCCTCCTCACCCCACGTGCCCACACGTCTGTCCCACACACTTTACCTCTGCTTATGCTAGTCAGTCCTTACAGCCACCTGATGATACCATTCCCATTGTGCGGAAGAAATCGAGGCTCGGGTTCAAGAAAGCGTGCCTAGAATCCCAGGGATAGGAGGTGGCAAAGCTGGGATTTGAACCCAGATCGGTCTGTCTCTGTAGAACACATCGTGTTGCTCTGATGGGGTAACTGTGATCCAGTCCTTAGGAAGTCTCAATTCAGAGATGAGAAGGAAAGGCAGTGAAGTGTGGGAGCGTCTAGAAAGAATGTAGAATGAGGACGTGCTCCAAGCCCATCTATACACACACACACACACACACACACACACACACACACACACACACACACACCAAAAGGTGGTCCAAGCTGAAGTTTGCCAAGCCGTGAGCCAGTAGATGCATCGGAAGTTTTCCCAGAGAGGGGCTGAGGATGCCAAGTTCTGCAGCAAAGGGAAGACCCAGAGAAAGTCCCTGGTTGTCGCTAGAGGAAGTCCGGGCAGGGAGGCCCTCAGTGCCGAACATGGGTCCTGAGCAAAGTGATGTGTCTGCTCGGGGAGGGCCAGCCCAGAGGGGGCGGCTGCTTGTGTCCCTGGAGCCAGCAGGCCTGGGTCAAGGGCAAGACTCGCCCTTCCATCAGACGGGTCTCAAAGCCCTCAGGGACTCAGTCTGACCAGACCCAGGATGTGCCTTGTGGTACCGCTCCACCCTTGTCCACATTTTGGAGAAAGTTCTGCGGTTCCTAGTTTGTGTATAGTGGCCCTGGTAAAATGCCTCCCTGTATTCCTCTGTCCCCAAGGCCACTGCTTGTCCTCTGTCCCTCCAGGTCCTCGGCATCCATCTAAACAAATGGAGACTTGACCGGAAGCTGGGGGTCTGTGTGCTGGCCCTCTATGCCGTCTTCTTGTGCTTCTCGATAATGATAGAGTTTAACGTCTTCACCTTCGTCAACCTGCCGATGTGCCGAGAAGACGATTAAAGCCGAGCTGCTGCCCACCCCCCATGGGGGGCTGTTCTGGACTCTGATGCCAGCCTCCTCTCTCCCTCCCTCCCCCACCACGAGTCTCTCCTGCCTCGGTGGCCACCGTCTGTTCCTTCACACACTGGAAGGAAGAGCCATCGTGGTCTTTGTCTGGTCACGGGCCAGGCTGCTGGGCATCCTCCTCCTCCTCGGAGTGCTGCCCTCCCCACACAAGGCAAGATTCGGGGGCCTCCATGGGAGTGGCTTCGCAGACCCCCGAGCTGGCAGCCACAGGGATGTACTTGTGTCTCATCTCTCTCGGACACTTTAGTGAGGACATCTGTGTGCAGTTTGTCTTTCTGTCGTAGGGCAGCCTCAGAAGTGAGGTGGCCGGCGAATGTGAGGTCCCCTGGGGCAAGTGCAAAATAGGAATGTCGTTCTCCAGTGTCCCCTCTGGGCCAGACGGTGTGAGTCCCTGAGGCGGCCTGTGCTACACTCAGTCCCTCCCATTTCTGCTGGAAACACTCACACCTCGGAGGGGGCAAGGCCTCCATCTGCTGAGGGTTTGGGGCCACGAGGGCAAACATGCTGCCCCTTTCTCTGGAAAAGCTGGAAGAACGGAAACTGCTTCTCGCCGCAGAAAAGAGAATTTCCTCGCCACTTTTATCGATGCGTTCGGAGAACAAGCAGTGAAATATTAATAAAATGTCATGTCGATCATCATACTTGAAAAATCTCATTCCGTACAAAAAGGCCATGCTGGGGACCAAGAACAGGTAACACCCTGTGGAAAATGAATCCTATGTGTATCAATCATGTCGCACTGACACTAGGACTTTTGGTTCGGAACACAGAAGAGAGTGAAAGACTAACGTCTACCTAGGTGCTAATTCAGAGACACAGTGGACGTGGTAGCCATATGTTCCAGACCTTCCGTGTGATGCGGACCTCTGTCGGTTTGCGTTTGTCATTCCTTTGTTAATGCGCTGCTCTCAGAACCACCCCGTTGGAAGACCCAGTGGTCTGTATGCCCAGCAAATTCCATAGCCTGCTGGAACGAGTGTATCACAAGTAACAGTTAATGACAAGATGGGAAATTTCCTGAAAACTGCTGTCTGGTTACCTGGAGGCGAGTATGAAAAAACGTAACTTGGAATTTTTAGAGCCTTACAGTGGGCTCCGCGTGAAGGGCCAAGGACAGGAGGCTGAGTCAAAAATAGAAAAATAGGAAATAATTTTCACCTGCTTCATAGCTCTCAAATATATATTAAAAAAAGATTTATGAACACAAACCATCCGTGGTTTCTAAAAAGAAAGCAC
This sequence comes from Neofelis nebulosa, assembly GCF_028018385.1. Classification (NCBI taxonomy): domain Eukaryota; kingdom Metazoa; phylum Chordata; class Mammalia; order Carnivora; family Felidae; genus Neofelis; species Neofelis nebulosa. Next base: position 136,668,372 of record NC_080788.1, read on the forward strand.
AATTAATTTTATATAGAGGTGTGTTTTTTTTTTTTTTTATTTTTGTAACGTTTCTATTGCAAAAGTCTACTGGATTTGATGCACTTTTAATATTGGGATATTTTGCACGGAAGACTGTATGGCAACCGCCCGTGATAGTGTGAGGACAGGTTTTTAGCCATTCACCTGTAATCAGTCGTCGGGGATGAGCCTAAACCAATAGCTCATTCCTTCTTGAAACACAAAGGTTGTGACTGACTCGAGATTGAATGTGTGGCTGTGTTTGTTAGGGCCTCCTGATTTTCAGAAGGAGGGAGCGTTCGACTTGGTGTCCTTTAAGTGAGCGTAAGCCTAAGGTGGGAGGGAACACCGTCGTCGCCGGGCTTCTGTTCTGGATCCACATCAGTGTTAGTAACTATACCACATTAAGGTTCCTCTTTAGTTTCTTTACCTGGATTGGGCTCAGTGGTCTTTCCCTGGAGGGCAAAGGTGATTTTCCTAAGAAATTAGCTAAGTGGGAGCCGGGAGGATCATTCATATCAACTTCAGATGCGCAGGGTTTCCAAGCCCTCTGTGACCTCTTAGGGAAGCCCACCTGGTCCCTTTGGTCTTACGGACTCCTCTGGGTTTCAGAGTGGGTCTGTCTCCATCTTGACTCTCAAAATTGCCCTGTTGATGTAAGTAGGGTTTGGTCTCTCCATTTAACAGAAAATCTAGCCTCGGAGAGATCAGGTGACTCGAGGTCTGTTGTCGGTAAGTAGAGCAGAGCCAGGCCCCCGGTCATTACCCTTCCCTAGTCAGCCAGTGGGTCGGCCATCCTCGGTTGGGGGTGGGGGGAGGGGGTGGGCGGAGGCATGTCTTTGCCCTTGTGGTTGGTTCTTATTGTTGAAGTTAAGACTTCGGCAAATATTTAATTGACTCCTGGTGCCCCAGCTCGTATCCTAATATCTATCTCTATCCAGTGTACGTTTTTTTCCCCTGGTAAGGACCAAAAGATCTTTTTCCCTGCAAGGCACAGGCCACATGGCCCCCGACGGTGTCCCCGCTGGTGTTCACTTCTCTGAATCCTTGTGTAGCTTTTAGAGAATACATCCCAGTGACCCGCCTCTTCCTCAGCGGAGTCCATCTGAGATGATAAAGTATACTGCTGTTGGCAGTTTGAGGCTAAAATAGTGTTTTTAGTACGTAGAGCACTCCTGCTGGCTAATTCTCTTTGGACTCTAATGTGCCAATGTAGCTTCCTTAAAGGATCTGTGCGTTTATTGTAACTAGGAAGCCATGTGCTGTAAGTGAAAAAGTCTCTTATTTAAATATTTTTCCACCACAGGTTTAAAGAATTGCTTGATTAATTAGGCCTTCATCTTAAAAGAATGTTTTTATCACTCCGCAGGATTGCTTCCTTTTATTTTATTCCCGAAGCTAATTGGCATGGGGTAATTACTCTGCGTCACAAATAGGCAATAAAAAAATTAAATTTAGCTCTCCTAATTGGGAGCAGAAAAGAAAAACGAACCGTTGCAACTGAGACTGAAAATGTCTGTAGAATCAGGAGCAGGGGACTCCTGTCAATTTCTGGTTTGGAATTTCCCCTTACCGGCTCAGGCGTGGACAGGTGGGTGAAAACCTGGCCCCGGAGGAAGGTTCTGGGTCAGCTGCAGGGAGAGACTAATGGTTAAGGGCGCTGTAGACAGGTTAGTCGTTATCCTTCCCATGACCTGCAGTGTGCCGGTCTCTGTGATTCTCGCCCCTGTGCGCAGACCTCGCCGCCCTTGTGAGTTTTCACCTGCCCATCGCCACCTCTCCCCGCACCTGTTAGGGCTGTTTCTTGCTTCTGTCCATCCCCTCCTTTTACAGACCCAAGCGGTTGATAAGGCAGAACCCTCCCAGAGCCAGATTAAACCAGGTGGGGAATGCACATGACTCTTGGGCAGTCCTGCAGACCCCAGCCAAAGACCCCCTCCTGGGCTGCCCAGGGCTCTAGGTCCTCAAGAAAGAAACTCTCACTCTTTCCCTTTAGACGAGGAACTGCAAGCCTGACCACAGCAGCAGGAGCCAGGTACTCCAGGAATGCCGGACTCCACACAAGTGCTGGGAATCCAGGAAGAGTGAGGGTGGCTCCTTGCCGACCCTCTTCCGTCCCCCTGGCGTTTCTCCTACCTGAGTCCTAGGGTCCTCCCTCTCCTTAAGGTAGGGGTGGACAGAGGCATGATAGGCTGGGAGAGGGTCAGTTCTGAGCCCCCACTCCGCAGAAAAGTGGGGGAGAATCCCAGCACCAGCGGCTGAAGCTGCTTCCATGCCCTGCCCTCCCTCCCCAGGCATGAGATGGGCCAGTGGGGTTCAGGCACTGGAACAGTGTTTGGGGACCTGCCGCGTTGGGGGACTTTCCCCTGGGGGCCAGCAGGAGGGAAGCAGCTTGGGCCGGTGCTCCTCAGTGGCCTTGATGTTCTGATGGGGCTGTGACCCTGACACTGAGTGGGCACTTAGGGAGGGGGTGGCCCATTTGCTCCCACCCCCGTCTCTCCTTCCCCCTGCAGGCCATGCTCCTCCCTGCCTGGAAAAGATGGTTGTGCTGCGTATGTGACAGGCTCTCAGCAAGTGCTTGTTACTTCAATAAACGAGGAACTTGCGTGTTAGGGTGAAAATCTTCAGGATGTTCTTCCCCTGTGCCGTGATTTAAATATTCCTGGGTCTCTCTAATGCCCTCTGAACACAATTCCGTAGGTCTTTCTCCCCTTGGGGCAGTTAACAGATGCGTCCGGGGCACCCGAGATGGTTCGTGTCCTGGCAGCTTTGTTGCCACATCACGCCCATAGAAACTTCCAGAAGTTTCTGAAAATGCTCTCTGGGCAGCTCTTGGGGGGCAGGAAATCTGTCGTCTCCCCACCCCACCCCGACATACACACCCAAATGCTGTCTTGCTGACCCCTGCCCTCTTGGTGGATTCGCCCAAGTGTCTGGACACCCCCACCAGGTGTGGACACCTACTTGGGCTTTTCTGGTCTCTCTAGCTGATCACGTGAGCCCCTCTAGCATGAAGGCTCCTTCCGGGCCTTCTCAAAGCGCAGAGGAAGGGGACTCTTCCCTCACTGGGTGAACCTTCCCCACTGCATCAGTCATGTGAGCGGCAGAACAAGAGATTCTTCCCATGGACCCATCCCACGAGGCAGAGAACACGGGTGGGACACAGATTTTGTTTGGTTCCTCGCTTCGAGCCCAGCCTCTTGCCAACCTGACTCATCGGGGTTGCCATGCTGTTGAAAACGTTTCCCAAAGGGCACAGACCACGGGGGTACAGATGTTTTTTTTAAAGACCTTTAGGTTATTGTATTTGCTCCTCAATAAGGAAAGCAAAGTGGGATACTGGTTTTGTGGTCAGGCCGTCACTCAAGACTGGGAGCCAACGGGAGACTATCCGCCCTGTTGCCATGCTGCCCAACCTCAAGGAAGTGGGTGTCTGCGTAAAATTGGGACAAAAAGCGCTGTTCTCCCATTCCGCCCCCCCACCCAGGTGGGGCTGTTTTTTCCATCACAACAAGGAAGCCAGCTGGCTGGTATTAGAGCTTTGATATTTTATGGAGATTTTTTTTTTTTAATTCTCATTTTTCAGTGACAAATGGCACCCCGGTTCCATTTGTCTCTGTGAAACCTACACACAGGAGCAGGGGCCGGTAGGCCTGCTTTCTGTCACCTTTTATCTTCGTGTGTTCAAGGTTTTTCCTCGCCTCTTACAGGCATCAGTGCCCATTCATCGGGGTCAGGTGCCCTCCACATACTTTGCGCCAGGGGCCAAGAACATGCTTCCAGTCTGCGGAAACGTCTGAGGCCCAAATAGCCCGAGATAGAACTGGGGGCGAGGGGAGGCAGCTCTGAGAGCTGAAAATGCCCCCTGGACCCCCTGAAAGTCCAGCCCTATTTCGTGTAGCTTATCCGTGTATTTGATTTCTGGGCCTGGGATCGGCCGCTCCTTGGTTAAAAGCCTGATGACAAACAGGGACACAATCCACACCTATTCCCACTGTTGCCAGAATTTAAACAGTTGCTTTTTATGTAACATGTTGGTTGGGACTTTTCCATGGTCAAGGCCAATAAAACCCTTAATCCTGGAGAAAGTATGTGCTCTCCCTACCCCACCACTGGAAAACACAATTTTTTTAAAGCTATCAAGAAAAAGTATGTGCAGTTGGGTTTCTAGTGGCGTGGTCTGGTATGATCAGCCTTTGTGCGTAAAGGGAAGGTCTCAGACAACAGCTCCCTCCCTGCTCCCGCTCCAGAATTCCCAAGATAGGAATTCCCAGTTATCCAGACGGACAGTCTCCTTTCAGAGGAAGGAACAAGGCTTTTCCTTACACCAGAAATGACTAGGGTGTGGGCAAGGCAGCTGTGTTTTTCCAAATCAAATGTTCCAGTGGGTTTTGGGTTTGATTGTTTTTTTTCTGTCCACTGGGGCATCCCTGCCCTCCCCTCCAGAGGTGCCCTTTGGAGCTGTAAAAGAGTTCCTGGAGCTTCCTCCACGTGGCTTAGATCAAGGATATTTGGGGACCCAGCGGACAGAGGCTGTGGCTGAGCTTCTGTGGCCAGACCTTGGGGAACGTCTTAAGGGGGCTGTTAGTCTGGGAGGCTGGATGTCCAATTCGGAGCAAAGTGCCTTCTGCGTGTGTCTCTTGGCCAGCAGCTGCCAAGCCAGAGTAGTTGCTGGGTGAAGACAAAAAGAGCCTTGATTACCTAGAGAGGAAAGAGGGCTGCCGGCCAGATGGGGCCAGGCCTGTGGGCAGAGGCACGAGCTGCCAAGAGAAAGGCCAAGCAAGGAGAGGCCGGGCACATTGCAGATGCCCAGGAAGTAGGCTGGGCACGGTTTCTGCAGGGCCATGGGATTTTCCTGGAGGCTAGCCATGACTTACCAAGCAGCAGGTAGAGGAAATCAGGGGGCTCTCGTGTCCAGACAGAACTCGCTTAAAAAACGACCAAACCCAAGAACTTCTGGGGCTGTTCCACATCACTTGAGTCCCCCACAAGACCTTTCTGGCATGCGGGGCTCAATGCCCACCATCCTTGTTCATTCTAACAGGCAAAGCAGGAGCAATGAGTTGAAAACTTGTAAATAATAAATATATTTATCTCACTATTTATTTTTTCAATAACTGTGACCTCCTGCACTGTGAATGCTCTGTGATATGAGATTCTTAGTTTAATAAAACTGTCATTAAATTTGAATGAATTGATACCATTGGTTACTAAACACTGGCATGAGTTTATTTTTGTTGTGACGAAAAATCTAGAGTAAATATGAACTAAATCTTTATGAGAAACCTAGCAGTCAGTATTGTAATGCAATATATCAAAATCTGTACACTGTCAATAAAATAAATGAGCACAAGTTGTCTTTCCCTATATAGAGCTCCCATTCACGTTTTAACAGACCTACATCTCTGTACGATGTGAAAGAATCATTTGCATTGGAATAACAGCCATTTAAAACCATTCTAGTTTGGGGTGCCTGGGTGGCTTGGTCGGTTGGGCGTCCGACTTCAGCTCAGGTCATGATCTCACGGTCCGTGAGTTCGAGCCCCGCGTCGGGCTCTGTGCTGACAGCTCAGAGCCTGGAGCCTGTTTCAGATTCTGTGTCTCCCTCTCTCTCTCTGCTCCTCCCCTGTTCATGCTCTGTCTCAAAAATAAATGTGAAAAAAAAATTAAAAAAAAAAAACCATTCTAGTTGCATATTGAGAAAATTCAAAAAGGTTGAGGCTTGGAGCTTTTTACTGACGATGATTGGTAATGAGAAAAACAAAGCAGAAATTTTGTAACCTATCTTGACCGGCACGTGTGAGTTCAGAGTGAGCCAACCATTTGCCACCTCGTCAGCAAGGCCAGCTTGATGAGCAGGGGACGACCCACGTAGTCACCAAGGGCCTCACACTCAGAAGGGCCCCAGTCTTGGTTATCGCCATTCTAGAATTCATGATTTTTTGAAAAGGGGGCCCACATTCTCACTTTGGCACTGGGCCCTTCCAGTGATGTCTGGTTCTGTTCATCTGGAATAGGTTAGGCCATCAGCTATGGTGTTAGGCGACACTGAGATTAGGAGGAGAGCTTCTAGTTAATTCCTTCATTCTGCAAGTGTCCTGAGACCCACCTGCCTCAGCTGCCACCACAAACTTTAACAGGCTCATGAATCACCTGGGCAGCTTGTTAAAAAGCAGATCCTGGTTCAGCAGGAATGGGATGGAGACAAAGATGCTACATTTCCAGCAAGTTCTCAGGTGCTGCCAGTGCTGCTGGTCTACTTTGAGTAGTGAGGAGCTAGATCAGTCCTACTCGGAGTATGACGGGGGCACCTCTGCAGACTCACAGGCTGTTCCCAATCTGCAACAAGACGAGGAGAGAAACAGAATATAAACATCTATGGCACTATGATGGGTAATTTTATGTCTGAATCTGTTTTTTTTTTTCATTGCATTTTCTAGTAATTTATTTAAAAATTTTCTTTTACTTATTTTGAGAGAGAGAGTGCAAGTGGGGTAGGGGCAGGGAGAGAGGGGAGAGAGAGAACCCCAAGCAGGCTCTGCACTGTCAGCACAGAGCCCAGTGTGGGGCTCCAACTCACCAACCTGAGATCATGACCTGAGCCGAAGCCAAGAGTCGGACGCTTAACCGACAGAGCCACTCAGATGCCCCTATAATAATTTACTGTATTTTATTAAAATATGCACCCACAGTGATTTAAAATCTAAAAATATATTTTAAAAATCTTTCCACAGGTAGAAATTCTACTTTCAAAGACAGACAGAAACCCCTTTTGTTTTAACTCTTTCCTGTTGAAAGTCAATCCATGATAGTTTTGGTAATTCCAGTCCAGTAATCTCTGTGGGTCCTGCAGCCCTGTGCTCTTTTTTTTTGGGGGGGGGGGGGGGAGGGGGGGCGGAGAGAGAGAGCATGTGCACACACACGAACAGGGGAGGGACAGAGAGAGAGAGAGAGCGGATCCCAAGCAGGCTGTCTACACTGTCCGCACAGAGTCCGATGTGGGGCTCAAACTCACAAACCGCAAGTTAACGACCAGAGCCCAAGCCACATGCTCTTGGTTCTGAGTATCCCAGCATCCCTCAGTCCGTCTGGTGCTTTGTGACTTACAAAGCCAGTGAAACACAGGGCAGGTATGGTCTCCATGCCACAGATGGGGAAATGGGGTAGAGAGAGCAAGCTTGCTGTGCACAGGAACTCCGCTCCTCACTGAGCTGGCTGAGAAGATGTTTCCTTCCACTACCCACAGCTGCCCACACGAGAAAAGGTAGCAGGCGTTTGGCTGAATCTATCGCCTCCCGGGGGCTCACCTCCTAGTTGATTTCACACCTCAGGCTCTGTCAACTTGCTTTGGATGTTGCTAGAAGTTGCTCCAGGCGATTCCAAGTTCACCACGGTCCTGGTACAGGTGGTCTGACAGTCCACTGAATGGGCCTGCGCGAGCCGGAGTCCACCAGGCAGCGCAGAGGGGAAGAGTGGATTCTGACCTCCCTCTGTCCCCACGAAAGGCACTGTCTTCTGAAACTCTTCTTACACTCGCTGCCTCTGAGGTCTCGTGTCCCACCCTCTGCTCTGCATGTGTCATCAGACCACGATACCCCTGGCCTGTCATTCTCCTAATCTTTCTGCAGGTTTTAATACTGTGGATTTTTATCCTCTCTAATAAGCAAACTCACTCCTCTGGGCCCCACTTCTTTATTCCTGCCTGGCTTTATTCCGTCTCCTGGCTTCCCTTCTACCTGCCCCTTAAATGAAAGTGTTCGTCTGCATACCATCCTGGAGCGACTTTCTTCTGTCCGATGGTTCTCAATCCTGGCTGCCCTTTGGAGTTATCTTGGGAGCTTTGACACACACAGCTTCCCTGAGCCCCACCCCAGAGGTGACCAGGTTGGCCTGGGCACCATGGTTTTCTTTCTTTTCTTTTTTTTCTTTTTTTTTAATGTTTATTTTTGAGACAGAGAATGAGACAGAGTGTGAGCAGGGGAGGGGCAGAGAGAGAGGGAGACACAGAATCGGAAGCAGGCTCCGGGCTCTGAGCTGTCGGCACAGAGCCCAACACAGGGCTCGAACTCACTAACTGTGAGACCATGACCTGAGCCAAAGTCGGACACTCACCAGCTGAGCCACCTCAGGGGTGATTCTAATGTGCAACCAACATCAAGAACCACTGGTCCAGCTCAGCCTCTCTAGATGCAGCAATGATAGGAACCTTCACAACCGTCCCCCAAAGCACCAGCCCCAAGAGGGTTAGTCCCTCTGGGGCCCCTGCACTTCCTGTTTTTTAAGTTTATTTATTTATTTTGAGAGAGTGCATGAGCAAGGGAGGGGCAGAGAGAGAGTGAGAGAGTATCCCAAGCAGGCTCCACACTGTGAGCACAGAACCCAACACAGGGCTTCAACTCACAAACCGGGAGATCCTGACCCGAGCCAAAATCAAGAGTCGGACACTTAACTGACTGAGCGCCCCCAGGTGCCCCCTTACCTGCACGTCTAACCTCCTGTTGGACTCTTCAGCCTCCCAAGTGCCTCAAAGTCAGGGTGACCAAAAATAATCCAATTTTTTAACGTGGGCAAGTGTTCACAGCAGCTTTAGTCAACACAGCCAAACACTCGAAAGAGTGCAGAGGGATCTTCTAAAGCAGGAATCGATTTGTTCTTCTCCTGCTTGGAAACATTGAGCGACTCCCAGTTGCCTCAACGGGCCACATTAGACCCTCCTCGACCATCAACCATCGTCACCTCCCTCTTTGCCTGTCCTCATGCTGTTTCCTCTGCTTGAAAGAGGTCCCCCACCCCTTGTCCTGCACGAACCTGCCCTTCTGCCTTCAAGGCCTTCCTAGACCTCTAGCCCAGAACGAATCACCTGCCTCTGGTTTCTTATTATCTGTTGCTGGTGAGACTGCTTTGATTATTCTTTAGCAAGTATGCATCTGGAATTTTCTAGAAGAGTTTCAACTTGATATATACTCACCCATGGCCCCCGCCAACTATAGAAGGGCACCAATTCGGGGATGTCTAAACTACTTCTCTCAGATGGGCCCTTGAAGCTAAAAAAGAGCACAGTTTGTCACCCCCTGATTTATTCGATAGGCCTGCTCTGTGCCAACCATCAAGCCAACTGCTGGTTGCAGAGATGGAAGGCCCACTTCCAACCGGTTCAGGGAGTCCCCAAGTTCTCGGGAGGAGTGCGCTCAGAGGCAGGAGCCCGGAGAAAGGGCACCCAGTCGTACTGACAGGGCAGACACCGACCCCAGCTGAAGCTCAGTGGACAAGGGGGGTGAGGAGGGGTGATGGCAAGCAGCTAATGCACAAGACAGGAACCATGCAGAAGTCAAGTCGTTCAGATTTAAAAAGAGGCAATGCGTAAAGGAAAAATATGACATGGGGATATTCAGATATCCCCAAGGGATTCCAGCTGGGAAACTTATGGGGCCTGTGGGAGGCAGAACAATGGCCCCCGAAAGAAGCGCATGTCCCAAATGCCCGGAACCTGTGAATGTGGCACCTTATGGGACAAAGCGGACTTCGCAGATGGGGTGAAGTTAGGGGTTCTGAGATGGGAGACTCTCCTGGATTGTCCCAGTCGCCCTGATGTGTTTATTCACAAGGATCCTCATCAGAAGGATGCCAGGTGTCAGAGGGAAGCGGGGATGTGATGATAGAAGCAGAGGCCAGGGGGATGTGGGGCCACGATCCAGGGATTTTTCAGCAGCCTCCAGAAGCTAGAAAGGCAGGAAACATTCTCCCCTGGGGTCCCCAGAAGGAAAACGGGCTGCTGGTACCTTGATTTTAGTCCACTGAGACCCATTTTGGATTTCTGACCTCCGGGACTGCAGGTTAATACAACTGAGGTGTTTGAAGCCACTAACGTTGGTTAATTCGTTACAGTGGCCACGGGACGCTCGTGCAGAGATTATGAGTGGGATGAGGAGGGGGACATGGAGGGAGGCCGAGGCTGCCAGGGCCCCTGGGGGTCAGGCAGTGGGGAGCCACTGAAGGCTGCCAAACAGGACAGTGGCCGCTTTGCCTTCCAGTGTCCGAATGATCTCTCGGACTGCAGATGGAGAAGCGCTGGGCCTCGGGCGCGGTGGCCGGGCTGCCACAGAGCGATCGGCCAGGAGTCCAAAACCCAGAAAAGAAGTGAGGACACTGGCGGAGAGGGGAGGCTGGCTAAGCGCAGGTGCTCGATGCTCACCGAGTGACTGGTGGGCTTCTGTTTGGTGCCGTCGCCCACAGGACCCAGGAACTGATCATCCAGGTAAAGGAGAAGGTCCGGAGAGGAGGGCTACCAGCTTCCCCACAGGAAGCCCTGGGGAGGAGCAGGTTGGAGTCCAGGAAGCCTGTGGGACCCACATTGGCTAAGTGACTTAGCCTCTCAGAGAACACCCCCTCCTCTGCAAAATGAGGGTCGTAAAGCCTATCACACAGGGCTATGTGGCCCATTGTGTGAGATAACGGATCCGACCCCACACCCAATGCCTCCAGTCTGGCGAACACCCGAGACAGGCAGCACTGGTGCGGGCGAAACAGACACCTTGCTCGTCCAGAGCTCCTCCCCACTGCTCTCTCTCCAGCAGGGCGAGGGAGAGCATGCACTTGACCTCTTGAAGGGGGAACATGGGCTTAGGAGTGGTGAGGATTTGGGGGAGTTCAGGTAGGACATCAAGAACCAAGCCTGCGGGGCAGGAATGACAGTTTCTCCCACAGAGAGGAGACCCCCTGTCTGCCTTGAGACTCAGCCCTGGGACCCAGGAGCGGCAGGAAAAGAAGGAGATGGAGAGGGGGGTGTGGTGGGCAGGTCTCAGGCTGCCTTCTTGGGGATCTCTGTGCTGGGAGGGAGAGCACCCAAGATAAAAGCTGTGGGCAACGGGGGAGCCTGGGTGGCTCGGTTGGTTAAGCGTCCGACTCTTGGTTTCGGCTCAGGTCACGATCTCATAGTTTGTGAGTTTAAGCCCCGCATCGGACTCTGCGCAGATGGTGAGGAGCTTGCTTGGGATTCTCTCTCTGTCTCCTTCTCTCTCTGCCCCTCCCCCACTCGCTTTCTATCTCCCCCAAAACAAATAAATAAACATTAAAAAAAAAAAAAAAAAAAAAGAGCCATGGCGAACAAAGAGGGCCAAGGGCTTTTGAGACAGCCCCTCTCTGGCCAAGCTTTGGTCAGGCTCCTCTGATCTCTCTTCTCCACGAGGCCCATGACCTCTGGACCTCCATGTTGGTCCCCACCCTGTCCACTTTCAGGAGCAATCCTGCTAAGTCGGTCTAGACAGAAGCCCCAATCCTCCACACTGGTCACCCTCGACTTGCGATCTGGCTCCTTGTCCCCCACTAACCCCAGGGGACGCTGACCACCCTGGCCCGCCTTCGGCAAGAACCCACAATCCGTCGTACCCCTGACATTTAGCCACAATCCCTGTACCCCTGATGCTTCCTCTCAGTAATTTTCCATCCACGGACCCCACCCTGCTCCTTGGATAGAAACCCCCACGTTTCCTTGCTGTCTGAGGATTCGGGCCCAATCTCTCTCTCCCACTGCAGGGGTCCCTGCCCCCGAGGCGATAACCTTCCTTGTTCTTTAGCCTCCCTCTTGAGCAAGGGTCACGAATCAGTTTTTCTTTAAAGCTTGCCAGATAAAAAAAGCTTGCCACACTCTGCCCTTGGGGCCTCTGGGAGGAGCCAGCGGGGCCAGCCGGCAGAGTCCAGGGTGGGCTGAACTGTCAGGCAGGCAGAGAGGCTGCTCCCCGGTGCAGGACCCAGAGCATTCCTGCGGAGCTCCAAGTGGGACTGACCCGGACCTCTGGGCTGGGGATTCGGCTGAGGAGATCCGGGGAGGCTCCCTGTGATGCTGAGCCAGGTAGAGTGCTGGGACCAAGTGGGGACAGTCCAGGGTAGCCCTGAAAGTCCCGTGTCCTGGGAAACCCATCGGGCTGCGACAAACTGAGATATTGGTCACCCCAGGTCACCCGTGCAGTCACGGAGCCCATGCTTAGAAAGCCCCACCGGTAGAAGGCTCTCGTGCCCGGTTTCATGTTCTGCTGTTGCTGCCTTGGAATCTGCAATACTTTTTGAGCACGGGGTCACACGTTTTCATGTGACAGTGGGTCCCACGACTCACGTAGCCTGCCCTGCCCTAGACCAAGATCCCTGTGAGGACCACAGCCCACAGTTTCAGGATCTGAGACATCTGCAGACGAGACTCCTGGGAAGCGTGGGTGCTGCTCCTTCCTTTCCCCAACATCGACTTGCCTGAGGCAGCATTAATTAGTAGCAGCTGAACTGAACCCCAAAATTCCCCAAACACACACCTCTTGGCACCCCTGTCAGGGGCAGGGCACAAGGTGGAAGGCATTGCAGAGCCTCGGGATCTGCAGATTCCTCGGGATCAAACTGACCAGCCTGTTGCCACCCCATGATTTTAAACAAACCTGCCTGGCTTTTCTCACCAGGAAGGTTTGAGGACACCACACTTGATTTTCAGAGGAAGTGAGTATCCCCTAAAGGGAGAAGTGAGATAGAAATAAATCACGGCATGACCACCAAGTAGTTAAGGAACATCTTTTTTGCCAAGCCTGCTATACAAAGAAGTGTTAGATACAGTCCTTACCCTCGAGACAAAAACGAACAAGGAGGATTAGTCGTTATCAATATGGCACCCCTCAAAGATGGGCACTTACACTTTCTTAGGCAGTAATTAATTTTTCCCTCATCCCTGTCTTGAGAGGTAAATAGGGTCCTACCTCCAACCCTTTACTCACACAGTCACGTTCCTCCCCAAAGGTGCCCTTCCCTTATTTCTACCTGTTGAAATCCTACTCCAGAAGAATGCCAAAGAACAATGACTTGAACAGGATAGGATTTTATTCTCTGTCACATAGAAAAAGACAAAGGTGTTCAGTCCAGACTGGTGTGGCACTCCATGGTGGCGGCGACCCAGCCTCCTCTGTTTTTGTCCTATCTTCCTACGTGAGGCATATAGCCTCATAGTACAAAATGGCTGCCAACCTTCATCTTGACTGCAACCTCATGAGAGATTCTGAGTCAGACCCAACTAGTTAAGCTGCTCCAGGATTCCTGAGCCATGGAAATGGTAAGATTATTAAAAAAAAAAAAGGGGCGCCTGGGTGGCGCAGTCGGTTAAGCGTCCGACTTCAGCCAGGTCACGATCTCGCGGTCCGTGAGTTCGAGCCCCGCGTCAGGCTCTGGACTGATGGCTCGGAGCCTGGAGCCTGTTTCCGATTCTGTGTCTCCCTCTCTCTCTGCCCGTCCCCCGTTCATGCTCTGTCTCTCTCTGTCCCAAAAATAAATAAAAAACGTTGAAAAAAAAATTTTTTTTTAAAATAAAAAAAAAAAAAAAGTGTTTACTGTGCTTAAAGCTGTTACATTTGGGGTAATATTTTATACATCAGTGGGTAGGTAATATACTCTGTACACAGGTTTTATCTCATTTATTTAACCATCCTGAACCCCTAATCTGGGCACACATGAATGAATCACACATGGTTAAAGACTGCGTACCAGACTATGAAGAATTCCCAGGGGAGGGGGGGCAGAAATTATAAGTGTCCTCGCCCTCGGAGCTGTCTCCCCACCTTGACACGTAGGGTCACAGTACCTGGCACACAGTAGGAGTTCCCAGAGAAGAGCCTCGGGCCTCCTGGCTTGCCTTCTGGTCGGATGAGCCAACTCAGATCTGATGAGCTGCTAATGTTCAGTCATCTGGCCTCTTGTCAAAAATGGATTTGTTTCCCAGAAGTCACTGTTTCCAAGGCCTTCCAGTCCCTCACTCCAGGTGCTGCTGAGAGGGCCATGTTAACAAGACGAGTGAGTCTCTCCCGAGCCAGCTGCCCCCCACCCCCCCCCCCCCCCACTGCCTGCACCCATGTGAAGGGCTGAGTCCTTTCAGGCCTGCCAAGGGCCACCTCCTCCTCTATGCCTCCCTGGCCATCCTTCACTGGGGGGAGAAGGGGGCAAAGAAGATGATCCTGAAAAATGACTCCCACGTGCCAAATCTTTAGAAACCATATTGTTAGAGCAACTTGAACTCTACCTATAACTTGTGGCCTTGTTTCCTTACATAATAAACTATATAATGCTCTACTATAAATTCCACACATGCAATTGATTCTCACCAAATGTTTTCACGAAGGGCTGCCAAACTCTTGTACCTCTAACACACCTATGGTTGCAACCGATGAACTATAGGAATGCTATAGATTATCACATTTTTGTCTACACTAACGTGTTCAACCAAAGCAAATCAACAAAGGCATAACTCAGAATTTACTCCTTCATCAATGACATGAATAAATTCTCTGCAGAATCAAACAGTAGTTTTTGAAAACTGGAAGAATATTTGCTTGATTTTTTTTGTGTTTTTCATAACATAATGACTAAAGATACGACATGCTTTTTAAAACAGCCTTTTTTGAAGTATAATTGACATACAAGAGTTGTGCATATTAAAGTATACAATTTGATGTTTAATTTTTTTTTAATGTTTATTTATTTTTGACGAGAGAGACAGAATGCGAGTTGGGGAGGGGCAGAGAGAGAGGGAGACATATAATCTGAAGCAGGGTCCAGGCTCTGAGCTGTCAGCACAGAGCCCAACGCGGGGCTCAAACCCATGAACCGTGAGATCATGACCTAAGGCGAGGTCGGATGCTTAACTGACTGAGCCACCCAGGCACCCCAATGTTTATATATATGTAAATATCCATGAAATAACCACCACAGTCAAAATAATGAATATATCAATCAACTCCAAATGTTTTCTCATGCATGGTCTTGTTTTTCTGGTCATTTCCATACAAATGTAGTGGACACTGTTGATTATCTACCCAATACCTATTCTCTCCTTCCTTCCCAGCAGAACCTTAGCTTTGATTGGGTCTCAACCCCACCCCACCATGATATGGGGGAAGATCACTTCCAAGCCGAGGACCAAGTATGGGTCCTAAGTAACATAAGCCACCATGGCATGACATTCTCCAGGTGACTGGGGCAGGTGTGTGGCTTAATACGGCCAATCACACTACATGGACTTCTGTCCTAGGCTTCGGAGAGAGGCTTTTCCCCTTTCCTGCAGGATGGACCTAGAAAGCATGACCTTCACTGCCATGGACAGCTCTCTTGGAAGCTTACAAGAACTAGCCCAAGGATGGAGTCAGTGCCAAGGAGGGCAAAGCAGAGAAAGGGACCAAAAGAGTGACTGATGGCAGCATTGAGTCCCTGACACTTTACTTATCTTCTAAAATGGCCTTGATGATCCCTGCCTTCTGGTCTCCACACCTTTATTTAATCCCCTGCCTTTGGGTGTAGACAGGACCTATGACTTTCTAATAGAATAGGTCCAGGGGCACCTAAGTGGCTCAGTCAGTTAAGCTCCTGACTCTTGACTTTGGCTCAGGTCATGATCTCATAGTTTGTGAGATCAAGCTCTGGGATCCTCCTGACAGCACAGAGCCTGCTTGGGATTCTCTCTCTCTCCCTCTCTATCTGCCCCTCCCCTGCTCTCACTCTCTCTCTCTCTCTCAAAATAAATTTTAAAACTTAAAAAAAAAAAAAAGAATAGGAGCAGAATGATGGGATGTCAGTTCCACGATTAGGCTCTGTAAAGCTGTGATTTCCATCATACTCTCTCTGTTGCCTTCTCAGTTTCACACTTTGATGAATCAAAGGCCATGTTCAATGCCACAGGGCACTGAAGATGGCCTCCAACCAACAGCCAGCAAGATACTGGGTCCCCTGAAGGAATTAAATCCTGCCAACAGCCATCTGAGTTTGGAAGCAGACCCTTCCCTAGTCGAGCCTTCAGATGAGACCCCAGCCCAGGCCAACAACTTGAGTGCAGCCTTGTGAGGGACCCTGAAGCAGAGGCAACCATCAAAATTTTGCCAAGACCCCCCCCCCCCACTCACAGAGTCTGTGAGATAGCAAATTTGTGTTGTTTTAAGCCACTAACCTTGGGGGTAATTTGTTACACAGCAATAGATACCTGATGCACTTCCTGTCTCTGGGCTTCAAGTTGTAAGAGGCAATCCATTTCCTTTGTACTCAATCCACTTAGATTCAGAGCTTTCTGTCACTTAAACCCAAGAGCATCTTCCTGTGGCTTGGCTCATTCACGAAACTAAAAAGTCCTCAGCACAGGACTTCCATGAGCTCCCAGCACCTCACTGGTGTCACTGTATGAACTGAGGATATTCCTGGCCCCAGTTTTAGCTCATCTTCGGACAGCACAAAGCAGAGATAATCCTCACAATGGCACAGAACTCCAAAATGGAGCAGCTTTCCTCCTTGGCAACAAATTGTTTTTGTTTAGCCAATAAGAGCTTCTTAAGTGTTTACTGTTCACAGAGTTCTCCACTGGTTATTGCTGGGTGGGGTGTAGAAAAGAATTTAAAAGGAGGTGTATTCCCCGCTCCTAAGGAGCCTGTACTCACACTCAGGATAATTGAAGCATGAGCATATTAGAGTGTCTAGAAATATGTAACGAGTGCAGGTTAAGAGGGCACCTCGGTTGGGAACAGACAGGCGTCAGGGACAGATCATGGAGTCAGATGAACAAATGCAGCTGGTTGTCTTGGCGGGGAGAGGAGTTCCCTGAGGCAGATCTTCAGAGCCTCTAGTTCCTGCCTCAGGGATGAATGGTGTTGGCCAAGTGGGAGTGGGAGAGCAGACAAGAATCTGCTGCCTCCATAGTCCAGGCTGAGGGCTGCTTTAAAAACTCTTGGGGGTGTCTCGTGAACATCCTCTCTCTGCGGAGACCAGTGCCGGAGACAGCCTGCGTGGTCTCCGATGAGACGCGCAGAATATGTCTGTCAGGGCTCTGTCCTTTCCAGAACCTGGGGAATCCCCGAGTGCCCGCTGGGTTTCACGAGGCACACCCACGCCAGCGTCAGATGCACCTTGCGGACAGAGAGAGCCTCAGAGAAGACAGAAGTAAGATCTCAAACCAGCCCCCGGGGGTGCCTGGGCCCTCAGAAGTGTTTCTTTAGCCAGTACGGTACTCTAGAAATCTGAAACAATCCTATAAAATTCCAGATTTCCAGGATTTGCTTTTTTTTAGTTGTAAGGCCTTGTACGCCCAGCCCTCATTCCTGCTGAGCAGACGTCACAAGAACTGAGAAGACGCTGTTGCTTTCCCCAGAGTCTAGTTCCCAGGCCACCTCAGCCCCTATGCAGCCGGTGCAGACATTTTTTTCCTGGCTGACCCCTGAGGATACAGATTGATTTTGCAATAATAAAGTGGTTTTCCTCCCACTTTTATTTTTTAATTTTCTAAAGTTTATTTATTTTGCAGGGGCGGAGGGAGGGCAGAGGGCAAGGGAGAAAGAGAATCCCAAGCAGGCTCCACACTGCCAGCACAGAACCCGATGTGGGGCTCGATGTCACCAACCGAGAGATCATGACCTGAGGCGAAATCAAGAGTCAGAGGCTTAACCAACTGAGCCTCCCAGGTGCCCCACCTCCCGCCACATCTTTTAAGATTTCTCTAAAGTAACAGGGAATGAAGACGAGGGGGCTTACTGGGGGCCCAACAATGGAAAAAGCCACAGAAAGAGCTGTTTCCTGTATCTATTTTTGCAAAATAAAATATCCCAAATAGCAACCATTTTATTATATGTCACCAATTTACCAGCCGGGAGTTCAGGCAGGTCTGGCCTAGTGATCCTCCTGTTCCACGGAACAGTGACAGAGGTCACTGCGTGGATTTAGCTGGCAGATGGGCTGGTCTGGAGAATCCAAACGGCCTCCCTCACATGTCTGCTGCCTTGACTGATTTGCCAGGCTTCCCGGCCAGAGACTGAGGGGGATTTGAGCCAGTGTGTCTGATTCCCCAGCTTTGCCCTCCCGCCCCCGCCCCTGCCCCCAGCCCTTCTCCGCACTCCAGCAGGCTGATCCATAGGGACTCCTCACCCACAGGGACCGACCGAGGGGCTCCCAAGCCCTCTAGCTTCCAGCAGGCTTGGGCAACTTGGGGACACCCTCACTGCAGATTGGCGGGAGGGAAAAGACTCGGAGCATTTCTTTTCCTGGCTGCCTCCCTCAGGGTCACTGTGAGCTGGCTGTGTTCCTAGACTGAGGGACCCTGCTCCACTCCCCTGGCAAGGAGAGGACAGGACTCTCTGCTTCTGGGTCTGGAAACTACCCCTTCTCCCCATCTTTGGGCTGAGGAAGGTAACGGATCTGAGGTTGACAGCACTCTCTCTTGCATTTCCCCACCTACAAATTTATTAAACCCTCCTCAAGGGGCGCCTGGGTGGCTCAGTCGGTTAAGCATCCGACTTTGGCTCAGGTCATGATCTCACGCTTCGTGAGTTCGAGCCCCACATCGGGTTCTCTGCTGTCAGTACAGAGACTGCTTCGGATCCTGTCCCCCTCTCTCTCTGTCCCTCCCCGGCTCTCTCTCTCTCTCTCTCTCTCTCAAAAATAAAAATAAAACCAAAACCCTCTTCAAATTATCCTAATCAGATGTGCCATTTGTTTGCTGTGAGATCTGACTGATACATTAAAGACCTTAGTCATGGTACAAATAATAGCTAATACTTACTGAGTACTTACTATATGCCAGGCTCTGTTCTAAGCCCCTTACCTACATGAACTCATGCAACACTCGCAGCAACCCTGTGAGGTAGGCACTGTTATTATCCCATCTCACAGATGAGGAAGCTGCAGCACAGAGACGCAAAGTCGTTTGCCTGAGGTTACACAGCCACTAAGTGACAAAGCTGGGATTTGAACCCTGGCAGCACGACTCAAGTCCCTGCTCTCAATGACTACTCTAGATAGAAGGAAAATATCTGGGGAAAGAACACACTCTATTTCCTTAATGTCTCTTATCCAACTCAGAGAAAGGTTTGGGGAAGTTTTAAAAAGCAAGACTGGGGGCGCCTGGGTGGCTCAGACGGTTAAGCGTCCGACTTCGGCTCAGGTCACGATCTCGCGGTATGTGAGTTCGAGCCCCGCGTCGGGCTCTGTGCTGACTGCTCAGAGCCTGGAGCCTGTTTCAGATTCTGTGTCTCCCTCTCTCTCTGCCCCTCCCCCATTCATGCTCTGTCTCTCTCTGTCTCAAAAATAAATAAACGTTAAAAAAAATTTTTTTTAAAAAAGCAAGACTGTGCCGTGAGACTTTTTTTCTTGGCTAATCGTCCCCAGAAACTCCAGCAAGGCTTAAAGTTGACCTCCTGGGGGTGACCTTTCCCTGAAAAGTCCCAGGGTGCTCTTCAGGACTGAGTCTGTTTGCCCTCAGCTGTGTGGAGGGAGGAGGAGGCTGAGGAGCTGGTGGAGGTGAGAGCTGCCCATGAGGACCCCAGAGATGCAAACCAGCCTCTTATATTTTGGGGTAATAAGTTGAAGTGTTTATCTGTTTATTCCCATCGCCCCGCCACAACTGGACGTCCTCCAGGCCCAGCAAGAAGTGAAGACAGAGAAGGGGCTGCAATCATGGAGAGCCTGGACTCCCTGGTGACGACTAACAGAAGCCCGACTCCAATTGTATTTGAGTTTTTAAAAAAGGAAAAGAAAAAGTACTGTATTCATTCTTGTAACAGAGATGTCGAATGGTGCAGCTGGCTGTAGACACATCAGAATCTAGACCTCACAGGTGACACTAGGGCCCCATCTCTCCTTGCACTGCTTTTTTCCATCTTGGCTTTCTTCCTGAGTACATTTTACCACATGGTGGCTCAGAGAGCTATTGTGCTACCCCAAGTTCATACTTTCCCAGCTTAGCCAGCTTGAGGTGGGGGGAAGACTGCTGGCTTTCCTGAACAGTGCCAACGAAAAGTCCCAGGGAAGGATCTTATTGGCCCAATTGGGTCACGTGTTGATCCGTGAAGCAGCCAATCACTGTGCCCAGTTAAGTGTAGGGCTCTGATTGGCTAGACTAGAATATGTGTTCCCGGTCAGTTGGGGGTAGTTGTCATCTCCACCTGAACCCAGCCGGGAGGAGTAGCTCCTTAAAGGGAAACCAGGTGCCCCGGTACCAGTATTAACAAAGAAACAGAGGCTAGGGGCAGGGGGAAGGAACCTGCGGGCCCAAACAGCAGCAGATGCTCACTCCCCCAGCAGGCGTCCTGAGATCTGTCCGGGGAGAGGAGTGGGGTGTGTGAGGGCTTGAGCGAGTCAAACAGGGACCCAGGAAGGACACTCAGGGCCAACTTGTCAGAGGCCACCGCTAAGAGGAGCTGCTTGGATTTCTGGAATCTCGGCAACTTCCTTTTCGGTCAGTTACCAGCAACAGGGGCAGGGTGGACCTCATCTGGTGTCTACCTGAGGAATTCGGTCTTCACGGAGCAGGTGAGCAACAGGCCTCGTGGAGGATTCTGTCGGGATGTGGTGAGAACCTTGGGGCTGGTCCCATGGAACCCAGGCTTCAAGGGGCTTGTCCTGTTTCTCAGCCGCAGCCTAGGAAGCTGAAGGAAACCTTTATTTGGGGCGGGGGCCGGGGGAAGAGGGGGGTTAGTCACAGTCGGCATCAGCATGGTAGGGCCTGAGGGATCGTTGTAGATATGACAGTCGGATAGACCTCTTTCCTGGGGGCCAGGGAGGCCAACAGGCTGGTTCCACCAACAAGAGACTAATAATGCCACCTGGGGCAGGTGCCCACTTACACTCATCACTATTACAGCCCAGCAAGTTGAGGCACCAGGAAGTGATGTTCCTGGGGCTACCCCCGCTGGAAGGTCCTGGGGTTGGACATGAACACAAGTCTATCCTCAAAGCTCATGCGTTCAAACAGGAGCTACAGTCCTATCCAGGGAGACGTAGAAAAGATTCTGGTCCAGGGAGCAGACTGTTGAGCCTCCGGAGGAGAGGAAAGGTGAGTGGGAGCTTGGCTATGATCTAATGAGGGAGCCTGGAGGGATGCAGACAGAGGAGGAAGTGATATGGCCAGAGGAGTCAGCGTAGCCTCTTGGACACGGCAGTTTTACAACAAAATAGCAGTTTAATTGAGATAGAATTCACGTACCATACAATTCACCCACGTAAAGTGTAGTTCAAAGGTTTTTAGTTTGACCACAAAGTTGTGCAACATCCTCACAGTCAATATCAGACCATTTTCTTCACCATCCACCCCCCTAAAAAAAAATCCCGGAGCCACTAGCAGTCATTCCCCGTGCTCCCTTCCCCCCAGCCTCTAGCAACCACCAATATAACTCTCTTTCTATATGGAGTTGCCCATTCCGGACATTTTATGTAAATGGGATCCTACAGCATGTGATCCTCTGTAACTGGCTTTCTTCCGTTGAGCTCTTTGCCAAGTTCATGCATGTTGAAGCCTGTATCAGTACGCCATTCCTTGTTATGGCCTCACATTATGCCACTGTATGGACGTACCACATTTTGTTTATCCACTCATCAGTTGACAGACGTTTGGACTGTTTCCACTTTTTCACTGATATGGCCAATACTGCGATGAACATTCATGTACAAGCATCTGTGCGAACACGTGTGTTCATTTCTCTGGATACCCACGTGGGGGGTGGCACCACAGGGTCATGTGGTGACTCCAGGTCTCACCTTTGGAGGAACTGTCAGACCGTTTTCCCAAGTGGCTGCACCACGTTACGTCCCCACCAGGAGGCTGCATGCACTTCTATTTAGGGATGGGGATTCTTTCCTCTCTAGTTTCTGCCAGGCTGATTTGGTGGAAATGTCATGAAAGGTGGGGAGGAGGGTGTGAGGGGAGTGGCAGGGCAGAGGCATGGAGGGCAAAGACGCCTCCTGATGCTTGTACCAGAGCCCCGGGTCTCAGTCCTGCCTGCGCCCAACTTGCTGGGTGGCCTCGGGTGAGTCTCCTCCTCTCTTTATGTCTCAGTTTTCCTTATCTATAAAATGAAGGCATTAGGGGCGCCTGGGTGGCGCAATCGGTTAAGCGTCCGACTTCAGCCAGGTCACGATCTCGCGGTCCGTGAGTTCGAGCCCCGCGTCAGGCTCTGGGCTGATGGCTCGGAGCCTGGAGCCTGTTTCCGATTCTGCGTCTCCCTCTCTCTCTGCACCTCCCCCGTTCATGCTCTGTCTCTCTCTGTCCCAAAAATAAATAAAAAACGTTGAAAAAAAAAATTTTAAATGAAGGCATTAGACCCATGGGTCTCAACAGGGGGACATCTATCTGGCAAAGGCTGGAGACGTTTGGGGTTGTTACAGGGGATGGGCGATGCTCCAGGTGTCTAGTGCACATAGGTCAGAGATGCTCGCCAGACATCCTACGATATGCAGGGCCGCCCCCACGACAAAGAATTGCCTGGTCCCAAATGTCAGTGGTGCCAAGGCCGAGAAACCCTGCGTTAGACTGAGGTGGCCTTGCAAGGTCCAGTCGTGCCCAGTCACGTGAAATGCTCTGAGGGCAGTTTGGGCTCAGGAGGCAGTGTTGAGTGCTGCCGGCGCTTAGAGAAGAGAGGCCTCCTGGTCCCACGGGAGTTGCTGTGGCTGCGGTTATTTGTGTGAGCTCACTGGCTTTCCCACTCCGATCCCACCTAGGGGTGGTCCCCAGGATAAGTGAATCACGTGCCCGTGGATGAACAGACCACCTTGTGGAGTAGTGAGCTCACCGTTAGCGGAGGCATCCAAGAGGCCACCTGCCTCTGGTCCGGGGCTGCCCCTGGGCGAGTCTCGGGCTCCTTGGGGCGGGAGGCAAGGCTGCGCCTCCCCGTCTGGCGAGCCCGGCCCGAGTTCCCCACCTGCCGGTCCGCAGGAGCCGGGAGCGCCTTCCTTCTTCCCACGCGACTCTTCGCCGTGTGGGAGACTTTGCTGTAAGTTTCCCTCGCGGCGCTCTCGGGAGCCGCGCGGGCCGCAGCCCCTGCCCGCGGAGGCAGCTCCCGGCGGCTGGACGTCCGCGCCCGGAGCCGCGGTCCGCCCGCCGCCCGCCGCCCGCCGCCAGGCCCGGCCCCGGGGAGGGGGGGGGGGGGGCGGGGCGCGGCCGCCGGGCTTCCGCGTGCCCCAGGGGGGCTCCGGGCCGCCCGCCGCCGGCGAGAGGCTTTTGACAAAAACCCCTTGACCACCAAGGCCAGCCTCTTCCTGAAAGCCCCGCGCGCTCGGATACAGGAAGTGGAAGCCAGCGAGCGCCCCAGAGCGCGGCGGCGGCGGCGGCGGCGGCGGCGGCGGCTTCCCACTCGGCGCGGGGCTGGCGGCGGCGCCCGGCCGGGCCCTTCCCGAGGGCCAGCGCCAGGGCCATGCGGGCGCCCGGGGCACGGCGGTCCGCGCCGCCCGGCGCCTGAGCCCCTCCGTCCGCGGTCCCGGAGCTGCCGGCGGCATGATCCGACGGGCCGGGGCGCCCGAGCGCGGGGACCCCGCGGGGTAAGTCTTGCCTCCCCCACCCCCCCGGGAGTGCTCGGAGCTCGCGAGGGAGCCCCGGCCGTCCGGCCTCGGGGCGTCGGGTGAGTCCGAGCCCCGCGGCCACGGCCGGGGCCGGACTCCGCTTCTGCGCGGAAGGGGGCCGCGCTGGTGGCTGCAGGACCCGGGGACTTGGCCAAAGTTCGAAGCTCAGACGTCACCGCTCGCTGGAAAACCAGCTAAGAGGCCGGGTGCGAGAAAAGCGTCTCTACCTGTCAGAGCCGGGGCGGAGGGGCTGCGTGGATGCGGCCCCCTCCCCCGGCTCCTGTCTCGCCTGAACTTCAGAAGCAATCACGCGGGGTCCGGGTCGCGCCAGCCTCCTGCACCCGCCGCTCCGCCTGCGTCCCCGCGCGAGTCCTGGGACGCTGACGACTAGGCGGGCGTGGGGTGGGGGCCGGGGTCCCCGTAAGTTCGGGCGCCAGCGGCCCCGACAGCTGACGAATCCGCCTAGACCGCGGACCCACCGAGATCCCCTTCCCCCGTCCCTCAGGCGGGTCCGGGGACGGTGACCTTCGGACCTGCCTTTATCAAGCCCTGGGGAGGGTCCGGGCGCACGGGTTGCGCTGGGGTCTGGTGGGTCCCCGGGAGAAGGCACAGCTTGGCATGCGTGAAGCCGAACTTGTTTGGGAACTGACTTGTTTGGGAGGGGTCTCGTGTGCCTCGTCTTATGTCCCCCACCCCCACCGAAGTTGCTTTTGGACGTTGCTCAGGGCTGCGCTCCGGGGAGAAGGTTCCCTCCCCGCCGCCCAGCCCAGCGGGCGTCTCGCGAAGCTTCAGGGGGTTGAAGAGGCTTCAGTTCCAGTGGTGGATTCTTGGGAAGGCCTCTTAGAACCTTTCGGGGTGTCAAGGTTGACGGGCGCCCACCCCCACCCCTGCCCCGAGGCTGCCATTCCTGGCTTTTTGGTTTAAAACTCCCGGGCCTGTTTCAGTGATGGACACCCAGCTGCTGCCTGGCCTCGCTCCATGACCCCAGGAGCTCCATGACCCCTAGCTCCAGCTCCCAGGGCCTCAGTTCTCTGCTCTGTAAAACAAGAGGGATGGGCCGATCTTGTGCAGTTCTGGACTGGGGGACAGCTGGAGGTGACTGGTTCCCACTCTGGCGGGCTGGGGGCTTAAACTCTTCTGGATCTGAATGCCTTCCTCCTCCCTTTTGCCCCATTGCCGCCCTTCCCCAGAAATTCTGCCTGTATGCTTTCTCTTGGAAGTAACGTCTGGAAAGACAAATGCCATCCGGTGGGAAGAATTGGAAATTATGTTGGGGAGGGGGCCCCTCAGGGGCAAGTCTCTGCCACACCCAATATTGCAGGGTGGAGCTAGGAGGAGTTTCCCATGGAAGAAGGGGTGGTGAGGGGCCAGGGTCCTGACCTGTCCAGCTTCCCTTTCCCCACCCCTCCCCAGGAGTGACCCCCCCTCACCTACTTCCTCTTGCTTTTCTTTGTTCATTACTGGACCAGTTACTTAACCTCTCTGTTCCTGGGTTTACCTATCTATAAAATGAAGATAAGTAGTAGTAACTATCCTCACAGGGTTGTTTTGAGGGTTAAATGAGATAATGCATAAAGAGTTTTGCACATTGGCCTATAGGGTAAACTCTTAATAATAATAATTATTATTATCATTTCCACTTGTTGATAATAGCACCAGTTATTTAACCTTGGACAAGAGACCTGGTCTTGCCTCCTCTGTAAATTGGGGGTAATAATAACACCAACTTCATAGGATTGTTATGAGGTTTGGATGAGTTAATATTCAAGCGGCTGCCTACAGGCAGCCGTGGGTTAACACACCAGCTCAGGCCTGCTTAGATGTGCCTGGCACATTCTAAGGAATACTCGTTTACTGCTAAAAACATCACTTTATTTAAGAGGACCTTTTGTGCTGGAAGGGTTCCTAAATAGTTATCTCACCGAAACTCATACCTGGTAGGTACTTGCATACCTCCAGGGACGGAGAACTTGCCACCACTGTGGCAGTCCTAAGACAGGAATTCCTGAACTTGAGTTGCAGGTGCCTCCCTCTAACTTCTTACCATATCAGACCCTGTTCTGCCCTGGGGAGCCCAGACCTTGACTCTCAAGTACTACAAGGCAGTTTTCGGGTGCACCCCAGGCACCGCCTGTTCCCCGGGCCGCATGTCCACCTGTGTTACAGTCCAGAGATGAGGAGGAGCAATCATCTGTGATTCCTCACCCCCATGCCACCCCCAGACCCCACCAACCACTTGGGGCTGGGTTCTGAGTCCTCAGAGGAGGACTCCTCTTTCCACTGGGCTTCCAAAAGTCCTCTCCTTCTCGCTGTGATGTTCAGACAGCTGGGAAGAATGTCTCCTACTCCGACCCCCCAGAGCTCAGAGAGCCCCCTGGAATAGGAGTGTGAGGACCTTGGCAAGCAAGGTCTGTCTCCTCCTTGGTGCAGATGTCGGCTGGGGAGAAAGAAAAGGCAGACTGCCCAGTATCCTAGGTGTAGACACTTTTTCTCCTTCGGTTCAACAAATAGCGTTTACATTAGGTGGGGGCGGGCGCCCAGCGTTAAACCAAGCCCCTTCCCACTTGCAGCTGATGTGGGGGACGATGGCAGAAGGTGGTCTGGTGGGGTTAAGGCTTGGGGGATGCTGGGGGCTGCAGATGGGGTTCGCACACAGAGGTGATCTGATTCGGATTCGGATCGCAAACAGACTGTAGCAGAGGAAGGAAGTTCTTCAGTGGGCAGGAGGGCGGGTAGTGACCAGGGAGACAGGAGAGGGAGAGGCGCTGGCCTCTGAAGGGATGAACGGGAGGTGAGGAGGGAGTGGGGAGGCGCAGAGATGGCCCCGGTGAAGCTGTGACCTGTGGAGGGGCCGGACGCCAACCTGTGTGCAGGGGTCACTGAGGACACGTATACTCAAAGCCCACACTTTTATGTTTGATGAATTGAGAGTCTGCTTAAGATTTTATTTGAGAAAGGATTCCACTCTTGCATCTAATCCAATCCCCTAATTTTTTAAAAATTTTTTTTTTAACGTTTATTTATTTTTGAGACAGAGACAGAACGTGAATGGGGGAGGGGCAGAGAGAGAGGGAGACACAGAATCGGAAGCAGGCTCCAGGCTCCGAGCCATCAGCCCAGAGCCCGATGCGGGGCTCGAACTCACGGACCGCGAGATCGTGACCTGAGCTGAAGTCGGACGCTTAACTGACTGAGCCACCCAGGCGCCCCTCCAATCCCCTAATTTAACGACAAGAGAAAGGAGACCCAGAAAGAGGAAGTGAGCCCCACCTCCAGCTCCAAGGTCTTAGGAGCTGGAGGTGGGGCTGGGCCTAGAAATTGGGTCTCCTGAGCCTTGGGCCTTGAAGGGGCTGCCTGGGCAAAGCCCCAGGGTTTGGGAGACCCCTGGCTCTCTGCCTCGTGCCTAACATAATGCAGGGATCCCGCTGAACTCCTTGAGAGAAGTCCCTCATTCACTCCCAGCTCTAAGACAGGGGACTCCTCTGGGGTGGGGCCCACCCAGAGCAGTGATGAATTCAGGGTCCCAGATACCAACTCCAGCTCTGCCCGGCGACCTGGGCCTCCTTGCTTGCAGGGGCTAATGCCTCTGGGTGGTCCTGGCTGGCACTCAGCTGGGAGACCCACCCCCTTCCAGACCAGAAGAGAGGCTGCGGCCCACAGGCAGCAAAGGGTTACCTAACCAGCTCAGGCCTGTACTTCTGAACCCTGAGAAGCCCCCGTGCCTCCCCTGGGAAGCATTAGGGGGTGAAGGCTCAGGGTCTGCTTGGGACAGGGGAGTCTCAGCACATTTGTCCCTGAGGACCTCTTCCCAATCTCCCCTACCACTTGATAGGACCTATCCTGGGCCTGGGTCCCTGTTTAGTGATCTTTACTGAGACTGAAAACATTAAAAACTACAAATCCTATAAAGGCACCTGCATTTTAATCCAGGGGATCGGGAAATAAAAGAGGGAACCCAACCAAAAATACGTATGATGGTTGAATGCGGGGGACCCACCCAGGCCCCTCACTGCCCTCTCAGGCCTTCCTGGAGCTCCACTTTATAGACAGGAATCTGAGCTGGCCTGCAGTGCCTCTCAGGAAGGGGCCAGAGCAGAGGGGAGGAAGGAATGCTGATTGGCAACCACACACTCGGTCCCTTACATCACATCCCAGAGTCCATCTGTCCCTTGAGTGAGGGTTGTCGCCAGTTCATGCCTATGCAGGCCATGACAAATGAGCAGAACTGGGTAGGGAGCAATGAGGAGGGAGGGCAGGTTTGGAGGGGAGAAGTGTCTGAGCAAACTTGGAAGGGGGAAAGTGGAGGGTCTACCCCTCCCTTATCAGAACGAGAGAGGCACATCTTGGTTGGGAGGCACTAACAGAAAGGCCTGGCGTAGGAAGAGGGCCCATCCTCAGCGTCTGGGTGCCCAGAAAGAGCCCCAACGGGGGGGAAGTGCCTCAGAAAAGTCCCAGACTTCCTGTTTGCCCCCATGGCTCTCTGCCCACCCTCCGCCCCCCCCCCCCCCATCCGGGAGTCACCTTCAGAAGGGAGTGAGAGCCCAGGAGTCATCTTGTTCTTGGCAAGTTGGCTTGGAGACAGTGAGTGCTGCTCTGGCAGCCAGCTCTAGAACTTTTGCCTACGTAACTGTTACCCTGAACCTGCCGTTTATCCCATGCCCCAGGGGCGGCCAAAACATGGATGTTTTCTTCAACACTGGAACTAAAGATGAAAATCACAATGTTAATGACTTTTCTAAACTGTCGATCTCCCCTTGATCTCATCCTACCACCACCCGCTCCCCCCACCCACCCCAAAATAAGCCCTTCTGGTGAAATGGTTCTTGCCACTAGAGACAGAAGACAGACAGCCAGCCACATCGAGGTCCCCCTGGAGGGGTGGAGAAAACAGCATGACTGCCATAACCCCTGGTCACCCTTAGGTGCCATGATCTCCTATTTAAAAACCCCTTAAGGACTCCCTGTCTTCCATACCCCATTCCAGTCCTTCACGAAGCCAATGTACAGCCTTACTTTTTCTGTTCCCCTTGGCACGCACAGCTGCCATAGCCTCCCCTGCCTTTGCCCACAAAGTTCCTTCCAACTGGAATGCCGTCACCTCCTCCATGAAGCCTTCCATCCACACCAGCTCTTCTTAAATCCTGCAAATCCTTCTTAAATCGTGCAAAAAACTTTATGCACGAGCTACTTATTTACCTAGCAAGAAACCAAAACCCCATTAATATCATGTCTACCTGTTTAGATTATGAACTTCCAAATAAAAGGGATCAGATCTTTACATCCATATCTTTTTGTCCTGCACACAGCTGGCACTCAATAAACGCTTGAGAACAATGACATACTGAACAGGATTCTAAAAATTGCCTCGCAGCCTTCCCTTGTGGGACAACAAGGCGGCTGGCCACCCAGGAAATTGGGTAGGGACCCTGTATAGGCACCAGTCACTTCGTTTTATCCTCCTCAGCGGGGTCCCCTAATTCTAGCTGTGCTCCCTCACTTCTCCGAGAGAGAGGGTGGGAGACGGTGAAGCCAGCTCTGGATTACCAATAGATACTTCGTCCTCAGCTGAGAGAGCAGAGTTAGCTGGCTGTACAGGTTCTGGGTGAGCCCAGCCTGGGTCATTGGGTCCCGAGGGCAGGTCTGTGGTCCACTGAAAAACTAGGAAGGGGTGTGTGTGTGTGTGTGTGTGTGTGTGTGTGATGTGTATCAGCCAAGGCTGCCAAACTCTTTTCCTGGGCAGAACTGTTTTTTTGTTTGTTTGTTTTTTGTTTTTTACTGTTTATTTATTTTTGAGAGAGCAAGAGACAGAGTGTGAGCAGGGGAGGGGCAGAGGGAGAGGGAGACACAGCATCCGAAGCAGGCTCCAGGCTCCGAGCTGTCAGCACAGAGCCCGAGGCAGGGCTCGAACTCAAGAACCTCGAGATCATAATCTGAGCTGAAGTCGCTCAACCGACTGAGCCACCCAGGCGCCCCCAGGGCAGAACTGTCTTTTATTCTGAGATGGGAGTTTTGTTTTGTTTGCCATGTTAATTCTCCTTTTTTCTATGAAACGATTGGGTAAATTGATGGTGGTTGTTAGTTTTTGGTGTCTTTTTTTGCAAAATAAAAATTGCTGAAGGAAAGTCTGAGAAACGCCGCTGTAGTTGCTTCAGGAGGATTCGTCCATCCTGCACCCCCTTCATGCCCATGCCAGAGCCAGCTACACCTGGGGGTCGGAGTCCCCCTAATTGTATCATCCTTTGCTCATCTGGAAGATGCTTAGGGGCTTGCTGAGGATGTAGGATGTCTCCAGAGTCCCGTCCCTGTGGTGATTTGGAAGAATACTAGGAAGCAAGTGTCTGTCGCTGGGCCTCATTTTTCAACGAACTCAGTGATCTCTAGGTTCCCCCTTGGTCTGACATTCAGTGATTCCCTGAATACTGGCCAACGGGCAGCAGAAGCTGGTGTCCTGGAGTAATATCAGAGCTCAGGGGATTGATGTGCCAGCTGAAGATGACCTAGCCTTTCTTCCTTCTGATGGCTGGAAGGGCAGCCTGTGGAACAGTCTAGAATATACGGGTACACTTTCATAAGAAACAAAGACTCAGAAGGGAGACTTCTGGGTCATTACCCTGACCGAGTACCTGGAAGGAAATGTTTTCTCACTGCTGTGGGTTTATTTTTGAAGAACCGTTTTTAAAGGAAAAAGTGCATGGGTTGTGGAAGCCCACTCTGGGGACAGGCCTCTGCTGTCCTGCTAGAATGTGCCGACTGGACGGCATTGGAGTGGCATCTCTGAGTGTGACTGGATTCCCGCGCTGGCCATTTTGGGTGGTTGCTGAGGAGACACCGAGGAGATCACAGGCAGCCTCACGTCGCGGAGTTTCTGGTGGGAAGGCTGTCCTGTCAGGGCTTGAGAGGGATGACATCGACGGTGGGGGCTCTCTGCCAGGTAACCCCCAGGGCCTCCCCACAGCACACCCGGTACCGTCCTGAAGTAGACAGCTGTCCCTGTGCCTGCAGGCCGCAGATGGCACCTTGTGCCTCCCCTGCCCACCCCCCACAGAGCTATCCAGTGAACCCAGAACCTTCCCTCCTGCCCGCGTGGCTTGGAAAGAGAGAAAAGCGATGGGTGGGTACAGAGGAATCCTCCCCTCTGACTCGGTGTCCACAGGGCGGTGGGGAGGGCCTTACAGACTCCATACCTGTGTGGCTGTCAGCCTTGGCCTTTGATAGAAGCATCTGGAAGCCACCATCATGGCCGCCATCTCAGGCTCTCTCCACCTGCCAGTAAGTCCTCTGCTGCCCCAGGCAGCTCTTCTGCCCAGGGGGGTGGAGCTTGAGGAGGCCGCCCCAGTGGCTAAAACCATTCTGGGGGTCAAAACTTCTGGGGGTCAGAAACAACTCTGGGGGTTCATCAGAGTGCCTTGCCCCCATCTCGCCAGTAATTTCTGGGAGTTCCTGGGAGTGTTCCCACTCCAATTTGTACTCGTTTGAGAGAATGAACCAGCCCGCTATGAAAAATGTTAGTTCCTTTTTAAAAGAAACGGGCTAGAGAGCGGTTGTGGTCAAGGCCTGTTGTGTCGTGTGTACTGTGGTAACAGTGCACACTCAGGCCACATCCTATGGGCTCATGGCACCAGCCTCAGGGCCAGGCCCCCCCTGCACGCTCTGTCCTAGGACCAGGCAGAGTGACGGTTCCCCCCCTGCCCCGCCCCCACCCTACCCCAAACCTGGCTCCACCCACAAGCCTGGAGCCTGGGGTGGGGGACATAAGGATTCTAGGCGGGGGAGGCCAGGGTTGGGGACCTTTGGATCCTGATGGTAAGATCTGCCTTAGAGGGACCGTCCTGTGCAACCCTTCCCCCATGAAGGTGGCCCCCGCTTCACCACTGACTCTGGGTTCTTAGTCAAAGCCAAGAACTTTTTATCCCCTAGTTAAGAGATGGGACTTCAGATGTCAACACCACCCCAGCTCCTTGACTCACATTTGATAGGAGATATCAGGGCTGATGAAAAAGCCTGTTTTCTGAAGATAGAAAGAGGAGAGAGGGATGTGGAGAGGGACAGCCCGGAAGGAGGAAAGGGGGCCACGACAGTCGCAGAGAAGACTTCTTCTTGGGCACAGGTTTCCCCAGAGCGAAATTATTCCTGGGGTCAGTAAGTGTGCTTTTTCACCCACCCTTGAAAACCAAAGAAATAAAAGACTCTGCATCTGAAATTCTCAGTCTGATGATCTTTGGCTAAAGGAGCAAGCTATCAAGGAGGAATTCACCAGGGACCTTTCTCCCCAGCCTCCATGTCTCCAGCTTCCTTAATCTCAATCACTGTCAGAGATGGCTACTCTAAGTTTCTCTAGGGATATTGCAGTTTGAAGCAAGGACTTAGCTTTCTACCAATGGCATCTGATGACGGCATTTATTTATTTAAAAAAAATTTTTTTTTTAAATATTTATTCTTGAGCGAGAGAGAGACAGAGCGTAAGGGGGGGAGGGGCAGAGAGAGAGGGAGACACAGAATCCAAAGCAGGTTGCAGGCTCTGAGCTGTCAGCACAGAGCCCAACGTGGGGCTTGAACTGACAAACCACAAGACCATGACCTGAGCCAAAGTCAGACACCTAACCGACTAAGCCACCCAGGTGCCTCTGATGATGGCATTTATTGTGCTTACTTCTTTCTGTTCTTGTCATTTTTGAGAGAGCATCCATCTAAAATACATTCAGGGATTCTTTTCTCAACTAGTATCTTCTTTATCCATCTTTATCCATCTATCCATCCATCTATCCATCCATCCATCCATCCTCCCATCCATCCAACCATCCATCCATCCATCCATTCATCCATCCTTCCATCCATCCATCCATCCATCCATCCATCCATTCATCCATCCATCCATCCATCCATCCATCCATCCATCCATCCTTGCTTCCATCCATCCATCCATCCATCCATCCATCCATCCATCCTTGCTTCCATCCATCCATCCATCCATCCATCCTTCCTTCCTTGCTTCCATCCATCCTTCCTTCCATCCATCCATCCTCCCTTCCATCCATCCTTCCTTCCTTCCTTCCTTCCTTCCTTCCTTCCTTCCTTCCTTCCATCCACCCATCCACCCATCCATCCTCACATCCATCCATCCATCTATCCTTCCATCCATCCATCCATCCTCCCTTCCATCCATCCTTCCATCCATCCATCCTTCCATCCATCCATCCTTCTCCTTCCATCCATCCACCCACCCACCCTTCCTTCCTTCCTTCCATCCATCCATCTATCCATCTTCACATCCATCCATCCATCCATCCATTCATCCATCCTTCCATCCATCCATCCATCCATCCATCCATCCATCCATCCAACCATCCATCCTTCCATCCATTCACCCATCCATCTGTCCTCCCATCCTCCCATCCGTCCATCCACCCACCCATTCATTCGTCTGTCTATCTGTCCATTTACTGAACATCGAGGAGTTTCCAGTTTATCTATTAGGGAAAATAAGAGAAATATGCACATAATTAACTCACAGGGCACTACATAAAAACATACAAACATGCCTATGCTATGGTAAGCAGGAATGACCTTCTGGTAGAGGTGGCATCTGGACTGGGTTTTGAAGGATAAGTAAGTTTTTAACAGCTGAAATCAGGTGTATGCAGAGAAGGGCATCCTCATAGGAGAAAAGCACAGAGCAGGAAGGTGAGAAAGGACAAGTTGCATGTGGAAGCCCTCAAGAGCCTGATTTGCGGACAGGGAGAGAGAGTTCTGTGTGGGGTGAAGCTAGAAAGGGAGTTGGGGCCCCCTTGGTAACAGGTGGAAGAGTTTGGATTTTACCGTGGTGGCGAAGACCACAGGTCTGTTTCAGAGCTGGGCAACCCTAGGCAAGTCCCTGCACCTTTACCCGCCAGGACACCTTTCTTTTTTTTCTCTGCCACATGGAGCAAGGAGGATCCCTGCTTTACAAGGTTGTCGCCATTACAAGGGGTTGGGAGCTCTTTCCTGTATGTATATAGGGTGTGTGTGTGTGTGTGTGCACACGAATTCATACACTATTGGTTTTCTCCCCCAAATTTATTACATACCTGAAAAAGGTCACACAAAAAGAGTGGCATTTACAGCATCAAACATTTTAATCTCTTTGAGGCTACACCCAGTCTGAGTACCTGTTAATTTCAGTCTTTGCATGCAGTTTTGATCTGCATGTATATGTTAATTTGTGTTCCTTTTTTTTCATTGTTTCCTATATGCATTTTTATATGCTGTGCTGTGGACATATGTTACCCATGTATCATCTTTGGTTGCCTCATATGATTAATGATTGCAGTTGGCACAGACACTGGTCAACTTCTTTCTAGTCCTTTCTGTTTTAAATGAAGCTCCTGAAAACTTAGGTGGAAACTTATGTGGGGCTAGGGTTTGAGGCCCAATTCTTTGAGATAGATCACCACCCTAGAGTATTTGAAATCAAGGGTGGGGGCGCCTGGGTGGCTTGGTCGGTTAAGCGTCCGACTTCAGCTCAGGCCATGATCTCACGGTCTGGGAGTTCGAGCCCCGTGTCGGGCTCTGTGCTGACAGCTCAGAGCCTGGAGCCTGTTTCGGATTTTGTGTCTCCCTCTCTCTCTGCCCCTCCCCTGTTCATGCTCTGTCTCTCTCTGTCTCAAAAATAAATAAACGTTAAAAAAAAAAAATTGAAATCAAGGGTGAAGTAGAGCCTGTTGATTGGTCCCTGAATTTTAGTTGGGTGTAAATTTTAGCTGAACACTGCTAGGTGTGGCCATGTGATTAAGTTCAGGATGGTGAAATATAAGTGAGGAGTGCAGTTTGCTTGGACATGTCCTTAAAGAGGAGGGGCGTGGCTTTCTCTCCTTTCCTCTTCCCTGTTGGCTGGAATGCAGATGTGATGGTGGGAGTCGAAGCATCCATCTTGGACTTTGAACTCAATTTGAGAAAGGAGGCTATATAGGGGGCAGCAACAATATAGTAAGGGTCCTAGACATGTTGGAGCATCATCCCGACTCTGGACCACTTCCTCGGGCTTTTCTATAACAGAAGAATACATCTCTATATGAATTAAGTCACTGTTATTTTAGATTTTCTGATACTCACAGACAAACTTGATCCTAACATAAAAACTGTTCTCTCTCGTCACACAGCAGCAGATTTTGTCAGAAATAATAAAGCTGCTTTGCAGGGCTGCCTGTGAGTCTTCATTTCCTAGTGGAGGTTGGAAGGAGGAAGAGGAGGAGAGAGAGAAAAGGCGGTTTTGGGTCGACTAGGGCTCTTATTTCAAAGACTAGATTGCAAACATTTTCTTCATACTGGGTGTCTGTGAGCTTTAGATTTCACCAGAAGCTGCAGACTAGTTATTCTGGCTTGAGTTCTAACTCCCCAGTTCTGTGCCTTGACAAGGCTAAATACTGCTGAGCAACTGTGTCTCTTCTCTCAGCCTCAGTTTCCCCATCTCTGCTCTAGATGGAGAACCCTCATAGGTTAACCCCCCCTGTGCTGACCTCTGCAGCTCCTTCTGAGATCGAGTCTCCTGTCACACAAGCACGAGAAAGGCCAGGCCCAGTCTCAGCAGCGCCTGCGTCCCTGCTGGCTGGCACCATTTGCCCATTCATTCATTCATTCATTGCCTCTTTATTGAGCACTTGCTGGGTGCCAGGGTGGGTTTGTGCTGAACACCGGCCGCTGGAGGTCTTGAATGACCTCTCTGCCTGGCCTTGGGAAAGACTTGTCCAGAAATGGCCAGGGCTTGACATCCCCTTCCGAGGATAGCACAGACTTCTTTGGAGCCTATCAGAGCCTACTCGGAGTGGTCCTGCACAGCCCAGGATTGCTCCCTGGGCGTGCAGAAGCCCTCAGGGCTGCCTGTGTCTGAGAGGTCCCATGTGTGGCCTGGGATTGAGTGGGGTGGGCTGTCTGGACAGGCTGAGCAAGTGTCCCTGGAAAGGGTTTGAAAGACAGTCGTCTTCTTTTTATAGGCCAAAGCAGCCCCCATCCCTGCTTCTAGCATCATCAGATGTCCAGAGCTCAGTTTTTCTCTGGGGACTCCCTAATCCAACCCCTGCTTACAGATGAGTCTGTGGCACAGAGAGGGGAAGTGATTGTCCTGATGTCTCAACAGCTGGACCCAGGCTCTTTCCAAGGCTCTGTGAAGGTGCCTAGGCCATTCCTTTGCATGAGGCATTGGAGATGGGGGCGGGGGGAGGGGTACCGGCACATCAGTCTTCACCGACTGCCTCTCCCTCCAGCCTCTGGAAAGGTGAGCTCTTTCCTGCCTCGGAGACTGAGCACACGCACCCCACTTACATCTCCTGTAAAAAGCCTAGGAGACTGTCAGGCCTCCAGGGCTGTTGCATACAGTTGTGCAGGTTGTTCACTGCACAGAGGCACCTGGCTGAGAGAGAAACACGTGGGGGCTGAAAATTCATTCTCCTGCCAAGCCACGCATGATGTCAAATGGTGAGAGGGTGGTGAGGGGATTGCCTGCATTCATGGGGAGGAAGGAGTGTCTTTTTCTAACGTGTGCAGAGGCATCAAACAGGCGAGCTGGAAGCCCGGACAGTAGAAGACCCTGCAGCACCCTCAGAGCCTTGCTCCTCACGCCCTCGCAGTGTACTCTCTGGCCCAGTAGACTGTAAGCTCCCGAGGGCAGAAAGTGGCTCCTCTTGGCAGGGTGTCATCGCCAACTGAGCACCGTGCTAGGCGGTGTTCAACTCCCAGAACAGTCGTGCTGAGCGAGAGGTGTGAGGGCTGGGGAGGAGTGTCCAGCACAAGGCTTGGAAAATGTTTATTGAGTGAATATATGGCAGGTTAATGCCGAGGAGAGAGGTCAGGAGAGGTTGACAGGACAGAGGGCATGTGGAAGAAGGAAAGGGGCCTGGGAGGCCTGCATCTTGCGGGGGGACCAGTAGACCAGGGGTGGGGCTCCTGGACAAGCTGTCGAGGCCGACTCTGCGCGGGAGGCCCTAAGCACAGAGGCTGTGGCTGGGGAAAGCAGGCACCCCTGGTGCGACTCCTGGCGCCACCTCTGCAGGGCCGGGGCTGAGCTGGGCACGATGCGGGGTAACTGCCGAAGCCCCAAGCTCTTCCCCAGGCCTTAGACTCCCAGCCAGCTCAGTGTCTGGGAGCACGGCGCTCGTCCAGCAATGACCTGACGACTCACCCTGGCCGCAAGGACCCTCCGTCTTGTGGGGACATAGGAGCGACGTGCAGTGCTGTGCCTACGGGGTGCAGGATAGTCACCTGGAGTGCCGGGGTGCCAGCTGGCTGAGGGTATCTTGCTCAGACGCGGGTGCATCTGGGACAGCTCTCTTGGGGGCGAGAGCCAGGCTGAACAACGCCTGGGAGTTTCCCACATAAATGTGGGGTGAGCCAGCTTGGCCGTGTGGGGGGTGCTGCAGGCTCAGCGGGCCGGACGTTAGCACCCTGCATGGATGGAGGATGGCCTGTGCCGGAGAGGGGACCAGACAGCAGTCCCCTGAAGGCCACGGAGAGTGAGACAGGTTTGTTCTGCATTTAAAAATCTCAGCTGTGTATCCATTTCCCAGGGCTGCTCTAACGACGTAACACAGACTAGGGGGAGGGTTAAAGCAAGAGACATTTATTCTCTCACAGTTCTGGAGGCCAGGGGTCCGAAATCAAGAGGGCATCGGGGCCTGTGAGACTGGGCAGACTCGCCCTTCCTCTTCCCAGCTTCTGGGGGCCCCAGGCCGTCCGTGGGGGCCCTCGGCTTGCAGCAGCATCACCCCAGCCTCTGCCTTGTTCGTTACGTGACCGTCAGCTGCCTGTGTGTGTGTCTCTGTCTGTTCTCTTCTTATAAGGACACCGGTCATACTGGATCCGGGCCCACCCTGCTCCAGTATGACCTCATCTCAACTCGTCGCATCCGCAACAACCCTCCTTCCAAATAAGGTCACATTCTGAGGGGCTGGCAGCTAAGACTTCAGCGTATCTTTTTGGGGGACACAGTCCAACCCATAACAAGCTAAAATTTACATAGAGTAAAATTCACCTTCTTGTGTGTTCATTTCTACACACTTTGGCAAACGTAGACGGTTGTGTAACTGCCACCACAACCAAGACACGGAACAGCCTGTCCCTGGGCGGAATTCCCCGCCCCCCGCCCCCCAATCCTGGCAGTCACTCATTTCTCAGGTCCTCGAGTTCTGCCTTTTTGAGAACGCCGTATGCACGCTGCCTTGTGAGCCTGGCTTCTTTCACTTAGCTGAGTGCACGGGAGATCTGGCCGCGGCTGTGTCTCAGGATGGTGTTCGTTTTCACGGCTGAGAATATTTCATCGTATCGGACACACCATAGTTGGTGCGTCCACTCACCCACGGCAGCACATTTGGGTCATTTCCAGTTTGGGGCAGTGGCAAATACAGTCACACAAACGGTTGCACAAAGGGTATAGGTTTCGGGTAGGGAACCACGAGGGCCGGCTCGCATTCGGGCTTCTGTGTGAAGAAGGACGCGGGGTGGGGGCAGCAGTGTGTGGGGAGACCGAAAGGAAGCACCCGCAGGGCTCCAGGCGAGCAGTGATGCTGGCCTGGACAAGGGTCTCGGCAGGGGAGAAGTGGGCCCGCTGGAGCATATCTAGGAGGTAGAGTGGACAGAGCCTGGTGGCGGACTGGGTCTGTGCCATGGCAGCGTGGGGGCCCGGCCCCCGCCTCCCCAGGGGAGGGTAGCCCTTGCAGCTCAGCGTGACTGGACGCGTGGAGCTGATGAGCGGAACATCCCGGTGCAATGGTTACGGGTGTCGTGAACCCTGGAGCCAACTGTCAGGGTTGACAGTCTACCCTCTGCCTCAGTTTCCTCCTCTGTAACACAGGGATACTAATGGTTCTGAATTCGCAGAGCTCTTACCGTATCATAGGAGTTAACACGCATGGGGAGCTTGAACAGAGTCTGACACGTAGTAGGTGTTCAAGAAGCCAGAACCAGGGACGCCCGGCCGGCTCAGTCAGTAGAGTGTGTGACTCTCGATCTCAGGCTTGTGAGTTCAGGCCCCACGTTGGGCGTGGAGCCTGATCAAACGAATAAAATAAACTTTGGAAAATAAGTGAAAAAAAAATAACCCTGAACCACGGTCAGTGGTCTCCTGAAGGGCCCTAGCCCCTCGCCCGTCTCATCAACTCCACTCATCCCTTTGGCAATAAGCCAGTTTGTGGTACCTCTTGTGGCTCCCCGGTGCCGTGGACGACACCCTCATCTGGGCGCCGTCCCGGGTCTGTCCTGACCTGCTGTGAGAACTTGAGCTGGCTTCTTTACCTCTCTGATCACACCGCGTGGGGGTACTGAAGGCCCTACTGTGCGCCAGGCTCTGTGCAGGACAGCACGTGGCGCATGGCGGCCACACACAGTGGGAACTTCATCAAGACACGCAGGCGACCTGCTCACGGCAGTCTGTAGGGAGGTGAGTGACCTTTGGGGTGCCTCCAGGTTTGGGGGGCGCTGGCAGAGGCCCCTCCTGTAGTTGCCACAAATATCGTCCTCCTGTTTTCCTCCCAGATACCTCCTCCACCTCTGATGGGAACTGACCGAGGCGGCCCCCCAGCAGCCTCAGCTGGAGGTGAGCAGGCGCCCGGCTTGGGCTCCACAGGGAGAGGTGGGCTGTGTCCTTGTTCAGATGTCACCGCAGCCCCGAGGTCTGTTGCAGGGCTCTGCTGTGAGACCAGGGTTCGCGTCCAGGTCATGACTGGTGCCAGCCTAACGGAGGGACACTTGCCTTATTACGCACACATTCCCTATTTGCACATTGTCCTACTTGCTAAAAGTATCTGTAACCCCCAAATCATAGTCCTTCAGACGTCATTTGCAGACATGCTCAGAGCGGTGGAAAAATTGGAATCTTCTGACACGCACATTCCCACCTGAGGCCAGTTGAGGTGAGGCACTCTACCTTCCTGTTTGAGTTCTTACCCTTCAAACAAGGGTCCTTGCCAGGGTCTGTTTAGTGCCGTGGTTTTTTGTTTTGTTTTGTTTTGTTTTTTGCATTTGTATGCATTTTGTTGATGATTTCACCGTTTAAAATGTCCCCCGACCACAGAACTGAAGCCCGTTCTCGCATTTCAAAATGCAAGAACACTGTGATGCCCTTGCAAGAAAATGTGTGTGTTAAAGAAGCTTTATTTAGGCAAGTTAGATGTGCTGTCGGCTGTAAATTTGGTATTCATGCATCAAGAATATATATTAAGTAGAGTGTCTTTAAAAATAAATACACATGGGGTGCCTGGGTGGCTCAGTCGGTTAAGCGTCCAACTCTTGATCTTGGCTCAGGTCATGATCTTATGGTTTGTGGGATTGAGCTGCACGTAGGGTTCTGCACTGACAGCTCGGAGCCTGCTTGGGCTTCTCTCTCTCTCTCTCTCTCTCTCTCTCTCTCTCTCTCTCTCTCTCTCCCCCCCCCCCCAAAGGAATAAATAAACATTTTTAAAAAATGCACGTAGGGAAGGTTATATATTATCAGGTGATGAAAATGTGACCAGCAGCTCACAGGAACGTCACCCTGTGTTCCCCCTGGACACGGTGGTTCAGTATTCGCTAATTCAGTGTTCACGGTGACTTTACACAACATAACAACCACAAAAAAATGAGAACCAAGTGTATCTACATCGTGTAGGTATGTGGGCCCCAAGTCTCTGCACCATCTGCTCTCCTGCTACTGGCACTTTGTTCCTCTGAATTAACAAGTGCCCGTTTTATGTACAGTCTGTCTTTAAAATGCACAAATCCTTGGGATGGGCACTGTCCTGTGGTCCTCTCCCTTCCAGTGAAATTCGAGACTTGGAAAGTTTCCGAGAAGGGGAGTGGTCAGTGCTCCTATTTCATACTCTGTGATTCTAATAGAAGAATCTTTACAGGGAGCCGCATGTCAGTCAAGGCAGATCAAAGGCGAGGATTCTCAGAGCGCCTGGGTGGCTCAGTCGGTTGAGTGTCCCACTTTGGCTCAGGTCACGATTTCACGGTTGGTGGGTTCCAGCCCCACATCGGGCCCTGTGCTGACAACTCAGAGCCTGGAGCCCGCTGCTTCGGATTCTGTGTCTCCCTCTCTCTCTGCCCCTGCCCTGCTTGTGCTCTGTCTCTCTCTTTCAAAAATAAATAGATGTTTAAAAAAAAAAGTTTCTTTTAAAGCGAGGATTCTTGGCACTCATAGGTGTGTCGCTATAATGGCAGCAGTTATGTGTTGAGGGTTTACTCCAGGCCCCTTCGCTGAGAGCTTGTTCTCAGTTAATTGTCACAGCCCCGTGAGGCTGGTGTTTCAGTGCCCGGCTAACAGGCAAAGAAACGAGGCCCAACAAGTGGCTTGATCGGAGCTCCCAGCCATCAGTGGCCGAGCCTGGACCTGGACCCAGCTTTGTCTGAGTCCAGAGCCGCTGTCCTGAGCCCCTGAACCCCCTGCACCCCAAGGGTCTGGGAGCCTGCTGCCGGGTGAGCCCGCACCCCGCGAGAGGGCCGCTGGACCCTCCCCAGCCTTCTGAGCCCCTCCGGCAGGGTGGGGTGACCTCCTAGCCCCCCTCCCCGATTTAGCCCTGGACGGATGGGCCAGGTGAAGAACTTGAGACATGCAGAAAAATACACCTGGTCCCACCTGCCAGCTCCCCCCTTCATCCTCTGGCGGAGTCCCACCTTGCGACCCGGGCCCCGGAGTCACGGGGAGATGCTTCAACCTGGAGGGGTTGGAGTGTGCCTGCCATGCCTCCGGACCGCTCCTCACAGCTCCCAACTCTGTCCACCCCCCACCCCCCCCCGCCTCCCAGCAGCCCCTGGAGTTTGCGAGCCAGTGTCCTCGGCTTCCTCCCACTCTTGCAAAGTCACCACTAGTGACTTCCCTCATGCTGAGTCGTCGGGGACCGTGCAGACTGTATGGTCTGAGGAGGGCAGAGGCGCGTGGCTGGTAGCCGGGAACAAATCCTACAAGAGATGCAGCCCCGAAGCATGGGATTTCAGGCAGGGAGAGGGGCATCCCTTTTGCTTTTCTAGACAGGCCCGGGCCCAGGACGTGGCAGGTGCCAAGAAACACCGGGACTGGTTAGGCTGGGTCGTTCACATGATTCGCTTATCCCCCGGCAGAGGAAATGTGGTCACAACAAGTGTTGGGTGGGTGGCAGGGTGACTCAGTGTCACCAGAAGGAATGTGACGCTGAGGCAGTTTCCTGCAAGGTGCTGCCAGGCGGGTGGTCCGCAGCCCGCATACCCACGCCCGTGGCAGTGCCCGCGGGCAGGCAGCCGTCGGGAATCAGCCCCAGGCCGGCTCTGTGCCTGACCTTGCCCCCGGTTTAGAAACAGGGGTTCACCTTGTCCAAGCACATCCCCACACCCTATGGTCACGTTTCACCCTTCCAGCAACCCCCTGAGGTAGTCGTGGCGGGGAGGGGGAAGCATTCTTCTTCTTACTTTATTGTTGGGAGATCTGAGGTCCAGAGACGGAGGGAGACTCGTCCCGGGACACGACGGCTGCGAACGGCTAGGATAGACCCCGGCTCTCTTTCCAGGGCAAACCATTTTCGGCCCCACTCCGCTGTCCAGGATGAGTAATGTCTGCAGTGACCATGTATCAATGACCCACCGTTAAGCTCCGCACACAGTGGTCTGTCTTGTCCTCACAGTGTGCCGTAGGGTCGGTGCTGTTCTCAGTCTCATTCTACAGACCTTGAAAGGCCAGGCTCAGAGTGGAATTTGGGCAGGCCCCCAGAAGCTAAGGGCAAGGAAAAAAGAAATCCCAGCAGAGATCCAGCAGGAGGGGCCTGAGTAAGGGCACAGAGGCCCCTTGTCTCTCTTGGGTGAGTCATGTCCACCATGGGCTGCTGCTCTCCCCACCCCCCTTGCCTCCTCTCCTTCCTCAGCCCCAGTGGCAGGTGGGGGAAGGGAGCACTTTGCTCCCCTTCCTTTTCCCCCAGATGATGGGGAACCACTGAGTAAGCGGCAGGCGGGGCCAGAGGCCAGGGTCACTGGGGGACATGTGGGCTACCACGTGTTGTGGGTGCTCCTGAAGGAAAGGGGGCCGGTAGGGGCAAGGGACACACCTCCCCAGAGCCATCTGAGCCCTATTTTCCTAACCAGGTCCACCCCTGGGAAGGACAAGGCAGCAGAAGGGTGGACATGGACTCTGGGAACTTTGTAGAAGCTCAGGAAGGGGTGGGCC
Organism: Neofelis nebulosa; assembly: GCF_028018385.1. Taxonomy (NCBI): domain Eukaryota; kingdom Metazoa; phylum Chordata; class Mammalia; order Carnivora; family Felidae; genus Neofelis; species Neofelis nebulosa. The sequence goes on from NC_080788.1 coordinate 136,710,823, forward strand.
GGGATCCGTGTGCAAAGCCAGACCCGCAGCCAGCCTCCTAAGAGAAGGGGCCCTCACACAGCGGAACAGGTGGCCAAGAGCAGAATCTCCCCCTCGAAAAGCTTTCTGAACAGAGTAACGGCTAATGCTAATAACCCTCAACGTGCGTGGAATTTTCCTTTCTATCTTATTTCTTCTTTCTAACTAAAACAAATCCCCCACATAGTACGTGAGTTCGCACGCATGGAGATTTAAACAGTGCAAAAGTCTAGACCCCTGTTGTCCAATACATTAGCCTCTGGCCACCTATAGCTGTTTTACAAATTAAGTTAATTAAAACAAAGTGACGGTCACACTGGCCATAATTCAAGTGCCCCATAGCCATAGGCAGCTAACGGTGACCACACTGGATAGGACAGACATTGGACATTTCCACCATTGCATATGGTCCTTCAGACAGCACCAACCAGACCATAAGCTGGGAAATCTCTACTGGCTGAAAAATAACTTTTGGAATCGGTTTGGGTTTTTTGGATCTGTTTTGTGTTACGTATGTCTGGGTGTCCACCTTTCCACGTACATAATTCCATCTGATCTGCCCAGCTCCTTGGCCCTGTGGGTGTCAGCATGATGTCTCCCATTTTTTCTCCAGATGAGGAGACTGAAAAGGATGAGGGGCCGTAGGTTAGGGGAGGGTTGGATCAGGTTGGATCCCTAGGGACAGAAGCCCTTCCCTTGGTTTGTCCAGGGTGGCTGAGGCACAGCTAGGCTGGGGCCACGGTGATCTCTCCGAATCCCCACATGTGGCATTTTATGTGATGGGGAGACCCAGAGGAGCAGACTGGTCTCCCGGGGAGACGCGGTTGTAGGCATCCGTTCATTCTTCCATTTTTATTGTTTCCCCTGTAATGCTCACCTATTATTTTTTGATTTTCAGAATAGCGCACACTCGGTGCAAACATTTGCAATATACAGAAAAGGGTGAAAGAAGGAGAAAGCAATCCCTTCATTTCAGGATTAACAATCAGTGCTGGAATAGTTTATATTTGCGCCGATGGAACAGGAAGGCCCCGGCGCTCCCACTCCTTTCTGGTCCTTGCCAAAGCCGGTCTTCTTCACGCTGGCCGTTCTTGTGGGCTCTTGGAGTTGTAATTCCAGGCTCCTGGATTCCTCATGCTGTCGAGAATCTTTTCATATGCTTGTTGGCCACTGAGATGTCCTCAGTGTGAAGTTCAAGCCTCTTGCCCATATTTCTATTTGCTTATATACGCCTTGTCTTTTCCTTACTGATGTGCGGAGGTTCTGTACATAATCCAGTAATCAGCCCGTTGTTGCTTACATGAATTACAGGGATCTTCTCCCCCTGAGGGCTTGCCTTTACTCTGTTAACAGTGTTTTGATGAACAGAAAGTCTTCATATTTTTTTTTTATGTTTATTTATCTTTGAGACAGGGAGAGACAGCATGAACGGGGGAGGGTCAGAGAGAGAGAGGGAGACACAGAATCTGAAACAGGCTCCAGGCTCCGAGCTGTCAGCACAGAGCCCGACGCGGGGCTCGAACTCACGGACCACGAGATCATGACCTGAGCCGAAGTCGGATGCTTAACCGACTGAGCCACCCAGTCGCCCCAGAAAGTCTTCATTTTAACGCAGTCAGATGTATCAGTTTATTTAAGGCTGGTGTGTGTCTGTGTGTGTGTGTGTGCACGCTTGGGCGCTGCTTAGAAATCTCTCTCTTCCACCAGATTATGAAGATATTCTTTATTGTCTTCCAGAAGCTCTTTGTTTTGCTTTCCGCATTTAGGTCAGGACAGAGTCTCCCTGGAACTGGTTTTTGTATATGCTGTGAAGAAAGGTCACGTTTCTTTTTTCTTCCCACGTGGATACCCAGTTGTCTCAGCATGTTCTGTTGCAAAGACTGCTCTTTTCCTCAATGTCCTGCTGTGGCCCTGCATAAGTCAAGGACCCGTGTATGTGTCCGTCTGTTTCTGGACTGTTCTAGTCCACTGACTTGTCTGTCCCTGTGCCAGTACCACAGCATCTTAATCACTGTACAGTGATTTACTTTTTATTTTTAATTTTTTAAATGTTTGTTTATTTTTGAGAGAGGCAGAGCATGGCAGAAAGAGAGGGAGACACAGGATCGGAAGCGGGCTCCAGGCTGCGAGCCGTCAGCACAGAGCCCGACGCGGGGCCGTGAGATCGTGACCTGAGCCAAAGTCAGACGCTCAACCGACTGAGCCACCAGGCACCCCAATCACTGTAGTTTTATAACAGGTCTTGGTACCCAGCAAACCAAATCCTACCCCCGTTCTTCAAGTGTGTCAGGGGTGCCCTTGGCCCTTGTCATCTCTGCGTGCCTTTTCATGGAACACCTTTGGGAATCCAGCTGGGATTGTATGGATTCTTCAAATCGGTTTGTGTAGAATTCATACCTTGACACTCCGCAGACCAGATCTGTCTTTCCATCTCTTTATTCTCTTCTCGTATGTTTATACTCTTCAACGTTTCATTTTATATCATGAGCAGGAACCTGGAGAGACGTGGCAGAGTGGTTGAGAACATGGACTGTATACTCAGAGAGTTCAAATCCCAGCTCTGCCCTTACCGATTCCATAGCCTTAGTGAGTTGCTTAATGTCTGTACCTCAGTTTCCCCCTCTGTAAAATGGGAATGATAACCAGAGTTATGGTACAGGGTTGTTTTAATGGATTAATGTGGTTAATAGAGAGCAATGCCTGGTGCACAGAAATCTCTGGAAACATTATTAATTTATTTTTGAGTATGTAATACATTCACAGGGTTCAAAATAAAAATATATTTTTAGGGGTGCCTGGGCGGCTCAGTCAGTTAAGCATCTGACTCTTGGTTTCGGCTCAGGTCATGATGTCACAGTTCATGAGATCGAGCTCTCCTTCACTGACAGTTTGGAGCCTGCTTGGGATTCTCTCTCTCCCTCTCTCTCTGCCCCTGTCCTGCTCTCTCTCTCTCTCTCAAAATAAATAAACATTAAAAAATACATACATATATTTTTAATATATTTTATATATTTTTATATATTTTTAAATATACATATATATATATTTTTTAAAGATGTATAGTGAAAAATTCTTCCCACCTTGTCTCCTGTGTGTCTGTTCCTATACTTGCTCAGCTAGTGATTAGTTTCTTGGATCTTCTTCCAGTGCCTTTTTTCCAAATGCAAATGATCTTTTTTTTCCCCCCAACAAGGGAACACTGTATACATACTGTTCTGTAATTTGTTTTTGTCATGTAACCACATGTCCCGGAAGCCTTTCCATGTCAGTGTACAGAGGGCTTCTTCATTCTTCTTGTAGCAGTTGCCTGGTATCCATTCATTCACCCAGCCCCTTTCCGATGGACGTTTAGATTGTTTCCAGTCTCTTCCCCATTGCAGACAATGCTGCAGTGAACCCAGCAAGTATCTTTGTCTGTTTATCATTTTGCACATGTGCAGCTGTATCTTTTTTTTTTTTTTAACGTTTATTTATTTTTGAGACAGGGAGAGACAGAGCATGAACAGGGGAGGGTCAGAGAGAGGGAGACACAGAATCTGAAACAGGCTCCAGGCTCTGAGCTGTCAGCACAGAGCCCGACGCGGGGCTCGAACTCACGGACTGCGAGATCATGACCTGAGCCGAAGTCGGCCGCCTAACCGACTGAGCCACCCAGGCGCCCCCAGCTGTATCTTTATAGATATGTGATTCCAGGGTTTGTATGAGATTGAATATCTAAAATTGCTTTCTTTGTAGATCAAAAATAATTGGCTGTTGCCAATTTCGTATCGTACTAATCCTTCCCCAGTCATTCAAGCATTTAAAAAAATTTCATTGAGCACCTATTCTGTGCTGAGCCTGGGCGCACAGACTGACACAGAGCGCCGGGAGCAGACGGGCCGTGACAAGAGACGTTGTTCACCATTTGATTCTCCTTCTTGACGTCTGTAAGTCACGTTGCAGTAAACATCTTTGTCCGTGGAGCCTTATCTCACCTCTGAAACATCTCTCTGAGATAAGTTCTAGAAGGGAAATGACCTGCATGTGCCATCTTAGCCAAAACAAGAAAGCTGCGTTCTCTAGAGGTGCTTGTGCAGAACCCAGCTCGGTTCCACATCTGAAATCCCCTTGATGAGAACTTTTCTTTTTCAAAGTTACAAATTGTTTTAATTATTTTCGGAACAGGTGGTAGAGTCCCATGAGTTGAATTCAAAAGGTGCGAGAAGGTATACAGTGAAACGCCTTCCTCCCACCCCTGTGCCCCAGCCTCCCCGTCCCCCACCGAGGGCAACACTTGGTCCCTCTCCTGTGTGTCTTTGCAGAGGTGGCCGCAGCCCATGTCAACATACAGGTGTCACAGCTGCTCACGGGCCTGCCCAATGCCCTTGGTGACCTGGGTTCTTGTGTCCCCACTGCATCCAGCTTCAGTCCCAGGCAGGAAATCTGTCCCCCAAATGCTCTCTTTTCCAGTAACCATCTTCATGTTCAGTGAAGTTGCTAAGGATTTGGGCAGAGGCGGGGGACGCGAGGAAGGAGGGAAAGCTCAGCTGCTTTTTCACTATGTATGATTATTTTTGTAATTATTATCGTGACAAGACTAGAATTTTGTCTGGTCCATAGTAGATGCTCAATAAATACTCATTGGATGAATGAATGGTTGAGAGTAACATCATTGATGCTTGCTGTATGCCGGGCACTCTCCTGAACTCTTTACAGAATCCCATAAGGTAGTAATGCTCATATCTCCCATCTTTTTTTTTTTTTTTTAATTTTTGAAATTTTATTTATTTATTTAATTTTATTTTTGAGAGACTGAGAGAGACAGAGCACGAGCTGGGGAGGGGCAGAGAGAGAGAGACAGGGAGACACAGAATCCGAAGCAGGCTTCAGGCTCTGAACTATCAGCACAGAGCCCGACATGGGGCTCAAACCCATGAACCGTGAGATCGTGCCCTAAGCCAAAGTCGGACGCTTAACCAACTGAGCCACCCAGGTGCCTTTCATACCTCCCATCTTAAGTGTAAAGAAAGTGAGGCAGAGAGAGATCTAGTCACTTGTCAAGGTCACCAAGCTGGGATTCTAGTCCAGGCTGTCTGGTTCCCGAGCCCGTGCTCAAACCACTAATCAGCCCAGCCCTTGCCATCGCTCAGAGCCCAACTGCACACAGCACTGGGGAAAGAATTGGTATTATCATCTATGAGCTGGGTCTTGATGGGAGTGGGTAGTCTTAGCCGAGGACTGGTGTGTGGGCAGGGCCAGCAGGCTGAGTCAAGTAAGGCTGGGTTCAAGGGGCTGGCTGGGATAGGGACAGAGGCTGTGACCTGTGAGCCAGAGGAAGTTACTACCCACCAGGAGGGTGGAAGAACTTGATCCAGGTTCCCAGGAGGCTGTGGTGTCCAAGGCTCTCAGGAGCACAGATTGGCCAGGGCCAAGGGCCATGCAGAGAGAAGCTATGAGCCAGCAGTCAAACCTGAGACATGGGGTCTGGGGGCAGGCCCGCCATAGTGGGAGCAGCCACCAGAGGGCTCAGCACTGGAGCCTGGCTCCACCAGGCTCCACCAGGGCCCTGGAGTGGCTCAGTCTAAGCAGGTGGAACCCCTGGGGTCAGCGGAGGACCCGGCAGACAGCCTGGAAGGCAGGGCTAGGAGCCGGGCAGTGCCTGGCATGTGCCAAGCAACAGAGGTCGGCAGCACACACAGGTGTGGAAAGTTTGAAGGCCTTTGACCTGCTAGACCCCTTGATGTGGGCTGTGACGTGCGAACTGAGACAGCCTGACCCGTTCTCAGCACTTCCGGGGTCCGGAAGACCTGCTTAAGCTGACTTCCCCTCTGAGAAGCTGTGGGCAGGGGCCCACAGCACCGCATCCCAGGTTCCTGAGGCTAACCCACCAAGTGTTGGGTGGGGGGGTGGGGGGGTGAGGGGAGGGTGGGGGGGGTGGGGGAGGATGGGGGGCAGGGGCGCGGCTTAAGCTGCACCCTGTGTCCCACCGCCTCGCAGAAGGCCTTTCGGTTTCTGGGTGGAGAGAAAGCCAGGGAACTTTCTCACAACACGATTTTCCAAACACCGTCCTCGGAGCCCCCAGGCGTCGGTGGGAACCCACCAGGGCCTCAGGCATTTATTTAGCCTGTGAAACCGGGCCGTGGGTTGTGCACGTTACAGGCTGAAGACATTCTGACTCTGAAACTGGCCCCGTCTCTTCCATCCCCGTGGTCAGCCCGGAGCCGCGTTTTGTGTGCACCAAACGCTGGGCCAGAGGTAGAATCGGCAGCAGCT